>NC_138764.1:8238053-8556761 GCF_965113315.1 Podarcis vaucheri
TCTTCTTGGAAGCAACAGAGCACACCGTCTCCACCAAGGAGGAGACAGGGGACTCCCCTGAGAAGGAGGCTAGTTCACCAACACAGGAGCCAGATATATGGAGAAACGTGACTCAAAGAAGTAGGAGGCCCAGGGTTCACTCTGATTGCTTAGAAATACACAATCGCTTTGAGGTCCTCTCCCCTAGCATGGAAGACGAAGAGCAGACTCCATTTGAGGATCTCTCCCTCATTACAGTCGATCAGGTATATGAAGACGAGCAGCAAAGTCAGTCCTCGGGGAATGTGCAGGCGACCTTGGAACGGACAGCTCACGGAAGAACCCCGACCAAACCCAAGAGGAGGCGTGTAGTGGTGATAGGGGATTCCCTACTGAGGGGAACAGAAGCAGTGATCTGTGGGCCTGACAAGATGTCTCGGGAAGTGTGCTGTCTCCCCGGGGCTAAGATCCAAGATGTAACTGAACGACTGCAAGGAATCATAAAACCCACTGACAAATACCCCTTCCTCTTGGTTCATGTGGGAACCAATGACACTGCAAGCAATAGCCTCCAGAAGATCAAAAGAGACTACGAGGCTCTCGGCAGGAAATTGAAGCAACTAAATGCACAAATTGTCATCTCATCTGTCCTCCCAGTTGAACGGCGTGGCCCAGGGAGAGAGGGGAAAATAGTGGAAGTGAACAGCTGGCTTCACAAATGGTGTAAACAGGAACGGTTTGGATTCTTAGATCACGGACTGCAGTTTCTTGAAGATGGACTTCTGGCAAGTGATGGGCTGCACCTCACAACGGTTGGGAGAAATGTTTTTGCCAAAAATCTCAGAAACCTCATCAGGAGGGCTTTAAACTGACTAATGTGGGGGAGGGAGACAGTGCTCCTGAAGGTAGGAGTCTATCAATTAATGAAGATGATCATCCAAATGTCATAGACCAAATGGAGCAAACAGCACGCGGACCTAGTGGTGGGAGGAAAAAATCCTTAAATAAGAGACACGGGGGAATGATTAATGGACTTCAATGTCTGTACACTAATGCGCAAAGCATGGGAAATAAACAAGATGAGCTTGAGCTCTTGGTACAGCAAACTAAATATGACATAATAGGCATCACTGAAACCTGGTGGGATAAGTCCCACGATTGGAATGTAATAATGGGGGGATACAATCTATTTCAGAGAAACAGACCAGACAAGAAAGGAGGAGGAGTAGCGTTATATGTCAGGGATGTGTATACCTGTGAAGAGATCCAAGATTTAGATCCTCAAAGCCAAAGTGAGAGCATTTGGGTCAAAATTAAGGGAGAGAAGAATAACAGAGACCTCATTGTGGGAGTTTACTATAGATCCCCAAGCCAAACGGAGGACATAGATGATGCCTTCCTGGAACAGATGGCCAAGCATGCAAAAGGAAGGGAGATAGTAGTAATGGGGGACTTCAATTACCCGGATATTTGTTGGACGTCAAACTCAGCCAAGAGCATAAGGTCAAACAGATTCCTCACTGGCCTTGCAGACAACTTCATTGTCCAGAAAGTGGGAGAAGCAACAAGAGGAACAGCCATTTTAGATCTGGTCCTAACCAATGTTGATGACCTGGTTAGTGGGGTAGAAGTGGAAGGATCATTAGGCGCGAGTGATCATGCTCTTCTGAAGTTTACTATACAGCGGAAAGGAGCAGCCAAGCATACTAGGACTCAATTTCTTGACTTTAAGAAAGCCGACTTCATAAAACTTAGGGAAGTGCTGGGTGAGATCCCATGGACAACAATACTAAAAGGAAAGGGAGTTCATGATGGCTGGGAGTTTGTTAAGAGGGAGATACTAAAAGCACAACGTCAGGCAATACCAATGAGACGGAAACATGGAAGGTGCCTAAAGAAGCCAGGGTGGCTATCTAAAGAACTTTTAACTGAATTAAGATTAAAAAAGGATGTGTACAAAAAATGGAAAAGGGGGGAAACCACCAAAGAGGAATTCAAACAAATAGCCAGCACGTGTAGACACAAAGTCAGAAAAGCTAAAGCACAGAATGAACTCAGAAGAAGAAGAAGAGTTTGGATTTGATATCCCGCCTTTCACTCCCTTTAAGGAGTCTCAAAGCGGCTCACATTCTCCTTTCCCTTCCTCCCCCACAACAAACACTCTGTCAGGCTTGCTAGAGAGGTTAAAAGCAACAAAAAAGGCTTTTATGGGTATGTTCGTAGCAAAAGGAAGAACAAAGAAACAGTGGGGTCACTCAGAGGAGAAGATGGTGAAATGCAAACAGGGGACACAGAAAGGGCTGAACTCCTCAATGCCTTCTTTGCCTCAGTCTTCTCCGATAAAGAAAACAATGCCCGACCTGAAGAATTTGGAGCAAATGATTCAGCAAAGGAAACACAGCCCAGAATAACTAAGGAGATAGTACAAGAATATTTGGCTAGTTTAGATGTATTCAAGTCTCCAGGGCCAGATGAACTGCATCCAAGAGTATTAAAAGAACTGGCAGATGTGATCTCAGAACCACTGGCAGTCATCTTTGAGAACAGGCGAAGTCCCGGCAGACTGGAGGAGGGCAAATGTTGTCCCTATTTTCAAAAAGGGGGAAAGAGAGGACCCAAATAATTACCGCCCAGTCAGTCTGACATCAATAGCAGGGAAGATTCTGGAGCAGATCATTAAGCAAACAGTCTGTGAGCACCTAGAAAGGAATGCTGTGATCACCAATAGTCAGCATGGATTTCTGAAAAATAAGTCATGTCAGACTAACCTGATCTCGTTTTTTGACAGAATTACAAGCCTGGTAGATGAAGGGAACGCAGTGGATGTAGCCTACCTTGATTTCAGCAAGGCATTTGACAAGGTGCCCCATGATATTCTTGTAAAGAAGCTGGTAAAATGCGGTCTTGACTATGCTACCACTCAGTGGATTTGTAACTGGCTGACTGACCGAACCCAAAGGGTGCTCATCAATGGTTCCTCTTCATCCTGGAGAAGAGTGACTAGTGGGGTGCCACAAGGTTCTGTCTTGGGCCCGGTCTTATTCAACATCTTTATCAACGACTTGGATGATGGACTCAAGGGCATCCTGATCAAATTTGCAGATGACACCAAACTGGGAGGGGTGGCTAACACCCCAGAGGACAGGATCACACTTCAAAACGACCTTGACAGATTAGAGAACTGGGCAAAAATAAACAAGATGAATTTTAACAGGGAGAAATGTAAAGTATTGCACTTGGGCAAAAAAAATGAGCGGCACAAATACAAGATGGGTGACACCTGGCTTGAGAGCAGTACATGTGAAAAGGATCTAGGAGTCTTGGTTGACCACAAACTTGACATGAGCCAACAGTGTGACGCGGCAGCTAAAAAAGCCAATGCAATTCTGGGCTGCATCAATAGGAGTATAGCATCTAGATCAAGGGAAGTAATAGTGCCACTGTATTCTGCTCTGGTCAGACCACACCTGGAGTACTGTGTCCAGTTCTGGGCACCACAATTCAAGAAGGACACTGACAAACTGGAACGTGTCCAGCGGAGGGCAACCAAAATGGTCAAAGGCCTGGAAACGATGCCTTATGAGGAACGGCTAAGGGAGCTGGGCATGTTTAGCCTGGAGAAGAGGAGGTTAAGGGGTGATATGATAGCCATGTTCAAATATATAAAAGGATGTCACATAGAGGAGGGAGAAAGGTTGTTTTCTGCTGCTCCGGAGAAGCGGACACGGAGCAATGGATCCAAACGACGGGGGAGTCAGGCCAGGCCTCTTTTCCTTCCCCTCTCACTCGTTTCAGGAGATTACTCAGCTCCACAGCACCAAAGTACGGCGGGGGGTGCGACAAGGCAGCAAGGCTAAAGCTCGAGTCCGGTGATAAAACAATAAAACAATAAAACGCTAATGCTAAGAAAAGCGGAGGCAGTGTTGAGGAGATAGTGCAGCCACTAAATCATTAGAATTAAAAGATAAACCCCCAAAGGGTTTGAAAAACTACTTAAAACTACTTAAAACTTTATCTAAAGGCAGACGAGGTTAACTAGGCTGCTACCTTCGTCGCCATTTTGGACGCCATTTTGGAAACCGGCAGCAAAGATTCCACCTAAACATTAGGAAGAACTTCCTGACAGTAAGAGCTGTTTGACAGTGGAATTTGCTGCCAAGGAGTGTGGTGGAGTCTCCTACTTTGGAGGTCTTTAAGCAGAGGCTTGACAACCATATGTCAGGAGTGCTATGATGGTGTTTCCTGCTTGGCAGGGGGTTGGACTCGATGGCCCTTGTGGTCTCTTCCAACTCTATGATTCTATGATTCTATGATTCTATGATTAGATCATTTTCTCCCAGCCACATGGGAGCCACTCACAGAAAAGAGACTCCCATGCTGTTTGGATAACAAGGCCCTGCGTTAACCCACTCTTTGGCGCTTAATTGGAGCAAACATCAATTTGGAGTTTTAAAGGATTGGATTTAGAGTAGGTTTTCGTGGGTAAGATCATAGCTTTAAATCTCAAACCATGCCTGGAAAGAGTGGAGAAAAGGTAAGTGCGGCTGAACCCAGAGTGATGGCTTAGACAGTAGTGAAGTTGCCCCCCACAATGTGTTTTCCCACCTGCTCTTTCCCCACCTAGCTGTTCACATCAGCACGGCTTCATTAGTGTCAGATCCATCTCTGTTAGTGTTTAAACCAGGGTGCATTGAGGGGACTGAGATGTCTTTACCCTATGCAAAGGTGTTCACACCTTGGCTAGAGATGAATCACGAATGGCTTAAGGACTCTAGTTGGTATGAAGTTGGTTTGAGAAATGACAAAAGATACACACACATTTTGATAAAGCCATGTGAGCACGGATTAGAAACCCAGCTCAGGAAATGCAGTGAGAGCACAGCAAGCAGCAGTGTGAATGCAAGCCAGAGTCATTTTGCTGCCTCCTGGAATAGAATCTGAGCATTATGAAATGGCTCTAGGATCATCACAGTCCTTCAAACGGATGGGAATGTGGGAAGTCTTACTCTAGCACCACTGTGCAACTCTTTGGTTTAACATCTTTATTTTTAAAAGTGTGAAGTGTTTCATTCTTAAAGGTTGCTTGGGTGGTTGACCATGGTGTAAGGTCTCTGTGAGTCATATTAGCCCCGTTTGGACATTCTGCCTGCATGTAAAAGCAAGATGAGATCAGGAATGAGTGCATTAACCTTCAAACACGCCCACCTGCTGTCCTCTTTGGCCTCTGCAGCGTGGAAGGGAGCCTCCTGTACGTATGGCGGCTCCCTGCACAATTTAGACCCTTGACCTTCCCTTACACCAAACCACCCAGAGAATCTCCCCAGTACGGGAGCTCCCCACTTCAGAACTTTGCTCTCCAACCTGTGGAGTGTGATAGTCGTGACGCCAGCGGAGTGGTGGAGGAGCTTCCTAAACTTGTCTCACCTCTCCTTGCTCACATGTTGCTTCAGCATGCAAGTAGAATGCCTGAAGGGGGCTACTGTCAAACTCTGAAAGGGTTCATAATATAGACAGGTGCTGGCAAGTGTTTGAAATCAAATGCAGAAGATGCTTCTGCTATGAAATAATGTGAAGGAGCAACCTTTGGTGGTAAATTGTTGAATAATAATAATAATAATAATAATATATTATTTATACCCCACCCATCTGACTGGGCTTCCCCAGCCACTCTGGGCGGCTTCCAACAAAACATTAAAATACAGTAATCCACCAAACATTAAAAGCTTCCCTATTAAATGATTGACTGGTGGATTGACTGAGCTGGAGACAGACAGAACTGATCCCTGGAAAGGTCTCCTAATCAAGCTCCAGGAGGTGCTTTGACACGACTACCATTGATTTCCCTTGTGCATCAAAATGCTTTGAGTTGGTTTGCCTCGAAAAAATGGCTCCTAGAGATTTACAGAAATCTTGTGAGGATCACTGCCATGACTAAAAGTCCTTATTCCTTTCACAGATATTGATGGCCCAACTGATCTGGTAGCCAACCAAGTAACAGAAGACACAGCTACCATTTCTTGGAATGGGGCCCAGGCTCCAATAGATAGATATGTGGTGAGCTACACCTCAGCTGATGGTGACACCAAAGAGATCTCTGTGGGGAAGGACAAGAAAACCACTACCCTGGTGGGTTTACATCCAGGCATGGAGTATACCATCTATATCTGGGCTGTGAAGGGAACCCAACAGAGCAGGAAGGCAAGCATAACAGCTGAAACAGGTAACCCAGAGATGTGAAATTATGAAGTTTTGTGCTGTGTTCCTTTCTGCCTGTATTTTGTTTCTTATTTTCATACAGTATGCAGCCCTTGTTAAATGTTATAAAATTTTAGAATCAGTTCATGGGGGAGGATGAGCACTTACATTGTAAGTCATTGATGGAAGGAGTTGAGAGTTTTCTCATTGTGAAGACAAGCTTCTGAACTTAGGTCTAGAAGCGTTCCAGATGGAGATTCATTGCCAAGCTCAGGCCAACAGAAGGAACTACTGCCAGACCAGTGAGGAATTTCTTGACTACTCTAGGCCAGAAAGGGTCAAATATGATACCACCTGATCTCTGTGAATGCTTCCAGTTCAGCTGTGCTAACTGATCTGAGCTAGCAGGAGAGTGTTCCTGCCTTTTCCTTGATGGACAAGCATTCTGTTAAGTAATTTAGTTGCATTAGTAAAGGTAAAGGGACCCCTGACCATTAGGTCCAGTGGTGGCTGACTCTGGGGTTGCGGTGCTCTATTGGCCGAGGGAACGAGTGTACAGCTTCCAGGTCATGTGGCCAGCATGACTAAGCCGCTTCTGGCAAACCAGAGCAGTGCACGGAAATGCCGTTTACTTTCCCACCAGAGCGGTACCTATTGATCTACTTGCACTTTGACGTGCTTTCAAACCGCTAGGTTGGCAGGAGCAGGGACCAAGCAACGGGAGCTCACCCTGTCGCGGGGATTCAAACCGCCGACCTTCTGATCGGCAAGTTCTAGGCTCTGTGGTTTAACCCACAGCGCCACCCGCGTCCCAAGCACCACCCGCGTTGCATTATCAATGGCTAATTCCACCTTCCCAGATTCTGCCCCGCTCCCTCACATTAATTAAAATTCTTACGCATCAAGATGCACGTATGCATGACATTTTACTTCTGAGTAAAAAATCTACTTGCCACTCTAGCCATGGCAAAGTAAAGTCCCACAGATCAATATAACGAATGACTTACAGTTGCAAAACAAAGTCTCAAGAAGGTTATGACTGATAAAGAAAACAATAATAATGCCTCCATTTTGGTTCATAGAGATAGACGGCCCTACAAACCTGAAAACAGACCAAGGAACAGAGAACACAGCCACTATCTCTTGGAATAAGGCATTGGCTTCTATAGACCGGTACATACTTAGCTACACCTCTGCTGATGGAGACACCAGAGAGATCACAGTTGGGAAGGATAAGACCAGCACCACCTTGACTGGCCTGAAGCCAGGCATGGAGTATGTCATCTACATCTGGGCTATGAAGGGGAGCCAGCAGAGCAAGAGGACAATCACAAAGACACTGACAGGTAACTTAAGTTAGGAGCAGTGGAGAGAGGGGATGGGATTGTTGGTTGTTAATGATGTGGTTAAAGAACTGAAAGGCGAATTCCCTGGATGCCTAGATCCAGGTTTGGGGCAAGCACTCTTTGGTGAGAGAGGCTTGGCAGAGATTTAAGATAGCAAAACATGCAGCAAAGTATAGTATGGAAATGTTGTGTTAGACCTTTAAGATCTCCCCTTCTAAACCCCTTCCAAAGTCGCCCCCTTCCCTTAGCAAAGAGACCACACATTTGGCAATTTAAAAATAATTTACTTACAAACTCTTCAAAGATTAGATTCATGTGCTTTTCCATAAAGCAGCAAGAAAAGATGGGCAGTAGAACTTAGTTTCAAAAATGGTAAGAGTTTCTAAATTATCTGTATAGAAACACAAATGTGGCTTGCTAAAGCCATCCAGCTTAGACATCCTTACTGGTCAGGTTCACATGGTGGAGGGTGAGAGAACAGAGTTTGGTAACCCTTATTCCCAAGGTGAGGGGATGTGATCCAGCTAAGCCTGGTAGGGCAGCTTACTCCATGGTCTTAACCCCTCCGTGCATTAACTAGAGTTAAGCATTAACAAGGCTGTCAAATCTCTATTGGCTCCATAGCTTCTTTGGGTGATGCTGACAATAATACTTATTTCAGTAATCTGTTCCTCAGTCCTATAATGCAACACCCAGGAGTATTATCCTCTCTTAATTAAATAATAATAATGCAGGGCTGTTTCTAAAAGAGGTTTTTGAAATTACAGCTGGTCTAGAATGTAGTGGTCAGTTTCTTAAGTGGACTTGCCACTCTGGGCATTGTGCAGCTGTGTTCGGATATCTGCACTGGTTTCTGTGTTGGTTTCAGCGCCCCACTCATTTTTAAAGCCATAAAACAGAATCATAGAGGGTTTTTTATTTTTAAAAAAGCAACAGTGATTCAAGCGAGATTAAACCACATTTCTAACACCATGTATGCTTTGACCCTTAGCATTGCTAAGGCTTAGCAGTTAGGCAGCACTGAAAAAATTCTGCTCTCAGTGATGCTTTTGGCTCTGTGCTACATCAGCCCAAAAGGCAATATGGGTATCTGCTCTGTGGACTTCTCCCAACACTATAATGGAATACTAATGGAGCTTCCTTCACTATACAAATAGCAGTATTATGGACATAGTGAGATACTATAAAATTTGCAGAAGCAGTACTGCCCAATACTAATGGCAAGCCTACGGACATACCTTGTCCTAGGAAGGTGAATTTGAGGCCCTGCAGCTCCCTCTGTTGTCCACATGTGAAGAAGCTTGCACTGGACATTTTTTCAGCCTGTTCCTCTGCCAGTTTCCCTCTCCTGCAGCCAATATTGCCTGCTCAGAGTCTTCATATTACAGCATAATTTATTTTTTAAACTGCCAAATTCATGCATAGCTAGCTGGACTCTCTTATTAGACAACACTAACTTTTCTGGGATGTGTGTATGTGCACGACTGGGAACTTGACTTCTCTAAGGGACAGTAAGGTAAAGGTAAAGGACCGCTGGAGGGTTAAGTCCAGTCAAAGGCAATTATGGGGTGCTGTGCTGATCTCGCTTTTCAGGCCAAGGGAGCCGGTGTTTGTCCAGAGACAACTTTCCAGGTCATGTGGCCAGCAGGACTAAACCGCTTCTTAAGCTGGAACATCCCCTATATCAGATTTGGCTAATGTGTGACCTGGCCAGGTGATCCCTGCTGGTTGGGACTGATGGGAGTTGGAGTCCAACCCATCTGCAGGGCACCATGTTGGCTAGACCCACAGTCAGCTTACAAACAAGCTTAATCATGTATAGAGTGGTACATCGGGTTACATACGCTTCAGGTTACATATGCTTCAGGTTACAGTCTCTGCTAACCCAGAAATATTACCCCGGGTTAAGAACTTTGCTTCAGGATGAGAACAGAAATCGTGTGGCAGCGGTGTGGCAGTGGCGGGAGGCCCCATTAGCTAAAGTGGTGCTTCAGGTTAAGAACAGTTTCAGGTTAAGAACGGACCTCCAAAACCAATTAAGTATGTAACCAGAGGTACCACTGTACTCAGATCTGAGCCCCATTGAGTTCAGTGTGATTTACCTCCAGGTAAGTGTTCATGGGAGAATGAACTGAATGTATTCTCGCCCTGCTCCTGGCTGATGTGTTCATTTATCCCACATCACCTCTGGTAAACAGGTTTTGTGGATTCTTATATTGTTTCAAAAAACCGCAAAACTTGTTTGACCAAATGCAACTGTGGGATGAAAGATACGTGTGAACCCACGGTGGGAATCAAAGTCTCTATTAAACTACTCTTAAAAACTAAGAGGAGCTTCATTATGCTCATGAAAATAAGTTTTGTTTTAGTGGGATTGAATTTGGATGGTGATGTTTACAGATACTCTGTAATTTTTTGTAGCTGTATGGCTATCTGATAGTTGTGACAACGCTATGTTGTCACTATCAACTCTGTGTTGTATGTTTGCCTTGAAATAGCACGGCCTGCTCTTACAGCTGCAGTTCAAGAGTCAACTAAACAGGAGGTTGGCAAAGCATTGATTTATGTGTCCTGGCATTTTTAAATTTTATTTTATAGTAGCCTATGGGCTGAGCTTGCTCAGCTACCAGCCAGAAACAAGGATTGGTCTGGCATGTGTGCTGCTGTTTGTCTGCCAGTTTGCCAGTCATGATGAGAGTTCCAGACATGTGGAAGGGCAGCCAGAGAACACAGAACCACAGGCGGCTTTGTGCGCAGAGCTAACTTCATAATATTGCCGTTTCAGCACAAGATAAGAGGCTGCCTGCCCTCATGGAAGGCCTTCCGGCCTCTTCAACTGCCGCAAATCTTTTCTGAAACTGATTTATGTAAGCAAGTTCTTAGATAACGAGTCTGACAAAAATAAAACCTACCCATTCTTTCTCACACAGATCTGAAGTACTCATTACTATATTTTTCCATGTATAAGTCGCCCCCATATATGACTCCCCCTAATTGTTGGGACTCAAAATTAAGAAAATGCAGTATGCACTATCCATGTATAAGACGACTCCTTATTTTAAACTTCAGAAATTTAGAAAAAATATATAGTCTTAAACATGGAAAAATATGGTATACTATCTGTTTTTTAAATGCACTTGTGAGATTTTTTTCACCCACTTTGTCTTTCGCCTAGAAATTGACCCTCCCAGGAATGTCCGTGTGTCAGATGTAACACAGTCCAGTGGACTGGTCACTTGGACACCACCTGATGCTCAGATCAGTGGCTATCTTATCACCTATCGGGAACCAGATGGTACTATCAAGGTAAGTCTGTAAATTGCTATGTGAGCAAATGTATGATTAGCTAAGCCAACAGTTCAAAAACACACAAGCTTTTCACCCATGAACCCAGATTTGATACAGAGATTCACTACATATGCTTTGCATTTAATGTTTTTAAGTTATATGAAAAGTTGGTACAGGTGGCATAACTGTAAAGCAACACTGAATCGTCATGAAGATTTGGCATGTAGCCAGTACATAGTCAGGGGCCCCCTTTTGCCTCATTTTAGTTTTGAAAATGCCCAGCCCACACGCAAGATGGTTTATGATATACAATTATAATAAGGCATTAAAACCACATAAAAGCAAATTATAGAAACAGCAGTTATAAAAGCAATCTTGAAATGCAGCCTAGAGATAAAGCAGTATTTTTAACATCCTTTTAAAAAACAGAAAAAAACCAGTTGATTTCAGAGATTAAAAGTGAAGCTTTTAATTTGACTTGCCCCATCCTTGTGTTTTGGGAATATAAATACAGCCTATTCCCTTCAAATACTGGATCTTATTCTATTAATGCTATGAACTACAAACCTCAACTATTATTCAGTGAGTACTGTGTGCATCTGACTTGCTCCTCTAGGAAGGGCAGTCTGTGGTTCTTTGGATCCTGTGGGATGAATTCCAATCAGCCCCAGCCAGCATGCCTGATGGTCAGGGATGATGGAAGCTGCAATCCAGCAACACGTTCCACTATCTTCCTCTAGAGAAACTGCATTTTTCACTTCCCCATGGATCACAACCATCCTTGGGTAGCCAATCATCTCTCTCCCTGCCTCTTACAGGGATTGGAGGCGAAGGTCAAGAAGGGCTGGAGCCAAATCGTCAATGGAATGTAATTTTTGCCTCTCTTTTCTTTTGTGTGTCAGGAAGTGCGGTTAGGTCCTAATGAGGAAAGGTTTGTCCTAGAAGGCCTTACTCGCGGAACCAAATACACCATACATATCATGGCCTTTAAGGGAGACCGCTGGAGTCGAAAAACAACCACCACCTTTTCTACAGGTAGGTTTTGGGAACTGCAGTAAAACTTCCTCGACCTGTTGTTCAAGATGGTGCTTGCCCTCAAAATGGGTCCCGTGGCACTGCCAGCTGAATCTGTGTTGATCTTCTGAGGATTTTTTGTATTATGAAGGCTTGGAAAGAGGCCAGGAGTTCAAGGAGTAGGTCAGTCTGGTCTCAGGGTTTGGATCTGAAATTTCAGGATTTTAGCCGCCTTCTTGGGGTCTCCAGGGGAAGAAGTAATTTGCACCACACCGAATCTTAGTAGGAAAATATGTGACTGAAAACCATAATCACAAATCATACACATTCATTTTTATAACCAAGTATTTGATGATGTCATCAGGAGCAGAATGGAACGCAAATTGAGCTCAGATTAAACTTAATATAGTTTTGTTTGCCAAACCCAGTACTGAATTGAGCTGAGGGAATGTGCCCATCACCATTTAACATGTATTTTTGCTTTGAGAGGTTGAACTCCTGTTTCTGGTGATCTGAGAAACATTATGGGTGTATTTAAAAGAATCCTAAGATCAATGTCTTCATAGCCTATTCTGAAGACATTCTAAATCTGATGATTTTGCACGTCAGATTTGAATAGTAATAGTGGAATAACTTTTAACAGGTCAAGAACTGGTGGCACTTTCAGATCTAATTTCAAAGTACCACATACATGTTGTCCAGTTTTTAATTTTCCATAATGTAGATGTGACTGCTGAGCCTCTTAACTGGAAAGTAAACTCAGTTATGAGATTGATCATCAAGACACCAGTTAGGAAGAGCTCATCTGTGGTGAGCAAGAAGGACTTTTGTTTTAGCTTATACCTGAGACATTTTTTGGCAAAACGAATTCAAGGATGCTAACCATCTGTGAAGCCTCAACAGAGAACGAGATGGGAGAATCTTATCATCAGCTCAGAGATGACCAGAAAGTAGGGACCCTGTTTTAATTCAGATGTTTACATCATTATTAAATAAGTTTAAAAGGTGAGGCTTCAGTATAAAACCTTGTTTGATGCTACTAGATTTGGGAATACAGTGGAAGAAGAGTTCAGTGTGATGAAATCTTACATTCAGACTGGTGTTTGAATATAACATCCTTACACAAAATGGCGAGAGGTTTGGGCATTTGATAATTTGTTGAACAACCAATGTGTGCTGATGGAGCCAAAGGTAACCTTAAAGTTGACAAAAGCTACAAACAAATCCATTTTTTAAAATGTTGGCATACTTAAGAATTAAGTGGGCAAGCACAAAACAGTTGTCTAATAACAAGTAGATAGCTTTAAAGCTGGATTGTTCAGAAAATCCCTTCTTTGAACTTAAACAGGAGTATTTTCCATTTAGATTTATGAAATATACTCGGAGTCCTGCAATGATTTCATGCTCTTTATTGCAACTTGTAAAACCGTGATTGAATTTCCCCCTAAACCTCAGGCTTTTATATATATTATTTACACAATGAGTCCGGGCTGATTGGCTGATTCTGTTTTCCTCCTGGAGCCTGATTGGTCTTCTCCTGCAAGCCAATCAGTTGTTGCATTCTACGATCCTACCAACCCAATAGGCTGATTAACTTCCTCCTGGAGCTTGATTGGTCTTCTCCTGCAAGCCAATCAGTTGTTGCATTCTAGGATCCTACTTGCCTATTGCTCTAGGATCCAAGCTTAGTACATAACAATTTACTATAATATCTATCCATTTATTTGGTCTTTGTGAGTTCATGACTCAAGTGAGATTTGAAGTGGGAGCTCACAAGTCATGCTGGGTTATCTGCTACACTGCCTCAACTCAGAAAGATATATGGACAAAGCCATCAGGGTCACAGACCTACTGTTCATTTGATTGGATTCTCCATCCTTCATTTGCTCCCTGAGAAGCATATAATCTGAAAACTGACAGTGGGAAAAACAGTAAGAGAGAAGGAAAGACAAGGGTTTGGAGAGATGGCTATAAGCAAACACAGCTAGACATAAATGCTGTGCAATCCTATGCATGTCTTCTCAGAAGTAAATCTTATTGCACTCCATGGGACTAGCTCCCAGGTAAGTGCTGGAAGTGACAAGAGTGCTGATCAATTTGCGCTGCAGGCTGATGTAACTGCAGGAGAAAGAGCAGACAGAGAGAGGAAACTCCAGACTTCATAGGCTGTCCTCCTTTTGTTGACCTTCCTTCAGACAGATCTTAGGGTTGGTGGTTTCCCTTCCTACTCACCTTCCTTCTCCTTCATGCCTCCCTGATGACTTTGAGCTCTCCCTCTTGAGGTGCAAAAGCAAGCATCGCTTCTTGCATCTCCATTGTAGGTAGATAGAATTAGAGATATTTCCTGTCGAGCATGCATTTCTGGTAGCAAATATTAGCTTGCTTCTTTTCCTAAACTCAGTGTGTCTCAGGGTGATTGTATGCAGGGTAAAGTGTGCTCCTCCAGCAGGGATTCTATATCCAGTTCAGTTTCTGCTGGGTGTTCCAAACAAATGCTAACAGTAAGTATGTACAGGCTGGCAGCCTTAGCCTTGGTTTATGGAACTGCATTTGATCATGTTCATGCCTCCCTTCAGGTCTCCCTGCTCTCTGCCATTTGTGGTCTGTGTGGGACAGGGGATAGATTTATTTGGCCTATTCTTGCTCTTTCCGACACAAACTGAAATGCAGCTATCAATTGAAATTTGCAGTTCTCCAAATTTTGCAAAGCAGTTGTCAAAACAAAAAACCTTATATAAAAAAAGCAGGGAGAGTGCACAAAAATGCCCACATTAGTGAAAATAATGCATAAAATGCATTTGATTAAGCTGTGTGCAAAAATGTGTATTAGGAGGAAGGCACAGAAAATGCATGTGAACTTGCATACAAATTCCCCCTCCCCAACATTTTTGCAAACTGAACTTAAGAATGGAAAACTGGAAAATTTAGGGAAACGCTTGCCCTGGCCTCCTTTATATTGCTGTGCTGTACAAATATTATTTGTTTTTCATCTTTCTTTTTGAACTTGCTCACTTGGCTTTCCCCCTCCTTTGCTCCTGCAGTCAGTTTGCGCTATCCCTTCCCTGCGGACTGCAGCCAGACCCAGGAAAATGGACACTCTGCCAGCGGCATGTACACCATCTACCTGAACGGTGACGTCAACAGACCCCTGCAGGTGTACTGTGACATGGCCACTGATGGAGGCGGATGGATAGTGAGTTCTGAGCCAGTGTGGTGTAGTGATTAAGAGCGGTAGTCTCGTAATCTGGGGAACCGGGTTCGCATCCCCGCTCCTCCACATGCAGCTGCTGGGTGACCTTGGGCCAGTCATACTTCTTTGAAGTCTCTCAGCCCCACTCACCTCACAGAGTGTTTGTTGTGGGGGAGGAAGGGAAAGGAGAATGTTAGCCGCTTTGAGACTCCTTAAAGGGAGTGAAAGGCGGGATATCAAATCCAAACTCTTCTTCTTCTTCTGTTTTCAATCCTTTCACAAAGCACTCATGCGACAGATTTGGCCCTTTTCACCAAGGGGGATGACGCAGCATACTATCACTTGGTGGTCATATTGCAACCAACCACACCAAAAGCATACTTGCCTCTGCAGGACCTGCACCAAAATTCAGACAGTATTGTGGGGGATGAGGTGAGTAGCAGCACGCAGGTCAAAGCACAAACCCCACAGGTTAGGGGTGCCCTGGAAAGTTAGCAGTGGTAGTCAGAAATGCAACAGTACAAGGCAGGGTCTTCATATGCTTCAAAAAGCCTACCTTGAAGTTTCCTTGTTAGGGGTGAGTGGATGTCCTGCATGGCATTCCTGTTCTTGCTTGTGGGCTGGTTCTGCCCCTTGGTTTCCTCTTTTCTGCATTATCATTTAAACAGGGGAATTTATAATTTGGGAACTGGTTTCTCCACGCTGTTTACCTCGTCTCTCTCCCTTCCCTGTCTTTACAGCTTACTGACATGCACACAATGGTAAAAACTCTGCACAAAAAGGAATATTGGTGAGAGAAGGAGTTCCTTTTCCTCCTGTGATTTAATCAATAACTACATGTGCTTGAGCTCATTGATAACCCGTTGAAGTGGGGGGGGGAGAGGAGAACCAAAAGCTGCATAGAACTGCAAAGAAAGAAAGAAAGAAAGAAAGAAAGAAAGAAAGAAAGAAAGAGTGGATTGTTTGTGTTACTCCACAAACAAAATAGAGATATTCAGATGGGGAGAATTCTATAATTCATGGTCAAATTAAGTTGGCCTCATCAGGTTAGGTATTTCTTACTGTGCCTGTTGTTTGAGCCTTCTTATCTTCAGTTTCTATCATCCTATCATTGGTGTTCAAAGGACCAGACCTATCACTTGGCTTTTGTTTGCTTTCGCAGGTGTTTCAGAGACGGAACACAGGGCAGCTGGATTTCTTTAAGCGCTGGAGGAACTACGTTGAAGGCTTTGGAGACCCTGCTGGGGAATTTTGGCTTGGTACTGTATCTGCATTCTGTATGCGACCAGGGAAGGGTGCCACAGGTTTTGTAAAAAGTGCCGCTGCTCGTGCATATATAGTTATCTGGTCTTTCTGGCCAGTGCTATGGATAGGTGAGCTCAGTGGCTTAGGGTGGGCAGGGCGAGAGGGGCTGTGGCCCCGGGTGCAAGATTTGTAGTGGCGCAACTGCCAGTATTGCCAACTAGTTGCACTGGAGAAGATGGGAAGGAAAGGAACCACAAAAAGGAGGGGGAGTCTCTTAGTGCTTTTTTTCTTTGGTTTCAATTGGTGGATGTTGCTGCTGCTGCCGACACCCCCAAAAGTCCTTCTCCCCTGGACGCTTGCGTGTGTGTGTCTTCAGCTCTGGGTGTGTGTGTGTGCTGGAAGCCTGTCTGTGCTGGAGGACTTTTCAAGCTGCTCCCTTTGCATTCAAATCAGTTGCCAGGAGCTGAGCAGGTAGAGGAGAGGAAGGGCAAACAGAGGCGGAGTGGAGAGGAGCGAGGGCTCCAAGCAGGGAAAAGCAAATCACTCAAAGCAAATCCCTGGGTCTCACCTAGGTGTGCCTGGGGGGTGGTTTTCAAAGCCCCCCCCCCCCGGCCAGCCCTGTCTCTTCCCCAAGGAGAGCACACACATCTGGTGAGTCCCTTGCAAGAGCTGCAGCTGAGCTGCCATTGCCACCTCTACCTTTATCCCCACTGCCTCTGAGCTACCCTGCCTCACCGCTCAAGTCAAGCTGGCCAACAGACTGCCCCTGCCAGCCGGCTTGCGCTTGGCACAGGCTGGCGGAGCAGGCGCAGGGAGCAGGAGAGGTGAAGGCACATTGCCTCCGAAGAGCTCTCGGTATGCATTTATGTCGCAAAAACAATGGGTGGCGTTCAGCTAAGTTTCCTCTGGACATACTGAAATTTATAGCTTTGTCATGAAAACTTTCTGGCTTTGTTGCCTGTGGAAATATTTCTTACTGGCCACGGACAATTGGAACTGTGGTTGTCCGCAAACTTACTCTGGACTGTTTCTTTCAGGCCTTGAAAAGCTGCACCAGCTCACCAGTAGCGCCCCCATTCCCTATGAACTGAGGGTGGATTTACGAACGCACAATGAGTCTGCCTACGCCGTCTATGACCTCTTCCAGGTGGGCTCCAGCAGGGAGCGATACAAGCTCTCCGTGGGGAAGTACAGAGGCACCGCTGGTAAGGAGAACATTATTTGGCTGGCAGTATCATGTGTAGACACTGGACACAGAAGCAGTGAGACACCCTTCACTGGGTGGAGCTAACTAGCTTGTCAGGTGTTAAAATGGCCAGAATATAAATAGTTTACGTACTGACCTGGTGCTCTGCTGCTCTTCTGGGCCACAGCCAGCACATGGTGCTGTAGTCCAAAACAGCTGGAGGGCCCCAGGTTGGAGAAGGCTGGTTTAACAGTATAGTCTTATAGAAAGCAAAAAGCTTTCTTTGCAATTCTTCCCCATGAAATCACTTTATGACCTGCGTACAAAGAGAGAGATGTACATGTGTGGTTTTATAGATGGAGCAAAACCACACCTGTGTGCTATATACATAAGTGGGAATATGTGTAAAGAGACAACACTAGCACAGACAACATAAATTTTATGCCTAAATTGAGTATGACCCTGGTACTTAAGGGGCCAGTAATATTTTTGCCTTACCCTTCCAACAAAAATCATTATTCCCTTTAGTAGGTGATATAGCATATTGACAGAAAAACATCTTTAACACCTTTCTCATACTCCAGTCGTGTCTGTTGACTTCATCAGTGTAACGATTTCTCAACTTCCCAAAAGCCACTCCTCTGCCAGGAGGGATACTTTTTGGTGCCTCAGTGGTAGGTGCTATGAAGAGATTTATTACTAGCTATTTACTCGCTTCATTGTTAGTTACTCCTTTAACTGTGCAGTCTTAGGTCTGTCTACTCAGAAGTATGTCCAGCTCAGAAGAACAAAAAGGGGCCATTACAGAATCCTGCAGTAGCAAATTCCCCATAATACTTTTAATAATTTACTTCCAGTATATCTGTAAAATCATGCAGGTTTACTAGCAGTGAATAAAGTCCACTGTGAGCTGACTACAATTCCAACATCCATCTGAGCTGCACATTTATGCAGGAGAAGCCGATGCTGATACAAATCTTGTATAGTTGGCCATTTGTGTTCTCTCCTTTTAGCAGTAGTTGTGTAGTTGAGAAGTTACCTTGCATTTCTGATTCCTCTAGGCAGGCTTTCGCAGCTCTTATTTCAGGTACCCAGGTGTACTCGGGTTTTAATGAAGCCAGGATCCCCGTAGTCCTAATGCTGCCTTCCTCCCCCCAATTCAGGGGATGCCATGACTTACCACAATGGTTGGAGATTTACCACCTGGGACAGGGACAGCGACATCGCTCTCAGCAACTGCGCAATCACACATCACGGTGGCTGGTGGTATAAGAACTGCCACTTGGCCAATCTGAATGGCAAATATGGTGAAGACAAGCACAGTGAGGTGAGTACTGGGCACTCTGGCCAGCAGATGTGGGGAACCTTTGGCCCCCCAAAAGCTGCTGAACCACGACTCCCATCATCCCTGGCCATTGGCTATGCTGGCTGGCGCTGATGGTAGTTGTAGTCAGCAACACCTGGAAGGCCACAGGTTCCCCCCACCTTATATATCAGGTATGCAATTTTTCCCCAAGTGCCTACTAAAATGCTGGCAACATGAGGCACTTCCCTGCGGTTGTCATTAAAAGTTTGGAACTGCCTTACCTGTCTCACAATGGAATGGAAACCCTTTCTATTCTGCCATTTCTTAACTCTGAATTTATATCAGGAGTTGTTATTCCTTGGGCTGCAATGTTTGATTTGTTTTTTCATTGGATCCATCCATTAAAACATTTTTACACATGTCTACTCAAATGTAAGCCCCACGGACACTTATTCCCAGGTACGGGTGTATATAGGATTGCAGTATTAGGCTTTCTCATACAGTTGTTAGGAAAATCTGAAAACTGAAATTCTCAAAACTTAATCACGAGCACAGACTCCCCCCCCCCCCGAATATGTCAGAAAATGGCTGCCGAGGTCTGGAACAAAGAGCCTGAAAGATGGGAAGATGAGCCCTTGTGCCTTCTTGCTGCATTTCTGCTGAAAAGCACATTGCAGCAGATTTATGGAGAAAGAGGCGCCACAGAGCAGTGCCTTAGTGGTTTAGAGACAACTATGACTCAGGAAATGCTTTTCCTCCCCAGGTTGAATCTCACAGCCAGGTGGTAGCCTTTGGCAAGCTCTTCCTGCCCAAAGAATCAGAGGCTAATAATATTGACCTATGGGACGTGGGTGGCGCTGTGGGTAAAAGCCTCAGCGCCTAGGACTTGCCGATCGAAAGGTCGGCGGTTCGAATCCCTGCTGCGGGGTGCACTCCAGTCGTTCGGTCCCAGCGCCTGCCAACCTAGCAGTTCGAAAGCACCCCCGGGTGCAAGTAGATAAATAGGGACCGCTTACCAGCGGGAAGGTAAATGGCGTTTCCATGTGCTGCGCTGGCTCGCCAGATGCAGCTTGCCACGCTGGCCACGTGACCCGGAAGTGTCTGCAGACAGCGCTGGCTCCCGGCCTATAGAGTGAGATGAGCGCACAACCCTAGAGTCTGGCAAGACTGGCCCGTACGGGCAGGGGTACCTTTACCTTTACCTTGCTAGATTACAAGACAGTGTATGTGAAATGCTTTGATCACTCAGAATTACTATGCTCAAAAGTATTGCACACTTTCCTTCCTCCTCCTCCTCTTTCCACCCTTCCTCATACAGAGACCAGAATAGCGAACAACATTCATAAAATGCAGCATAAAAGTGAAATTAAAACCACAATTCACAGTAATACATGATAACAATAGGATATGACATCAATGTTCAAGCCAGTGGAGCAGGAAACATTTTAGACAGTTAGACAAACAGAGTTTCTCCATCTGTGCTCTGAAGACCTGCAAAAATAAGTTGGTGGGGGCACTCTGATCTGGAGAGACTTTCATAGATGCATGGCATAGGTGCATGGCAGTTTATCAACACCTATTGAAAGGTTTTGGGGACTGAATCTAATCCATGGAGCTGTTGTGGCAGCTAGACTGGTGACAGGGAGTGGCCACCGAGACCATATAACACTGGTCCTGAAAGACCTACATTGGCTCCCAGTTCCAGAAAGACATCTACTTCTGCTTCATTGACTATGCAAAAGCCTTTGACTGTGTTGACCACAGCAAACTATGGCAAGTTCTTAAAGAAATGGGAGTGCCTGATCACCTCATCTGTCTCCTGCGAAATCTCTATGTGGGACAAGAAGCTACAGTTAGAACTGGATATGGAACAACTGATTGGTTCCAAATTGGGAAAGGAGTACGGCAAGGCTGTATATTGTCTCCCTGCTTATTTAACTTATATGCAGAATTCATCATGCGAAAGGCTGGGCTGGATGAATCCCAAGCCGGAATTAAGATTGCCGGAAGAAATATCAACAACCTCAGATATGCAGATGACACAACCTTGATGGCAGAAAGTGAAGAGGAATTAAAGAACCTTTTAATGAGGGTGAAAGAGGAGAGCGCAAAATATGGTCTGAAGCTCAACATCAAAAAAACGAAGATCATGGCCACTGGGCCCATCACCTCCTGGCAAATAGATGGGGAAGAAATGGAGGCAGTGAGAGATTTTACTTTCTTGGGCTCCATGATCACTGCAGATGGTGACAGCAGTTACGAAATTAAAAGACGCCTGCTCCTTGGGAGAAAGGCGATGGCAAACCTAGACAACATCTTAAAAAGCAGAGACATCACCTTGCCAACAAAGGTCCGTATAGTAAAAGCCATGGTTTTCCCAGTAGTGATGTATGGAAGTGAGAGCTGGACCATAAAGAAGGCTGATCGCCGAAGAATTGATGCTTTTGAATTATGGTGCTGGAGGAGACTCTTGAGAGTCCCATGGACTGCAAGAAGATCAAACCTCTCCATTCTGAAGGAAATCAGCCCTGAGTGCTCACTGGAAGGACAGATCGTGAAGCTGAGGCTCCAATACTTTGGCCACCTCATGAGAAGAGAGGACTCCCTGGAAAAGACCCTGATGTTGGGAAAGATGGAGGGCACAAGGAGAAGGGGACGACAGAGAATGAGATGGTTGGATGGTGTTCTTGAAGCTACTAGCATGAGTTTGATCAAACTGCGGGAGGCAGTGGAGGACAGAAGTGCCTGGCGTGCTCTGGTCCATGGGGTCACGAAGAGTCGGACACGACTAAACGACTAAACAACAACAACAACCTTTCCGAGCACAATTCAAAGTGTTGGTGCTGAGCTTGAAAGCCCTAAACGGCCTCGGTCCAGTATACCCAAAGGAGCATCTCCACCACCATTGTTCTGCCCGGACACTGAGGTCCAGCGCCGAGGGCCTTCTGGCGGTTCCTTCACTGCGAGAAGCCAAGTTACAGGGAACCAGGCAGAGGGCCTTCTCGGAGGTGGCACCCGCCCTGTGGAACACCCTCCCATCAGATGTCAAAGAGAAAAACAACTACCTGACATTGAGAAGACATCTGAAGGCAGTCCTGTTTAGGGAATGTGTGGCATTTCAATGTATTTTTAATCTTTGTTGGAAGCCACCCTGAGTGGCTGGGGAAACCCAGCCAGATGGGCGGGGTACAAATAAATAATAATAATAATAATAATAATTATTATTATTATTATTATTATTATTATTATTATTATTATTATTATTATTTAATTATTATTAATTGGCCATAACAGCAAGTGAAAAATAATATGGTTGAAATGGTATTATTTCTACTATAAACATGGGCAGGAGTTTTAATTTTTGCCCACAGATTCAAGCAGTTTCGTTGGCATGCAAAAGATCCCAGGTTTAATCCCTGGTGTTTCCAGTTAAGAGCTGGAAAAAACTCTTGCCTGAAGCCCCAGAGAAGCAGTCGACAAGGACAAGCCAGTGGTCTGACTTGGTATAGCTCAGGGCAGTGTCCTTTGTTCCGGTGTGATGCTTGATTACCTGTTTTTCTCTTTCCAGGGAATTAACTGGGAGCCATGGAAAGGCCACTTGTTCTCCATCCCTTACACCGAGATGAAGTTCCGTCCACGCTCACACCCAATCTTGGGTAGAAAAAGGAGATCTCTAGAAGGGAAGGAACCCAGGGTTTAAAATGGATGAAATGTGGTGCTTGTCAAGTGAAACATGGCGATGTATTATCATGTAAACCATGTGACCTTGGGTTGCTTATTTTAGTACATTTATAATCGCATACAACTGGCTTCCTCAGAAGAATTATCTGGTTTAATTGGTTGGGATCAGCACAGAACCTGCACTGAGTGAGTGCAATTTGAAAAGAATAAGGTAGGGGACTAAGGGCTGGATCAGAATTCTTCTTCTTGTGGAGGGCCATGTCTATTGACGCTCCCTCTGCTTGTAGTGGCCTCTGGTTCTGACAGCTACCATGGATCAAGAGGGCGCATTCCAGCCCTCCAATTGTTCCATGGTCTTGACAAGAACTTCCCCCACAGCAGGGTCTTGCTTTTCCTTGCCAGAGAAAACAAAGAAGTCACCACACCACATCTCTTTTCCTCCTTTGCTCTGTCTCTCGGGTGCTTTGCTTACTTTGCTCAACAAGGACCCGATTGGTCTGCTGTGCTCTGATTTCTGAGATGTAGCTTTGCAAAACCCAAGGTGCTAATTTAACATATTTTTCTATCCACGGTGTTCCCTGCAAGACTCCAAAAGCCAACAGTATCAAACTCTCAAGCGCTGCTGAGAATGATGCGGTTGTATCTCAAAGATGCCTCTCCTAAATAAAGCACGATCTTTCTAGCTTTCCATTTGCTCTTTTTCAGGGCCGACCCTGTCCATGAGGCAAGGTGAGGCAAGTGCCTCAGGCGGCAGAAGCCCATGAGATGGGGCCCCACCCTGCAGGCAGAGAAGTAGCAGCAGCACTGGTTTCTGGCTAGATCTCACCGAATCTCACTGAAATATTGCAAGCTCTCACAGAGCATGTGAGATCTCGCTGGAAGCCAGCACTGCTGTGCAACGCAGACGAGGCAGGCTGCAGCAGGGACCGGGGGGGGGGGGACTGGGGACGGACTTGTTCTTTGGCTCCATTCCCATGTGAGAAATTGTTTCATCCCCTTTTCTCCCACGCTCTTTTCCCTTGAGAAATTGTTTCTGTACTAAGTCACAAAACTGTACCATTTCATACTAGAAGTGTTCCTCCATATCCTCCTGCCCCAAACGCCTTGCTAAGGGGAACACTCCTCTCAGACATGTAGTTTTCTACGCGCAGAGATATTGTGCTATGGAGAAGCGTGCAGTCCTTTTAAGCCTCTGTTCTGCAGCCACAAGTGACTCAGCCCTGACAGAAGTTTGCCAAGGCATGTGTAAAACTTTAGTTATAACACCACCTAATGTTGATTTCAAGTATGACTAAAAGGGGGCTTATAACAAGTCAGTATTTCTAATGTGGTATATATGCTTTACTAGGGGGTGTGCTCCTCCTTGTTCTTCTCACCAACACGTTCACCCCCTCCAGCTTCCCCTTTCCACCCTCTTCAACTGCTAAGCTCATTTTTCACCTTCTCAACACCATTTCTGAAGCCACTTCTGTTCTTCAGTCCTGCTTTGCACACCTGTTTTCACCTTCGCTTTCCTGTCTATACTTCCTCTGCACTCTTTTTCTGCAACCTCCTTGTCCACAAACCATGCCCAGAGTAATCTTGTGTATCATCCCTGAGGGAATTTAATATATGATTCCCTGAGGACCTACGTGTGTGGATAAACAAAAGAATCGGCTGGGTGCCCAGATTCAAAATTTGGGGCTAGCATACTGAGAGCCCCAGTAGCAGAGATTAAACTCACAAAAGTTAAGCTGCAGTACAACATTAGGACTATAGATTGTTCATCTGCACACAGCAGCTGACCTCTTTCTACCCCTCTTGCAATGAGCAGACCACACACCTTTAAGTTTTAAATGCTTTACTTAAGCAGATTCAAGGTCTAATCATGCAATGTTCCATGCAGCAGCAAGGATAATACAGGCAAGATACCCCTCCATAGAAAATACAGAATATAGTTCCAAACGTGTGCTGTGAGCTATGGAGCAAGCTCACACATCTCCGTCTTGTTACATTATGTGCGCGCGAACACACACACACACACACACACACACACACAGTACAAAGGCTTTACTTCCTCCATTTCCGGGTGTGACCTAGCTGAGTCTATCTAGCAATACAACTCTGTAGTCCTTTTCCCCTCCATGCACTAACTAGCAGTTGTGCATAGTTATGTCTGACTGCAGTGTCCCACAACTTTCTTCTTCCGTACAGGCAACCCCCAACTTGTGCAGGGTTGTGTTCCGGGTCATTGTGTGCTTGCGTGAAATCGCATGCAATTGAAACGCCCCACTCCGCCCCCATTCTGTCCTTTTAGTGATGTCTTTTATTACCTTTCTGAGTCATTTCCGGGTTTGGTGCTATGTGTGCGATTGCACACATATCGGTCACACCTAAAATGGGGGTTGCCTGTATATTGCAACTATTAAGCATCCTTTTCACCTTCTCTTATGAAGCCACCATCCCCTCTTATGCTTCAGAACCATTCATGCCCCTGCTTTCATCTCCAGTGCCATTCCATCCCTCATACTCCCTCCTTTTTCGTAATCTCTTTTGCATTTCCCCATTTCCCCTCATGTTCCCCTTCCCCTTCCCACATCATGATAACCTTCGTACCTTTATTCTACCTAATTATTTAGTTAGAGAAGCTTAACTTCAGTTGATGGATGTGGCACATGTCTGGGTGTTTGCTTGTTAATAATGTTAATGTTCAGATTTGCTTCATATGTGAGGGCTCCACATCCTTTATCTTTCTCACATGAGGCAGCTGAGGAATGGAAGAGGGAAAATAGCCATTTTTTTCTGGCAGTGTCCTTCTCATTGTACTCAGACAATAACAGAAGTTTGAATAAGGCAGAGATGGAAAGAGATTGCGATGAAAATTGTGGCTTTAAACAACAGCAGAGGTTTGTGTAAGCAGGGATAGATGTACACTGAGGGCTTGCTCTTTAAATAATAAACAAACTAGGTTTAACAAGGAGAAATAGCAGAGATGGGTTCAACCCAGAAGCTAACACAGCAGAGCCTTTCCCAACTCCCTTTTCATCGTTCTCAAATTTTGTTTTAAATGCCATTTTCCCTCCTCACTGGTACTCCTTCCTCACTCTGCTCAAACTCCTGCCATTGTTTAAAACTGCCACATTTTCCCGCTCAGTTTTTCTCCATCCCTGCTTTATTCATACCTCTGCTGTTGTTTTAAACCACCATTTCCCTCTCATTGTCTTTCTACCACTGCTTTACTCAAACTTATGCTGTTTTGAACCACCACTTTCCCCCTCTTAGTGGCTCTTCCTTCTCAGTCCCATTCCGTGGGCACTGCTATTGTGCAACTTGCCTTCCGTTTAAGCCCCTTCCCAGCCCTGACTTCATGCAAATCCGGGATTGTGATGATTCCCTACATATCCTCCAATGGCTAAGCTGATTTTACGCAATTCCGGTATTGTGGTGCAGCACGACAAATCCTCCAATGGGGGCTGTGTGATGACAGCCTTATAATTTTATGTATATATGGAGAGAGGAAGATGAGCGTTATGTCCCTCTCCTCCCACTACCAGAATTTTCCCAACAGGATACTCTTAATTTTGTGGAGAGTAGGGAAAGATTCTTTTTCTTTAGTAAAAACATAACTTCTCCCTATCACATTTGTGAAACAAAGTTTGTAATCTCTAGTGGTTCTCTCGGTTCCAAGTCACAGTGAAAGCAAATGTGGGTCAGTGATTAGATTTCTATCTAGTGGCCTGGTTTTAAATCCCAGCTGAGTCAGGAACACAGAGGAGAGTCTTGGACAAGTGTTTCTTAACTTCCAGTTTAAAAATGGTTATCAGATTTTGGGAGAATGAATAACTACAAAAACTGTTATAAAAACACTTTAAATAACAAATACCGAGAAGTCCAGGAGACACAAATTTCACCAAAACTATACAGGGCCCCAAGTATCTAACTTGTTGGTTTTTTTGTTTTTAAGTAACTCTTTATAGACAGAAACATAATAGTTTAGTTTAAAGAAAGCTTTAAATTCTGCCGTAATCAAGTTAGTACCTGTCTTGTTTGCTTCTGCATTCTGCTTAAATTTTATTTTTGACCAGTATGGTTAATTACTTATGCTTGTTAGAAAAAATGCATTTCTATACGATTGCCAATTTTGATACTTACTGTGGATCTTGAAACATTTCAGAAATATTTCACATTGTTTAGCAAAGTTTATACTTTAGCCACAGAATGTAATGGGGAGATCCTTATTACTTATAAATAAAGATATTTTAAAGTTATATTCTTAGAATTCTTTATGCAATCCAACCTACACAGAACATAAAATGGCAGTTTTAGTCTAGAGTTCTTCATGTGTTGTGCAAAGGAGCACACATCTAGTTGAAGCCAATGTACCTGCTGAACTTACATGGTTTCTCAAATCTGAAAAGCGGCCAACTCAGTTGGCCAGTGTCCGCACACATGCTCTGTTTTGACAAAACATTTTACACTTTAGAGTAATATCTGTAAGCTAAGCTAAGCAAAGATGATCTGCAACAACAAGTAGACCAGTTTGACTCAGGCACAGGAGTTGCTGCAGCACATCAAGAATCGCACGTTGTGGTTGTGATGTTGCACTGATGTCATGATTTGTGAATATGCCAGTATGCTAGGCATGGCCACAGCTGAGCATCTGCCCTGGGAGGAGGAGGAGGAGGAGGAGGAGGAGGAGAGGGAGGCAGGCACAGACAACATCAAGGCTTGCTCTAGTCAGACTGTCCCATCCCTGGCCCAACAACCTTAAAAGTTGTACCATTTGCTTTAGTCCTTTAAAACTGTGAAGCACAGGAATTGATCGCATGACAGGGATGAGCTAGGAAGATTAGTGGTTGCAGTCTTCCACCCACCAATATATTGGTAATAAACCACTGGAATGATTGCTGCCACAATGGAAAGAATTCTCTTGTTTGCTAAATTAATTGACTCCCTGCTTACATTTATGTAACTGTACATATCCAAAATATCTGTATCTTTGCCTTTTTTGTGAGGTAACACAATGGAAGTAAGCATGGAAAACCACTCTTAATTAGAAGCGAGGCCACCTGTAGTATTTTTTCATTTACTGTGACAGAAACGGCACCACAGCAATCTCAAAAAGTAAACAGCTATGTCCTTAACTCCATCACTCAATTTAAGTTGACCCCCACTTAACTAAGATTCAGCTGCAAGGGCCTTCTGGCAATTCCCTCACTGCAAGAAGGGGAGTTACAGGGAACCAAGCAAAGGGCCTTCTCGGTAGTGGCGCCCTCCCTGTGGAACGCCCACCCTTCAGACATCAAATAGATAAACAATTATACGACCTTCCATTGGCACCTGAAGGCAGCCCTGTGTCAGGAAGCTTTTAATGTCTGGTGTACTGTGTATTGTTTTATATTCTGTTGGAAGCCACCCAGAGTACTGGGGCAACTAGATGGGGGGTGGGTACAAGTAATGAATAATAATATGGCTATAAACTTAAACACACAAGGGAATGTCTCATTGAATTCAGTTGGAATTACAGTGGTACCTTGGGTTACATATGCTTCAGGTCACATATGCTTCAGGTTACAGACTCCGCTTACCCAGAAATAGTACCTCGGGTTAAGAACGTTGCTTCAGGATGAGAACAGAAATCGTGCTCCAGCAGTGTGGCAGCAGCAGGAGGCCCCATTAGCCAAAGTGGTGCTTCAGGTTAAGAACAGACCTCCGGAACAAATTAAGTACTTAACCCGAGGTACCACTGTACTCTTGGGTAACTGTTTAGGCTTCTGCTTCATTGTTTGCTTAGCCTAGCACAGTGTTTCCCAACCAGTGTTCCGTGGCACACTAGTGTGCCGCAAGACGTTGCCTGGTGTGCCGCGGGAAAAATTAAAAAATTCGAAAGATAGCTTCATATCCGGAGAGGCGGCCTTCAGGCGAGTTTTAATTTTAATTTTCCTTCTCCCACTTAATGCCCCATGCTCGCCCGAGCAGCTTGCAGTCCTCGGTAACCACGGCGACCCGAGGGAGGGGAGGGAACAGGGAAGTTGAGGGCGGCGGCGAGCCGCGATGACGTCAGTGGGCCGCGCCGCCTCGCCCTGGCACGGTGTGAGAGCCCCGGCTAGTGGCGCGAGCTTCGGAATAAGTGGGATCCGCGTGCGCGAGACCGAGATCGCGGGTAAGGAGCTCAGCCCTGGGCAGGAGGAAGCGGGGCCGCGCGTGCGGGCCACATCCCCACAGAGAGCGAGCCTCCCCCGGCCCACCACTCCGGGCAGGCCCACTCGCATGAGGGGGCGGCGATGGCGACGGCCGGCAGCTTGCCTGCAATGCCATCCCTCGAGCAGGCGAGGAGCCCGGAGGCTACCAGATGCGAGTCCTCTTTCCCACCCTGCTCGGGAGTCCAGAGCACTTGGTCGCATTCAGGATCTAGAGTGGGGAAGCGGGGCTTGTGTCTGGGCTGGACACATTGGGCTGCCTGTGCCGCTCGACCTGCGGGGAGAAATCAGGCTGGGAGTCACGACCGTGAGGCAGGGCTGCCAAGTGTGGCAGAAGAGGACACGGCCGTCGCACCTGTCCTTAGGTAGGAGCTTCTTCCGTGTCGACCTGCTGCCCTAAAGTCTTGGCTTTTTTCTTGGCTTTTTGGCGGTTGGCACAGAAGGAAGGCAAGGGGGAGGGGGAAAAATTGAAACTTACACTTTCGTGCGTCCCTCCCGGCGTGACGCTGCGCGCTGACGTCACGGGGCTGTAATGGTGGTGTGCCTCGAGATTTTTTTCATGAAACAAGTGTGCCTTTGCCCAAAAAAGGTTGGGAAACCTAGGCCCTAGCAGTCCTACTTATAGGCACAACAGCTGACTAACAAGAACCAGACAGGCTTGTACCACTTGCCTTACCAAAAAAGCTACAAATTCCCTATGTGTCAAGCACCCAGCACACCACACACAACTGGGTGTTATGCTTGGTAGGTTACAATTTGCGCAGGCCTGAATCTGTGGATGACAGCTTTTGTGATTGTCATCAGATTTCAGCTAAGAAAAGATAAGCATTTCAGCTCCCTTTTCATCTCTGTGCAAACCGCTTCCCTGCGGCCAGTAAAATAATAAAACTGTTTTCTTTTCTCTCCCACCCAGTAAATGAGAAGTAGAGGCTGAGACACGATAAATAATCAGGTTAGTTTCATTTAAATAAATTTATTTTTTAAATAAAAGGCTTGTTGGGTTGGGTGCTTTTTTGTTTTGCATGTGTGCATAAACTGTGCAATATAAGGGCAATCTCGGAATGCATATACAAAAACAAGGCACAGGACAAGTATTGATGAAAGAAAGGCAGTTAGTTGCACCACTGCCTAAGACTAGGGCAGATCATCAGGTGGACTTCCTAGGAGTATCTAAAAATATACCAGCAATTGCCTTGTCAGGGAATTCATTAGCATTCCATCTACAGACGACCTGAAATGTTGGCCCAAGTTAAAATTTCTCCCAAATTCCTAGATATGCTGATGGGTATGAGGCACTCAAAGAAACGAGTTTCATAGCTCTACCCCATTCACGTTTACACAGAAGCAAGTCCCACTGTATCAAAGGGGCTTGCTCCTAGGTAAGTACACACAGGGTGACAGTCAGTAACTTCAGGGAGTTAGCTATGGGCTTGAGGGAGGCTTTGATCTGCTGTGTGGAACCTGGGAAGAAACTCTGTCCAGGATCAGAGAGGAAAGGAAGCTTTGGGATGAAGACGGAAATGGAGACACCACTTCTACAACCGAGAAAGAAAAAAAGGGAGGGACGGAGGCACTGAACCTCACTGCCTAGAAATCCTGCTCAAGGCCCCCTCCCCAAGCTTTAACCAGACTCGTGAGACTGTGGGCTAGAAACCTAGAACCCACTGAAGAGTTGAGATTCTTGGTTATATGGAATTCTGTGGCAACAATAGGGAGTACACAATAGCCTTTTGGGCAGATATTGAGGTGGATTTGTGAAATCTGGCATCAGGGTTAGGGGACTCTTGTCATTTGTCAGGGCGAAGGTGCATGCAATTCCACATCCGTTTCCAACAGTGAGGAAGCAAGGTGCTTCCAGGAAGCCCACAGGTAGGGTGTTAAGGTCGCTGCCTTCTCTCATTATTTGTCTCCCGGCGTGTGGTACAAAGACTTACACTCCCTTGAAACCTAGAGGATCCCCTTAGGCCACTGTTTCTCAAACCTGGGTGCCCAGTGATGGCCTTGTCCCGCTCCACTAATCCCCTCTTAAAGCCATCTAGGCCAGTGCCCATATAAAACCTTTCGAAGAAGTCCTCTGTCCCTGTGGGTATGCATATGGTGACAGCGCTGGTACATGTGGTAGTTTGTCAGGGCATAGTTTGCTAGTGCCAGTCCAAGGCTTGTTTAAGAGTCACAGATACCTGTTCCTTAACTGCTAAAAGGGCTGGCAAGTCTGTTCAAGCAAGTCGTTATGTACACGTTGGACTAGTATGTCTGCTGGCATGGCTGTTAGCTCACGCCACCTGTTTGTGATCATCAGTGTGCATGTAAATGTGTGCCCAACTGAAGACTCCCCAGATCATCCCGGTGATGGGCCAAGATAGCTTCTTCAATCCAAACACCTTTATAAAAAGGAAAAGGGAGGAAACAGCTGAAGGTCAGTGCTTAAAGGGGAGAGACCCAGCTTGATTTGTCCTCAGTCTTAGGCTATGTGGCCCAAAGTGCAATGTGAGACATTTAACAGAAGGCATGTGTGTGTGTGTGTGTGTGTGTGTGTGTGTGAACACACACACAAGCTCCTGTCCATCCCTCCCTTTCTCTAGGCCAGCAGCGATGGCCTCTTTTCCAGCATGAGCGCTTTGGGCTGTGCAGAAATCCACAGGTCCTCTTCCTTCTTCCTCCTCCTCATCTTCTTTCTTCTCTTCTCACTCGTGCTGTAGCTACCGCTGTCCTTCCTCCGACCGCCACAGAAACAGCAGTGGCAACAGACAAAGATGCCGACCAGGAGCACGAGGGTGGGGAGCCCCAGAAGCACTGCCAGGCAGACGGTGTTGTAGACCCCCTCCTGGTGTTTGGAGAGGATGAAAGTCCAGATCGAGTGGAAAAACTGGCTGATCTGCTCCATGGCTGGAGGAAGGGCGGGTGGGATGTTAGACCACTCCTCTCGCCTGCTGGGTCTCCGTCTGCTGCCCAGAGCACATGGGTCTCGTGTGCAGATTCCTCTCACCAGCCCCTGCGCAGGTGGGAGATGAAAGATAAAGCAAGGCTGCCATTGGGTATCCCCTTCAGATATTAGCCAAAGACCTCTGCTGGTAAGGCTATTATGACACTCCACAGCATAAAGTCAAGGTGACATACAGTGGTGCCTCGCAAGACGAAATTAATTCGTTCCGCAAGTTTTTTCTTGCGAGTTTTTCGTCTTGCGAAGCACGGTTTCCCATAGGAATGCATTGAAAATCAATCAATGCATTCCTATGGAGACCGTCCGGGGACAGAGGGGAAGCGCCACGCGCCTTCCCCTCTGTCCCCGGACCTGTTTAAAGCAAGGGGCGGCGGGGAGAAGATCGCTTCTCCCCATTGCCACCCCTTGGTTCAAAAGGGGTCCGGGGAGAGAGGGGAAGGTGCGTGCGCCTTCCCCTCTGTCCCCGGAGATTGCGGGGCTGGCAACGGGGAGAAGCAATCTTCTCCCCGCCGCCCCTTGCTTCAAAAGAGGTCCGGGGACAGCGGGGAAGACGCACTGCGCTTCCCCCTATCCCCGGAGCTTGCGGGGCAAGCTTCGTTTTGCGAAGCAAGCCCATAGGGAAATGCGTCTTGCGAAGCGGCTAAGAAAACGAAAAACTCCTTTGTCTAGCGAGTTTTTCGTCTTCCGAGGCATTCGTCTTGCGGGGCACCACTGTTGTCAGGGAACTGACATCAGAGGCCCGGGAGAAGGAGAGGGTCTCTGATTCTGCAGGAGAAGGTCCTAGCGCTAGGGGGAGACTCAGCTGGGCAAGAGGGGAAGAGAATGAGTGTAACACCAGGGATCCAGGAGAGCAACGGGACCAGGAGGTGCAGGGGCTCCAGGACTCTTTGCTGGAAGTTAGCGAGGAGAGCCCAAGCACCCCGCTGCCCATGCCCACCCTGCGCAGGAGACTCCCGCGCAGTGAGAGGAGGAGACGATTGGGCGTCAAACAACTCTTATGTTGGCAGCACTTTAAGAAACGCCCACAGACAGATTCTACGAGTGACTAAGGGCAGCCACGCTAATATGGGCTGCGTAGTCCGGAGGGTTTAACCAGGCAATCTGATGCTCAAACGGGGCAGGATTACGCACGAGTAACTCCCAACCACTACAACTGTATATGGCTCTCCTGCTTCCATTTTATTCTCACAACAGCCCTGTGAGGTTGGTTGGCTGGGAGACAGTGACTGACTCAAGATCACCCAGTGGAGCCTTCAGATATTGGACTCCCATTAACCCTTGACCCATAACTAGGGAGGGCGGGAGCTGTAGCTGAATGACAGACATCTGGGTGGGGGGAAGGTTTAAAGCAGGCATTTCATGCAGCCCAGTAACTCAAGATTTGTCTAAGCTAGTGCTGGGGCTGAACTTTGGAACTGGCAGAAGCCTGGCCTAAACAGGAGGGGTGACACTCCCTCCCCCTTTCCTTTTGCTTTTCAAAAGTAGGAGCCAAATTCCAGGAGGTGGGGGGAGGTGAGGGGAGTCCCCCCCCAATTAATCTGGAATGGCACTATGCTATTGTCCAAGCAATAGCTGGGGTGGGAAAATGGCAACTGCCATTGGAGACAGCAATGCCCCACTGTCAATGTCCAAACAATATTACAACAGCTCTTGTGATGTGACATTTTAAAAAAGGCATTTGGAAGTAGCAGGAGTGCTGGCAGGTTTCACCTCCTCTCACAAAAGGTGAAATGCCACCTGCTTTTCATTATTATTTTATTGTTCATTCCAGTTCTATACAGCTTTATATTTTTTTTGGGGGGGGGAATAACAAAGCCGTTTAGAGCTTACAGTAAAATGTTAAATAAAACATTGCAGAAGAAAATAAAATGTAAAATATAAAAATAATAGTCTGTGAATGATGCCACAAAATGGGGTGGTGATTTACCACATGTAGGTGTAACTGTAGTCAACCCCGCCACCCATTTTGAAACTAGCTTCTCACACCCTTCAAATTTACCATGAATCAAACTGATGGATCAAATCCTGATTCAGGCAGGCAGTGTGACTTGTTTTGTTTTCAAAGGGCTGAATGGACTTGTGTATTGGGGCCTCCCTCTTTTTCTCTTTCCCTTTCCCTTTAAAAGGCAGTTTAAAATCCAAAATACCTTGAGAAATTGCTTCAGGGAGGAGTGGAGGTGTGAAGGAGGGGTGCCAGCAGAGGCTTCCAAGCCAATCAGCGCAGTGCACAGGTGTCTTCTGCAGTAAACATACAGAACCAAGTTTGATCTAGGAGAGAAGATTGTACATTTAAGCAAAATCCGCAATGGGTCAAAAAGTTCTGTGTTCCTATTATATACATCTGCACCCCCACCTTCCCAGACTGATTCTGACTTGCTGTTGAAGGCTATCATGGGCTACATAGAGCCTGACAATGCTGTGAGGAACAGCCCTAGGGGAAAACAGCAGCAGGAGCACCAATAGATGTCACCAGAGGATGTCAAGGGGGCAAATCTCTTTGGTATTTTATTTGCACTTCCTGTGACCCTTGGCTCAGGCTTAGTCACTTTCTCTTGGGCTTCCAGGACAACTGTTGCCCCAGCTCTTATCATCAAAGCTTGTGAAGTTTTGCAACTTTTCATATGGCTCCTGTTTCTCAACACATGTCTGCTTTTTGCTATAGCCACAGCATATCAATGAATTTCTACAATGGAACAGGCCGTGAATAGATAGGTCTGATTCTCATCTCCAGTACAAACGCTAGGCATGTGGGTGCTTTGGGTGTGGGGTGTGTGTGTGTCATGGCTTTCTGTCTCCTCCCCCACTTCCTACCACAGATCACACTGCCAACATGTCGGGTTCTCTGAAAGGACTGTTAGCGGAGTTCATTCTGCAACTGCAAATGCAGCTCACTTTCCTACTAACTTCTGTTCAGCACAAGTATTAGCTGGGGCTGCAGGAGCAAAGAGGGAGGGAGGAATTAGGCTAAGGTTACCAGACGTCCCCGTTTCCCCGGGACAGTCCCCGGATTTACAAATCAGTCCCCATAGAAAATCCATTGAAGTTGAAAAGTGTCCCTGGATTCATTGAAAAAAATCTGGTAACCTTAAATTAGGCAGCTAGGTGCTTAGCATCCTCCTATTGAACAATCTTTTTTAATATAATCCTTTATTAGGCATAGCAAACCACACATTATCTAACAGACACCATATACAAATTGTGCAAAATACGAGCTCAACATAAATAATACAATACAATTGAACAAGTATCTAACACCCAATGAACTAGCTTTGCTCATTTTCAAGAGTGATTTCACTTCATGAAAGCTCTCCTTCCTAAAGCTTCCCAGTGGCAAAGTTTCTATGTTGCACTGGGGTTATATGACTGACCAGTTTTCTCTAGCTCCAACCTGGAGACATATGAAACACTTGTCTTGTTCAGTCTTTTGGGGTGTCCACTGTGGTGGGTATGCATTTGGTAGTCCTGAGCTCATAGACCCACCTCTTTTCCTATCTGATTCCAGCAGTAGGTATGTAAATACATGGACATTTGCACTACGGCAAGACTGCCTACACAACAATACCCTCATGGAAGGCTAGTCTAAGATAGATAAGGTGGTAAAAGGATGAACAGAGACAAAATTTCAATGCAAATGTTTCTTGTGCCAAACAATTCAGAAACAACACCTGAGCAATATATCTAAGGTAAGTGTCGAACTTCTCAAAATGAAGCATCCACACACCAGGATGCACCACACCATACAAGGCACATGAGCATCATGTCCAGCCCAATGCTTTGCTTTGGTGTAAAGCAGTCAAGCACAGCCAATACACAAATGGGTAAATAAACCGAGTTTCCACTATTTTTGTTTTAAGCAGTCACTGTTTTGGAGAGAGATGACCCTCTTGACTCTCCACTTCCTTTTTAAACTTTCGCCTAATTTTTAGATGTTTTCTTTAGAAGTCAAATGTGACCACGTGGGACTTCCTTGGCAGCTTAGCTTGGTGAAATTAGCACATTGCTGAAGCTACTGTCTGGTTTTATACTGAACTTAAAATAGAACTTTAAAGAAACAGAAGCCTTAGCCAGTAAAGTTAATTCACACAAGACGTACTGAAGGTACACTCTTCTAGATGTCTACTTAGAACTAAGCCACACAGAGTTCAGTGAAACTTACTCCCAGGTAAGTATGCATAGGATTGCACCCTAAAGTAACTTTTCCTGTTGCTAAGTTTGCTTGGGGCTCTTCTCAATTTAAAGGTTCCTTTGGCCCTTTTAAAATTAGCTTTAATTTGGGTTTCTCATTTAAGATTGAACTGCAGTCAATCAAACCTTAATTGTTATGGCAGAGATAAACCACCACAAGATAAGTTACTACAGAATTACCTCTATAGGATTCAGCTTCTGACTTTTGTTTGTGTCAGCTAAATAAAAACCTTCTCCTTGCAGAGATGATTAACTTGCCTGTCTGTTTTATTCCTCTATGCTTTCATTGCCTTCGGCTTGCTTGCTTTTATTATCTTAAAGATGTGCTACAATGCAGAAGGCACATTCCAGGCTTGGAGTAGTAAGAGAAAAAGAGGAGACGCAACCCTGCAACAGTCCACACATAGTTGCATAAAACATGCATATGCTGATCTATCTGTATAGATGCAAATTTAAGAAATTGGTTACTATCATTTCAGCCAAAATATTGTTGCATGCCACCCTACCCTCCAGGCAGTAAGAGATTCCAGTGGTTCCAGGCACTTACCCAGGCTTTGGTTTTCTCAGAATGAGAAACAATAGAGACTGTGGTGTTTAGGTTTATTTACACATCATATATGCAACCCAAGCCTACAATGGAGGGTCTCACAGTGTTGACACCCCAAGAGGGTCTTGGGCTCAAGCCCTCTGGTTTTCATCTGCTCCAGAGGTGAGGCTTAATTGCTCAGCTGCCGTCACCTGGCCTGGGAGAGAGAGAGAGAGTGTCCCATGATCTAAGTCTGCAAAACAATCCACAGCTGAGCCATTTCCAAGAATAGGAGCAGGAGTCAGCTTTGGAAGGCTTAATTGCACAAGACCATCTACAGCTCCTCAATTACAATTCTTCTGCATTTCCACTGCAACAGTGTTTTAAGAACTTTGTTGAGGGGGAAACGAATACCCATTAAGCCTGTCTGTTGGGTTAAGAAATGCTGGTCATTTCTGAAGTTACGTGATCTGTGTGGCTTCTTTGTTGATGGAAAACAGGAAATATGCACACCAACAAACCATGCTTGTATGACTAATCTTCTATGAAGCTCTGTTAAGAAATTATATTATGTTGTATGACTGGTCTAGACTGTTGAGCAACTTAATTATATCTTTATATTGAATTGTACTGACTTTCATTTTAATGATTATAGTAATTTAGTTCTGATACTACTTTTCTCCGGTATCATTTTTCTACTATTTTCTCCTATACCCCTTAATCTCCAGGACTAATCTCAAGGCTCAGTGGTTCTGGCCATTGGTTCCCTTAGGCCCTGCTGACACCAATGGGACTCAAGTTAGTCATGGGCCAGACCAAGATATTTTGGCACCTGAGGCAAATGACAAAATGGTGTCGGATAGAAGAGCTCAATTTTCCCCCCACATCTGGCAACCAATGCACCCCTTGGGTTTCCAATAGTACATGGATAAAGATAAAGGTAAAGGGACCCCTGACCATTAGGTCCAGTCGTGACCAACTCTGGGGTTGCGGCGCTCATCTCGCTTTATTGGCCGAGGGAGCCAGCGTACAGCTTCCGGGTCATGTGGCCAGCATGACTAAGCCGCTTCTGGCGAACCAGAGCAGCGCACGGAAACGCTGTTTACCTTCCCACCGGAGCGGTACCTATTTATCTACTTGTACTTTGATGTGCTTTCAAACTGCTAGGTTGGCAGGAGCAGGGACCGAGCAACCGCCAACCTTCTGATCAGCAAGTCCTAGGCTCTGTGGTTTAACCTACAGTGCCACGCGCATCCCTAGTACATGGGTAGATGAGTTTAAAAAGCCCGGGACAAAAAAATTCACGCCCTATATTTAGCATAAACTCTGCAAGTGTATACTCCATTATGATAATATATATATATATATATATATATATATATATATATATATATATATAGGTTTTGGTGTCTTCGGGTGTCTTCCCGTGTAAGAGTCGGGGTGTCTGTGCGACGTTTCGACGAGGTCTCACTCGTCATCTTCAGGCTGGTGCTTTCGGCTTCTTGTTACTGGAACAGAGCAGAGTCTGGTGTTTGAGTTCCTATAAATACTGTTGAGGGGTGTGGTGTATAGCCTCCAACGTTCTGGGCAGAGAGGAAGTTCCTAGATTAGTGTGCCTTTTCTTCTTTTGTTCCTTAATTACTTGAGGGATATCTTGGGTGATTTCATGAGTGATATTCTGAATACCACTGGGTGGGTCATTAAGTGTAGATTAGTTGCTAAAGCTTTCGTGTCTTGACCTCTTGAGCTTGTGAAGAGTTTTTCTGAGAAGATGGCTGTGCTGCATTTAGTTGTGCTCTGGCTTGGCTTCGTGTATAGGGGCGAGCTGTGGTTTTGTGCCTTGTGCCAGCCAGATCTGTGTAGGGATTGCAGGGGCTCCTGTGTAGGGATTGCAGGGGCTCAACAGCCTACACCCCAAAATACAATTCACTATGGAAATAGAAGACAACAACCAACTCCCCTTTCTTGACGTCCTAATCTACAAAAAACCTGATGGCTCCCTAGGACACACTATCTACCGGAAAAAAACACACACCAACCGCTACTTACATGCACAATCACACCACCACCCTGCACAAATAAACTCCGTAGCCAAGACTCTCATCTCCAGAACCAAACGCCTGGCTGACAAAGACCACTTGACAACTGAGTTACAGAATCTCTCAAATGTGTTAATCGCCAATGGATACCAGAAAAACAGGGTTACGAAGCTAATCCAAAAAGAAACACCCCCCAAAAACCAAGACACAGAAGAAAACAATGGCATGGCCCTCCTTCCTTATATCAAGGGCACTACAGACAAAATCAGCAAAATCCTCCATAAACACAATATCAAAACAGCCTTCTGCACCAACCAAAAAATAGCCAATATCCTCAGAAACCCAAAAGACAAAATCCAGCTGGAAAACCAAGGGGTCTATGAAATACCCTGCAAAGTCTGCCCAGCCACGTACATTGGACAAACAAACAGACGAATAAATGCACGTATCGCAGAACACAAGAATGCCGTCAAAAAAGAAGAAAAAACTTCCTCTCTTTTCCAACACATGAAAGAAACAGGACACGAAATTAATTTTGCAGATTCCAAATTGCTCTTTAACATGGAACATCACCACAAGAGAATAATCATGGAAGCCATCGAGATAGAGAAACACCCTCACAACATGAACAAGCGTGACGACACGTCCCGCCTGCCAGACATCTGGAAATTAGCCCTCCCCACAAAAACCGACACCAGAACCAGAGGCACACAGAACGCCGTCACCAATCAACCACACCAGACCCAAACCCAGACCCTCTCCACAGACATATTACAGACTCCATCCAGTAGCCAAACTATAGTGGCACCTCCGGATGCTGCACCCCCCTGCAATCCCTACACAGATCTGGCTGGCACAAGGCACAAAACCACAGCTCGCCCCTATACACGAAGCCAAGCCAGAGCACAACTAAATGCAGCACAGCCATCTTCTCAGAAAAACTCTTCACAAGCTCAAGAGGTCAAGACACGAAAGCTTTAGCAACTAATCTACACTTAATGACCCACCCAGTGGTATTCAGAATATCACTCATGAAATCACCCAAGATATCCCTCAAGTAATTAAGGAACAAAAGAAGAAAAGGCACACTAATCTAGGAACTTCCTCTCTGCCCAGAACGTTGGAGGCTATACACCACACCCCTCAACAGTATTTATAGGAACTCAAACACCAGACTCTGCTCTGTTCCAGTAACAAGAAGCCGAAAGCACCAGCCTGAAGATGACGAGTGAGACCTCGTCGAAACGTCGCACAGACACCCCGACTCTTACACGGGAAGACACCCGAAGACACCAAAACCTGCATTCCTGTACCCGTGAAAATCTACGAAAGCATATATATATATATATATATATATATATATATGCATCAGAAGGCTTAGTTTGGTCAGAATCGAGCACACATTTGCAGAGTTAATGCTAATTATGGTACATTGCTTCCAGTAAATGAGCCAGCATAGAGGACTGTGAAAATTTGTGTCCTAGGATTTTTAGACTCATCTTTCCATGTACCACCTGAAACCCAAGGGGCGCATTTGTTGCCAGATGTGAAATATGTTGGCATTATTTTTAGTTCTCCTACCCCAATCTGAAGATCTACATTAGGCACAAGAAGGGGCGAGAAGAACAAATACCTACATTGGGATCCTGCTGCCTGAAGCTGTTGCCTCACCTTGCCTCATTGTTGGGCCGGCCCGGTAATGCCCCATTGACAGCAACAGGATTTAGGCATAACTAAATTTCTGTTGCTTGGAGCCAACGTTTTCTTATTTCAATCCTTCTTACAGCAGCTTTAGTTGGTGGATTATACTGTATCACCAAACTAATCAAAACCACATCAGTGTCAGCTGAGAGCCCAATTTATTTATTGGTTGGCCTTACAAGATGTTATCTCCCTGTTCTGCAATTGGAAGTAATCTGATGTTACTTGAGGTCACGGAGAGCTGCATGAATATCTAAATGGACAAAGGGAGCCTCATCACACCCTGCCAAGCCCCCACATGGCAGAGAGCCATGCGACTTGCCTGAGGATGCTCAGGAAGTTTCAGCCATAGCCAAGAACGGAACCCCATTCTCTCCTTAATGTCTTCTTTCCCTGAAGGACAACAGCCTCCTTCTCCTCTGACCTAAATAGACTCTTCAGCGCCATCAGAAGGTGTCAGCCCTCAAACACACGCATCCCAGCCCTTACTTCAGGTTTACAAGGCTTCCCTTTCTCTTGTCAACAGGGGACAGAGAATCATAGAACTTTAGCGTTGGAAGGGACCCTGAGGGTCATCTAATCCAACCCCCTGCAGTGCAGGAATGTGCAATTGTCCCATATGGGGACTGGACCTGCGAACTTGGTGTTATCAGCACCACGGTCTAACCAGCGGTGCTACTGCAACTGTCGCTTGGAAGGGGAATTTTTCAAAAACCTTCCAAGAGAATATGAAGAACAATTATGTTAGCTTTCCCTTCAGTTAATGTTTAACTATCAAAGCACAGCAGTGCGTGGCACCAGGGCCCATTTTAATATCAATCAGCTATAAATATTAGATTGCAAAGAGCTGGTGAGGGGTACAATTCATAGTTTTAAAAAGGTGATGGTCGAATGCAGATCCTGGCATAGTTTGGTGTCTGAGCTTTATCCTTGTTCACTTCTTTAATTCTTTCATCTCTTCCATTCTGCTAGAAATAGTCTGATTTGCAGAATGCTGCTCAGATTTGGCCTAATTGCTGCAGCAATAAATAAAAGAGAATAAAATGCATAGTTCTATGAAATCCCTGCCATGTGCCTCTTCTTTCTTGATCTGCAGAACTGTACAGGCACAGCATGTTTGATGAGGAAAAAGAAACGGAATAGGTAGGAGTGGCGCATAATTCTCACTGGGAATTTTTAAAAAGAGATGGTAGAAACTGGAAACTTGCAAGATGAAATTCCAGATCTAAAGGGGCACACAGAGCTTTTAATAGCCTCCTTGGCATCAAACTGTTTGCACAGAGAGAGAGAGCAGACTCAACAAGAAAGTGAGGAATTCCAACGAACATATACAGTTTATATTACCAATCCTGCCAACATGTTCTAATAGCAAACATGGTGTTTCTTGTGCCAACTAGTGTGGCAGTGGAGTCGGATCATCATCAGACAAGGTGGAAGACTCCCCAAGTGTGCAGGAAATTATTATTTTGTAAAAGAGAGGAAGAGAAGGACAAGAGGAGACAATCCCACTAGACCTCCGAAAAGGGTGAACACAAGCAGAGTCCTGTTGGTGGAAGAGAACGTCTGAAACAGTTGAAGGCTCCTGGATGAAAACAAGGCTGCGTTGTTCCAAGCAGAGGGGCAAGAAAAGCCTCCTGAACAACATAAAAAAGAAAAGGCAAGAGTGTGCCTTCTGGCATTTATGATGTAAAAAAATAAGAAAAATTAAAAATTCCTTCCAGTAGCACCTTAAAGACCAACTAAGTTAGTTCTTGGTTTGAGCTTTCGTGTGCATGCACACTTCTTCAGATACACTGAAACAGAAGTTGCCAGATCCTTCTATATAGTGAGAAGGTGGGGAGGGGTATTACTCAGAAGGGTGGTGGGAATGGATGATTGGCTGATAGCTGAGATGAGCCTGTTGACGACTCTTAACGACTGCAATAGGTCTTACAGGAAAAGGCAAGGGGTGAGAAGGTGAAAAATGGCTTAGTCATGTATAATGAGATAAGAATCCAATGTCTTTGTTCAGACCAGGTCTCTCCATGAGTTGCAATTCAGCAGCAGTTACCTATCTGTAACTAAAAAATAAGAAAGGAGAATTTCAGGATGTTCATTAATGATTTTGCATGTACTCAGGAAAAGAAAAGAAAATGACACCACTTTTTTTCTTCCAGAAGAAATGCTTAATCCTTTAAGGTTTGCATTATTGTTGTTAATTATAGTAATATATTGATTTTTATCACATTTTCTTTCTATTGAAGTATACTAGCATTGTAGCAGCAGGAAGCCAAACCAACCAACCAAAAGCCCTACCATCAAATGAGTTATTTAATAGAATCATAGAGCAGGAAGAGACCCCAAGGGTCATTTAGTCCAACCCACTGCAATGCAGAAATCTCAAGAAAAGCATCCATGACAGATGGCCATCCATCCAGCCACTGCTTAAAAACCTCCAAGGAAGGAGAGTCCACCACCTTTGGAGGGAGTCAGTTCTACTGCTGAACAACTCTCACCTCTTCAGAATCTCCTTTCTTGTAACTTGAAGCCATGGGTTCGAGTCCTACCGTCCAGAGCAGGAGAAAACAAGCTTGCTCCATCTTCCATTTCATTTTTTTATGCTGCCTTTCCAAAAGTGTGCAAATGTGCATTGCTATGTCATCAGTGCTGCTGGTAAAACATTCCAGTGGTACCTCGGGTTACAGACACTTCAGGTTACAGACTCCGCTAACCCAGAAATAGTACCTTGGGTTAAGAACTTTGCATCAGGATGAGAACAGAAATTGTGCTCCAGCAGTATGGCAGCAGCAGGAGGCCCCATTAGCTAAAGTGGTGCTTCAGGTTAAGAACAGTTTCAGGTTAAGAACGGACCTCCGGAATGAATTAAGTTCTTAACCCGAGGTACCACTGTAATTCAGAATCCCAAAATATTGGAAGAAATATGGCAGGGGAGGGTTCCATAATTATCCATAGTATGAGCAACACTTGATAGCTCCTCTCAGCACCAATGCACACCTGTTAACTGATGGCACAGCAACCCAGCACACCTTTTCTGAAACTCTTAGTGAGTACCTATATAAGCATGTAACTCAGAACAACTGTCCTTCCCTAACCACTTTACCGATGGAAAGGATTAGGAGGAGGAATTAATTGCCCATTGTTCTAGTTACATATTTTATTCATTCATTCATTTATGCAAATTGTAACTTGTGCATGGAAAGGGGAAAGATGTTGCAGAAAATCAACAGATCACTTTAAACATCCAGTTTGCCTTTTTCTGTTTGAACTCTTTGGGGGCAGGTTTCCTTACCACTTATCTGTAGAAGGGTAGCAAATACAGTGCCCTCCAGTTGCTTTGGACTACAGTTCCCATCATTCCTGCCATACTGCCAGGGGCTGATGGGAGTTGGAGTTCAACATATCTACAGGATACAACATTGGCTATCCTTGATGTTTAGGATTGTGTGGTGCATCATGTCTCTATAAACCAATCTGCTCCAGACATGTATGCTAGCAAATGGTCGCTTTCGTCAGTCTGTTTCCAATTTATTTTGCCTTCTAACCCTGAAAGGCTCTTTTATTTGTTTTTTTTGAGGGGGAGAGAATCAATCCATACAGTGTGCAACCCTCTGAATGGTTTTTAGCCGGGTGTGTTACAGGAAAAGGCGAAGGGTGTGCAATGCTCTGAGAGTTTCCTCTTTTAACACTCAACTCCAGTCTGTGTGGCAGAGCACAGAAGTACATCAAAGCTACAGTCTTCACACTTTTTACTCCCATTCTGTGGGTTGGTAGGCATGACTAGAGATTAATGGTGCAAGAGTTGCTAGGTCACATTATACTACACATGGAGAAACAGGGAGGAGATGGGGCACAGAAAGTGTGCAGGAAAAAATAAGTTCAAAATACATTGGGCCAATAAAATCGTTATTTTTGTGCACATTTAGAATGTTCTCTCTCTCCCCTTTTAATTATTTATATTTTTTATTTTCCTGTGATTGGTGTTTTCCCTTCTTTGGCTTCTTTGCATGCAAGATAAAGTTCTTGCAACCACCTGCAAGTCTTCATGCAATCACTGTGTCAACAGGTTTAAAGGCTTCAGTGAAAACAGATAGTATTTGCAGGGTTGTTGTTTTTTTAACACAGTACATGCAAAAATAAAACATGAAAGTCTACCCCCTTTTCAAAATGGTACTGACAGTTATCCATAATAATGAGGGAATATCTTAAAAACATGAAGGCATGTTTCCAGTGAGTTGAAAATGGTTTGAAAGAGGAATTGCCGCTTGTGGTACTCACACCTCTTACACTTTTGATTCTGGTAAACATGTTTTGTAGGTTTTTTTTTTTACTTTCAAAATCCTGCAAAACCTGTTTGGTCAGTGGAGAAGAAGATGTGTGTGTTCCCTGTGGAAAGCAAAATCTCTCTCAAGCCACTTTCTTTTACAAAACTCCTCCAGAGATGCCTTTTTCTCTCCACTGTTCCTTTACCAGCAGTTGGCAAATGTAAGTCTGACAGATAACGCTTCCCCCACCATTTACATTCATGCTAGGAAAAGCTTCTTCTCCCAACAATACAATCCTATGCAGGTCTACTCAGAAGTAAGCACCAGTAAATTCAGCTGGACTTACTCCTGGGTTAGTTGGCATAGGGGTACGGTGTAAATTTCTGTGTCCAACGTCTACTATGGTACAGGTCAAATGCTACAGATAGAAAACACACACACTATAGCAAGTGGAGAGAACAAATATGAAGAAGGCTCACCAAGACATTTTGCTGCCTGAGGCAAAGGAAAAGCTGGCACTTCCCCCACTCCAAATCCAGAAGCTGAACTGCACTGGAGACTGAATCTTCCCTTTACACTGTGTGTGTGTGTGCTTTGCACAGACTGCTCTGTCCTCCAACAGAAGGAACAACTTTGGGGCTCAGGATCTGCCCCCTGAGATAGGGACTGGCCCCAGTGCAGCATATTTTTTGCCCATAAAGGTTTAAATGCACTTTCCAATGCAAAAAAAGTTAAAGAATGCTAAAATGATTAAGAATTGTTGTAAAATTGTGAACCCTCCACCCTCCCTGGAGATGTTTGTTATATGAAGCAATGTTGCCAGCAGAATGACTGAGATTAAGAAGTGATGTTTGGGCAGCAAGACTATATGTGTGTGTTTGTTTAAAGGGTTCATGTCCAGCTTGCAAATATCACAGACTCATTCCATTTACCATAGTTTTTGGGTCCTGTGAGGTTAACAAACAACAAAGGGTGCCAGTAGGCCAACCAAGGTGACTGGCCAGTCTGTATTTTGATGTGTGACAGGGGTATGTGTGGGTCAGACTGGGATCTGAGATGGCTAGTTCTTGGGAGTTCAGATCCCTGGTATGCTAAACCTCTAGAGAGAAAAACAAATCCTTTGCTTTCTAGAATTAAGCATATGGTCACCACTTTTTTCTTTGCGAAAAAGAAACAAGACAATTCCAACATATGTATCCTTTCTCCCCATCACTGCATCTACTTAGCAGAAAGACAGCAATACAATCTGAATTTCTGCTTGCCATTCAGCTGGCAAGAGGAAAAAACAGCGCTTGTGTATAAGGGTCTTCATGGCACAGTAGTTTGGCTGCAATGACAAACCTCTGATGTTGGGAGGAAAATGTGTCTGGCTCTGCCTGGTGAGAGACGCTCACCCTCCCTGGAACAACAGGCATTGCAGCAGGAGGGCAGGTGTCTTGCACACACACACACACACACACACACACACACACAGCATTCCCATTGCATTCTCTTAATCCTAAACATAGTTATTAGGGAGCAAGCCCAGTGTAAAATCAAAGGGCTCATTTCTAAGTAAATATGCTCAAGGTCAAAGTGCAGAAAATAGAAAGTTTATCTGAGAAAAAATTAGGTAGGTAGCTGTGTTGGTCTGGCGCAGTGGGATTTTTTTTTTAAAAAAAGTTTGTTCTGGGTACAGTATAAGCTTTCTGAAGTATCTGAAGAAGTGTGCATGTATACGAAAGCTTATACCCAAAACAAACTTAGTTGGTCTCTAAGGTGCTACTGGACATTTTTTAAAAAAAAAAATAATTTACTGAGAAAAATTTAATAACTTTAACCACAGATGCTACTGCAGCAGACTTGAGTCTACTGCAGCATCTGAACTGGCTGCATACAGAAGGACGAAGGACGAAGCCACACAGTTTCATCATATAAATCACAGAAGGTTTTATTTCCACCCCCTTTATTCCAATCCCTGTATATATGCTCATGTTTCTTTAGTTTCTCAGACATTAGGAACAGGAATGTATTTTTAGGAAACCAAATGCCGAGATTCTCACCTAATCATTTGGATGATTGAGACAGAAGGCTTTCCTGGGAACCCTAGGCTTGTTCGGACAATTATTAAGAGCTCATTGACAAGATGGGAGGCGAGCATCCCTGAACGGCATCTTGTCCATCACTAATAATCTTCCCCAACTGCAATAGGCAGCTACAGGTGAGTTGTGAAATTACTTCACAGGGGCAAACTGATAGTAAAACCGTGGAACAGGCCACGGAATCCCCAGTAACATGCAGGGATTTCATGCATAGCTGTCAAAGTTTCCCTTTTTAAAAGGGAAATTCCCTTATTCTGAATAGGATTCCTTGCAAGAAAAGGGAAAAGTTGACAGCTATGATTTCATGGCACGTGTAAGTGGTTCCTTGATAAGCAGGTCAACGTGATTCTCTACGTAAGGTAAGAAAAATGTGCCACAGAACTACTAAGGAGTCACTCTTCTGACTCAGGGGTGACACTGACTTATCTCCATGTGAACCAAGATACAGGCAAAAGCTCTTTTTGAGCATCAACAGTGGCTTGGTCAGAATCCTTCCCATAACCATCTGAGCTGCTCATGAGTGTTTCCTGCAGTGTCTGATTCCTCCATGGCTACTAATTCCAGCCTTTGAGTCTCTTTCATCCATTTGTCTAGTTTTTCTTTCCTTGGTAAAAAATCGTATGAAAATCTGAATCACAGACACACACATTTTACAAAACAAAACTGAGAGGCAGGGTGTGTTGTGCTCACTGAATTTGCTTTCGCTTTTGTCCCTCACAGAATACACACAAAATGTGGTAATTTGACAGCCATTATTCAAGGCACCTTCTTTTCTGCCTATCATCTAATAAAGGTAAAGGGACCCCTGACCATTAGGTCCAGTCGTGGATGACTCTGGGGTTGCGGCGCTCATCTCGCTTTACTGGCCGAGGGAGCCGGCATACAATTTCCGGGTCATGTGGCCAGCATGATTAAGCCGTTTCTGGCGAAACCAGAGCAGCGCACGGAAACACTGTTTACCTTCCCGCAGGAGCGGTACCTATTTATCTACTTGTACTTTGACATGCTTTCGAACTGCTCGGTTGGCAGGAGCAGGGACCGAACAACGGGAGCTCACCCTGGCGCGGGGATTCAAACCGCCAACCTTCTGATCGGCAAGTCCTAGACTCTGTGGTTTAACCCACAGCGCCACCCTACAACAATTCACTGAATTAATAAAGACTTAAGCTGAAATCCTATAATCACTTACCTGGGAGTAAGCTCCATTTAACTCAATGGAACTCACTAAACGTGTATAACATTGCACTGTAAGGGATGCAACTAAAGATGGATTTTGTAGGCAATGTAGCTCCCTTTGAAATGCAGAATTTCAGTGCAGTGCAGAGAATTTAAGGAGCAGTCACTTAATGGTACTATTAAATTTGGCTGTTGCACAGCACCCCGAGAGTTGGACCCTTTTTGTCCTACTCACGTGGCCAAGATTTGCATTTAACTTACTGGACATGCCTGATGGGTTTTGGTACTCCACCTCGGTGGATGCTGCAAGTCTCTTGAGACAGCCCCTCCTCGCCCATCCTGCCAGGCCCTGTGGCTTGCCTTATCCCCCTGGGCCTCCTACCCTTAGCAGGTGTGCCTTCCCCCAATGTGACCACAGGCACATGCAAAAGAGGTTTTCTAAATGCACCATTGCTCTCAAGTCAACTGTCTGAAGGGCAGGGGCGTTAAAGGCAAGTGCAGAGCCCAGAGAAAATCACTAAACTAATCCCCAGGATCTGTACACCCCACCCCTTTTAAAAGATTTGGAAATTAAAGCAACTTTTTGGCAAGCGTGCTTCTAATTCCTGAGGACAGACAGCAACATTCTTCAGCAGAGCTCTTTGCTCTGACCCCTGTTCTAAACTCCAGGGAGAAATGTGACAGTGTTCATAAACAACATGGTGAAGCTCTGACAAGTACTTGGCCAATCAGAAAATCCAGTTTTTGGCTCCTTCCCCTTTCCCTCTGGCTCAGCCTCCACAGCAGGGCTTTCTGATGCCCCCCATCCTCTGCCTTAGGAGGGCTCCTGCTTAGAGAGGCATACAGCGAGGGAAAAACGTATTTGATCCCCTGCTAAATTTGCCCGTTTGCCTTCTGACGAAGAAATGACCAGTCCATAATTGTAATGGTAGGTTTATTGTAGCTGTGAGAGACAGAATAACAACAGGAAAAACCCCAGAAACCCAGAAGACAAAAGTCAGAGATTGATGTGCATTATAATGAGTGAAATAAGTATTTGATCCCCTATCAACCAGCCAAATGTCAGGATACCTGGTATCTTCACTGTGTGTAAGGAGCTGAGATTACAAGCACCTGCTGTAAGGGAAAGGTCTTACCTGCAATCCCAGCTCATTACAGTACCTGTACAAAAGATACCTGTCGACAGAAGCAATCAATCCAGCAGATTCCAAAGTAGCCACCAAGACCAAAGAGCTGTCTAAGGATGTCAGGGACAAGATTGTAGACCAGCAAAAGGCTGGACTGGGTTACAAGACTATTGCCAAGCAGCTTGGGGAGGTGTCAAATAGTTGGTGCAATAATTTTCAGATGGAAGAAACACAAAATAACTGTCAACCTCCCTTGGTCTGGGGCTCCATGCAAGATCTCATCTCGTGGAGTTGCAATGATCAGGAGAACGGTGATGAAGCAGCTGAGAACTTGTGGATGATCTCAGGGAAGCTGAGACCATAATCACCATGAAAACAGTTGGTAACACACTACGCTGTTGAGGACTGAGATCTTGCAGAGCCCGCAAGGTCCCCTTGCTCAAGCAGCACATGTACAGGCCCGTCTGCACTTTGTCAATGCACATCTGAATGACCCAGAGGAGAACTGGGTGAAAGTGTTGTGGTTAGATGAGACAAAAATCGAGCTCTTTGGCATCAACTCAACTTGCCGTGTTTGGAGGAAGAGGAATACTGTCTACGACCCCAAGAACACCATCTCCACCGTCAAACATGGAGGGGGACACATTATGCTTTGGGGGTGTTTTTCTGCTAAGGGGACAGGACAACTTCACCTCATCAAAGGGACGATGGACGTGACCATGCATTGTCAAATCTTGGGTGAGCACCTCTTTCCCTCAGCCAGGGCATTGAAAATGGGTCAAGGATAGGTATTCCAGCACGACAATGACCCAAAACACACAGCCAAAGCAATAAAGGAGTGGCTCAAGAAGAAGCACATTAAGGTCCTGGAGTGGCCTAGCCAGTCTCCAGACCTTAATCCCATCAAAAATTTGTGGAGGGAGCTGAAGGTTCAAGTAGCTAAACATCAGCCTTGAAATCTTACTGACTTGAAGAGGATCTGCAAAGAGGAGTGGGACAAAATACCTCCTGAGATGTGTACTAAGTCATCTTTTGCAAAGGGATCAAATACTTATTTCACTCATTATGCACATTAATCTCTGACTTTTGTCTTCTGGGTTTCTGGGGTTTTTCCTGTTGTTATTCTGTCTCTCACAGCTACAATAAACCTACCATTACAATTATGGACTGGTCATTTCTTCGTCAGAGGGCAAACGGGCAAATTTAGCAGGGGATCAAATCCTTCCCCCCCTCCCTGTACATATAAATCTGGAACTCACCACAAGTGTTCCAGGGGGCCCAGGCTAGTCACAACGATCACCCCCTACCCCCGAGCAAGAGCTGAAGAGCCAACAATATTGTCTGAGAAAGGCAAAACAAAGGCAAGGGACCTTTTAGCCCCCTCCCCTGCTAGTGTGAAAAGCACCCTTTCTTGAAGCACCTCAGGGCGAAACTACACAGGACGTATGTTATCCATGACTGCAGCTCCCAGTGTTGCACCTGCAAGTTCCTGAATTGCTTGGAGGTAGTGCACATTCTCTACCTGCCCCAATCAAACACCTTCATGAAGCTGTTCTTAGCTCCACCAGTGGGTATAGGGCACCTGAATTTTGTCTGTCTTTCCCCCTCTACTGAAGCTACTAGCAACTTCAGAAGTTCGCAAATCATAGAATCATAGAGCTGGAAGAGACCACAAGGGCCATCGAGTCCAACCCTCTGCCAAGCAGGAAACACCATCAGAGCACTCCTGACATATGGTTGTCAAGCCTCTGCTTAAAGACCTCCAAAGTAGGAGACTCCACCACACTCCTTGGCAGCAAATTCCACTGTCAAACAGCTCTTACTGTCAGGAAGTTCTTCCTAATGTTTAGGTGGAATCTTCTTTCTTGTAGTTTGGATCCATTGCTCCGTGTCCGCTTCTCTGGAGCAGCAGAAAACAACCTTTCTCCCTCCTCTATGTGACATCCTTTTATATATTTGAACATGGCTATCATATCACCCCTTAACCTCCTCTTCTCCAGGCTAAACATGCCCAGCTCCCTTAGCTGTTCCTCATAAGGCATCGTTTCCAGGCCTTTGACCATTTTGGTTGCCCTCCTCTGGACACGTTCAAGTTTGTAGGTGTCCTTCTTGAATTGTGGTGCCCAGAACTGGACACAGTACTCCAGGTGAGGTCTGACCAGAGCAGAATACAGTGGCACTATTACTCCCTTGATCTAGATGCTATAAATGGATGGCTGCAGGACGATACTATTTCCATCAGGAAAATTATGCAAGGGAAAAGGTGGCTGCCCCAACCAAAATCAGACCTGCTTCTGATTTCAGAATATATATCCGAAGAGGAAGCCACAGATTCCTTGTGTCACTCACATGCAGCTTGGCTGCCAGTTGCTCAGTATCATTCACTGCACCTTAGCTGGAGGGCAGGTGCCCAGTAAGGGAAGCTCTGCCAAACTGGCCTCCTTTGCTGTTCACACTGGATAGGGAGGGGTTAAAGAGCCTCTGGCTTGTGTCTCAGCTTGGGGGAAATTGGCCTAATGTGCCTATAGACTGCAGGTGAGTAATAAAAGAGACAATCTCTGGGATCCAGACTTGGCCCCTGTGCAAAATCACAAAATATGCAGCAAAGTGAAGCACGGAAATATAGGTTGTTCGCCCCTTAAAATATGCCCTTGGGAGTCCCAAGACTTCCCTCTTTCTCCAACAAAGGTAAAGACCACACATTTGGTAAGTTGTCCAGTTCTGGGTGTTTTGTCCAGTTTTGGTAACTGTGTCCAGTTTTGTCCAGTTTTGGTAACTGTGTCCAGTTCTGGGCACCCCAGTTCAAGAAGGACACTGACAAACTGGAACGTGTCCAGAGGAGGGCAACCAAAATGGTCAAAGGCCTGGAAACGATGCCTTATGAGGAACGCCTAAGGGAGCTGGGCATGTTTAGCCTGGAGAAGAGGAGGTTAAGGGGTGATATGATAGCCATGTTCAAATATATAAAAGGATGTCACATAGAGGAGGGAGAAAGGTTGTTTTCGGCTGCTCCAGAGAAGCGGACACGGAGCAATGGATCCAAACTACAAGAAAGAAGATTCCACCTAAACATTAGGAAGAACTTCCTGACAGTAAGAGCTGTTGGACAGTGGAATTTGCTGCCAAGGAGTGTGGTGGAGTCTCCTACTTTGGAGGTCTTTAAGCAGAGGCTTGACAACCATATGTCAGGAGTGCTCTGATGGTGTTTCCTGCTTGGCAGGGGGTTGGACTCGATGGCCCTTGTGGTCTCTTCCAACTCTATGATTCTATGATTCTATGATTCTATGACTTCCAGTCGCCCATCCCTATGGTTAAGTCATGCGTTTCTTCATTTCTTGCACTGTTCCTGTGCCAAAGTGTGAGCGAATACTGAGGTATGCAAGTTTTGGGCATGTTGGGGATGAATAACCTATCTGAGCAGCAGCGGTGGAAAAGCAGTGTGGAATTCTAGGAAGCCAATGCAAGTGAAATATGTGTCGTTTTGCTAGTGAAGTCTGGTCCTTTTTGTTTTATGAACACACCACAGCAAGAGCATCATCTACCTTCCACAACAACATTTTCCCTTGTGAAAAATTCTGGGCCATCATGCTCACTATTTGAAACCCCTGGCATTAAAGCCTGTGGCCACCTTCTTATCATGGGAGAGAACAAGGCACATAACCTCTTTCTCATTATACAGTGGTACCTCGGGTTACATACGCTTCAGGTTACAGACTCCATTAACCCAGAAATAGTACCTCAGGTTAAGAACTTTGCATCAGGATGAGAACAGAAATTGTGCTCCGGCGGCATAGCAGCAGCAGGAGGCCCCATTAGCTAAAGTGGTGCTTCAGGTTAAGAACAGTTTCAGGTTAAGAACGGACCTCTGGAATGAATTAAGTACTTAACCTGAGATACCACTGTATATGTTTATAGGTAAAATATGGCAGTTGATTTTTTTAAAAAAAGAAAGATATCTGGGTTACTTTCAGTTTACACCAGTGTTTCCCAACCACTGTTCCGTGGCACACTAGTGTGCCGCGAGATGTTGCCTGGTGTGCCGCGGGAAAAATCAAAAAATTCGAAAGATTTTTTTTTTAAAAAAAGTCAAATTTTCGATTGGGGCGCCGTCACTAGATGACCCCTGGGGTTCCCTCCCTCCCTCCCGCTCTGCGCCTCCCTCCTCCTCCTCCTCCTCCTCCGGGGAGGCCCTTCCTGGCTCTCGGCCAAGGCTTGGCGGCTGCCACTCACTCACTCGCTCGCCCACCCGTTCCTCCATCCCTGCACCCGGCCTCTCCCCCTCCGTCCCCGGCGCGGGGGCTGCCGGGATCCATAGTCCCCTCGCCCTTGGGCTCCGCGCCCCCGCAGGGTGCGCGAACTACGTTTCCCAGTGTGGCCTGGCGGGCCGGGCGTTTTGTTTGAAGCGCTCTTCTCCTGGCCATGGAATGAGCGCAGCGGCGGCCGGGCGGGCAGGGGCTCTTCCGCGCAGACCCCGCGCAGCCTGCCTGCGCCCCCACGGAGATTGGGCGGCAGGATGGAGCCCGGGGATCCCCGCGGCAGCGGCGGAGGCTGCCCCCCAGGTAGGGCTGCGTGGGGGGGGGTTATTTTTGCAATGCTGCATCCGCGCCGGAGGGGATGCATTGGACCGCGGGGAGACCCCTTGGCGGGCGTGCAAGGCAATGCATGCGTGCAGGCGTTGCATGGAGTGCAGTGCAATGCAATGGCAACGCGGCACCCTGCATGCATGCATGCAACTTCCACCGGCGCTCCGGACTTGGCAGGTGAGGGGGGTCCCCAGTGGGTGGCAGAGAGAGCCGGGAGGGTGACGGGGAGCCGGGGGGGAGCAGCGCTGCTCCCCGAGCCGAGCCCGGGGGGAAACTTCGGCGTCGTTGCACCGGGTGTTGGAAGCGGAGGCTGGCGGGGGCCCCTCACCTGCAAAACCTGGTCGCCTCTCATATATTTCGTGCATTGCATTCATCGCCCGCTTTCTCCTCCAAGGAGCTCCCAGGGGCGCACGTGGTTCTCCCCGTGTTATCCTCGCAACAACAGCCCTGCGAGGTGGGTCAGGCGAGTGGCCCAAGGGAGCACCCAGGGATTGTCCTGGCCAGGTGGGGTAATTTGAACCCTGCTCTCTGCCCGGTCTTCGTCCTCATTTAGCCCCCACATGTGCATGACTGTGCATGACTGAGGTTTCCCCCCCTCGTCTTGGCTATGGTGTGAGTCTGTCCTGTTAATTAATGGGGTTCTGCCTTCGGAGAAGATGAGCCAGCCCTCAAGGAGGTGATTATGTAATTTGCTAGCAATTCATGTCCCTCCCGGCGTGACGCTGCGCGCTGACGTCACGGGGCTGTAATGATGGTGTGCCTCGAGATTTTTTTCATGAAAGAAGTGTGCCTTTGCCCAAAAAAGGTTGGGAAACACTGGTTTACACCTCTGTGTTAAAACAGCCACACAGGACATATGCAATCCTGCCTGCCCTATAGCACTACAAGTCCCGCTTCCCCAAAATGATGCCCAGCAAAACACTTCTCTTTTTAAAAAAAGCGCTGTTCTCACTCTAGCAATGATACTACAGTCTCCGAGCTGAACAGATTCCACATTGTCTCAGGGCTCCAGCAAGAGAACTGGGCGACTCTTACGAGTTGTTTGCGGAGCTGGCACTGCCTGGCTAAGCGGACTTGGGCACGTCGTTTGGCCTTGTGCACCCCATTTTCTCCCCCACAAGGAATATAATCCGGAGAGTCTTTCCTACCTTCCCTCCCTGGACGAGTCTCCAGCTCTTCTCAATATTTCTTGAAGTGGGGTCTTGCCCAGCTCTAGGCAGAAGCCCAGGGGCGGAGATGAAGGTCCCAGCCTCCCTCCCGGCTCCCCCCGAGCCCGGCGTCAGGGGCGCGCCGCCTCGCAACACGCGGCTTCCGCGTGGCTAATAGTTGCGGGTGGAAGGATGAAGGCAGGAGTTTTCCGATCCCGCCTTAAAGCCACCCCTCCGCCACCTCTTGCGGCAGCCAAGTCCGGAGAAGGGCTCTTTTGTCTGCCCCGGGTCCGCTGCACGTCTAACGCGGCGCCCGCTCCGGAGCCCCCCAGGTCGGGGCTGGGCAACCGCCGAACCGCGGAGCGCGCCCGGAGCTTCCGGGAATCGGGATCTACTTGGGGAGGGAGGGAGCAGGCGAGACCCGGACCCCGAACCGACGGCAGGCTTAAAACCAGCTCCGGCTCCCCGTCCGGGTCCCGCAACGCGCATTTACTTGCGCAAGGCGACGCGTCTCCAAGGAAGGGCCGGGAGCGCCCAAACGGCCGGGAAGCGGATGCGAGCCTGGACGGCGGGGTGGGCAGAACGCGCCAAGGCTGTTTGGCCGCTTGGGCGGACCCGAGTCCGGGTCTGGCTGGATTCTGGAGGGCAGGCAATAAAGGCAGCGCGGCCGCTCCAACTTACCGGCTGCTCCGCCATCCACCGGGCGGCCCCGAAGTTTCCGAGCTGCCGACGAAAGCAAAACAAGAAGCCGCCCGGCCGGAGGCGGCCGTGCCTGCCTCTTCCTTCCCGCCGGCTGTCAGCCTCCCTCCCTCGCTCTCCCCGCCCCGCGTCTCCTCGGCTGCACCTGGGCGGGAGCGCTGCTCCGGGGGCGCCGCTTTCTCTCGCGCTTTCCCCTCCCTTTGGCGCCGGCCGGGCAGGCGGTCGTCGGGAGCCCAGATCCTTCCACCTTCACCGTGAATTGCTGCGCGTCCCCTGCTCGAAAAGCATGTTGCTTTTCGGTCCAGGAACTTTCACCCTACACGCCGGCTGCCCAGGGCTCAGATTATGACGGGTGGGCGGTTGAGGGGCACCTAACCATATCCACGAGCCCCACTCCTGACTTGTCCTAGTTTCCTCCAAACTACCCTTCCCCTCACTGCCCTCCCAAAGAGGATCATCGGAAAAACAGGAGCGGATCAGTCCCACTCTGGCTTTCCTCCACTTACACAGCAGGTATGAAGTGGAAGGACAGAAAGGGCATTGAAACTGTGACCTCAGTAAGGACTTTTTTTAAAAAAGAAAAGTACCTACTTCCTCTCCCTCCTTTATCTCAATTTCCTGTTATGAAATTTCTTTCTTTTTTTAGACAATCAGTGAGTCAAAGTGTGATTTTCATGGGGTTTGGCACTCACGCCATGGTGTAGTGGTGTAGTTGCATGGTCTAGGGCAGGGGTCTGCAACCCGCGGCTCCGGAGCCGCATGTGGCTCTTTTACATCTTTGCTGCGGCTCCGGGGCGGATACTAGCAAGGGGAGGAAGCGCATTGTGCGCCCCGACACTCCTCACTGTGGCGGGCGCTGTACTGGCTGTGACGTCGCATGGGGGAGGTGCGTGCGTTAGTCACGCACCTTCCCGACGTCACCTTCCCGCCCGCTGTCAGATCGTGGCTCCGGAGATATATTTGTTTTAAATGTTGCAATGGTTTTGCGGCTCCCAGTTGTCGTTTTTTCTTCGGAAACGGGTCCAAGTGGCTCTTTTTGTCTTAAAGGTTGCAGACCCCTGGTATAGGGGCTAAGAGCAATAGACTTGTAATCTGGGGAACCGGGTTTGCGTCTCCGCTCCTCCACATGCAGCTGCTGGGTGACCTTGGGCCAGTCACACTTCTCTGAAGTCTCTCAGCCCCACTCACCTCACAGAGTGTTTGTTGTGGGGGAGGAAGGGAAAGGAGAATGTTAGCCGCTTTGAGACTCCTTAAGGGGAGTGAAAGGTGGGATATCAAGTCCAAACTCCCCCCACCCCACTACAGGAACATGGTCTTTTCACCAGTGCATATCACAGTCCAAATCTGAAGAGCCCTTCCAGGTCAGGCTGAAGGCCCACCTCTGTTCTCACAGTGGCCAACCTGTTGGAATCCTGCAAGCGAGGACATGAACACAGCAGCCCTCTTGCTTCCTGTGATTCCCACCAACTAGCTGAACACTACCATCATTGCTCATAGACACTGACAGCCTGGATGAGTTTCAACAGGAGTTGCTCCTGAGTAAGTCTGCATAGGACTATAGCCAAACCAGCTGATTGTATGCATGCTCTTTTAACAGGGCTTATTACCGCCATGTAAATTTGTGTCGGGTTTTAGCAAAGATGGGGAACCATAGACCTGGTGTGGGGGGCAAATGCAGCCCTCCAGGCTTCTCTCTAGCTGGCGCTCAGGACTCTTCTCCAGGCAACACATCCTTTCAAGCCACACCCTTCACTTGCCCTTGCTTTGCACCCTCCTTGAATGTTTTCGCCCTGCTGGAATGTCAGCTTGAACTTTGATAGTGCCTCTTTCTTGCTTGCATGGAAACAGATGATTGAGTGTGAAGAAGCTTAGCATACTGTACAAAGGCTAAAATTTACATTTGACTCTTTCTGCCCACTTTTGTTTTAGGCCTTGCCCGCCAGTGACATGAAGCCTCCTAAACGCTGGTCAGAAGGGAATGTGATCCTTGAGCAAAAAACCCCCCAAAACATTTTCCCTGGATCACAGACTTGGCTGAATGTCCTCGCCTGTGCATTGCACTAGAGCAGGTCTGCACAACTCAAGAGCCAAGCAAGAGGAAGACTGCCTGTCATGTGGCCAATAAGTGGCCTTTTTAAATAGTCCCCGGCAGAGAGCAAAAGCTGGAGTTGTTTGTCTGGTGGGCTGTATTTGGCTTGGTGAGCCAAAGCTGTGCAGGCCTATGCTAGAGAAAGCATGCTCCTTTGCCATTCCTGTAGGTCTAAAGTTTTCTTGTGGGTATGGATGGGTGACTGAGGAGCTGTGGCTTAATTTAACTTTGGTTTCAGCTGGTGGGAGGAGATGTAAAAGAGAACAGGGCTTGTTTTCTTTTAACAGCTGTACAAGATTCTGAACTTTTGCAGGTGTTAGGGTAGGGAGCAAAGCTGACATTTCTTCCTTGTTTAAAGTCACAGGAACCCTTTGCTTTGTGTCTGGTCATCTTCAGCTCAATAGCCAGGAGGGGCCAGTGAATGCACGTCACAAAAAAAATTGTTTTTGTGAAAAACAGGCTTTTGAGCTTGTGACATGATAGCTTCCGTGTAAACAAAGAGAGCTTGTATTTAGAAATGGAATGTTTCTGGGTTGTTGTTTTTTTTAAGCCACTGCTGTCTGAAGATCTCCCTGCTCTCCTTGCCCACAATGGTTGGGCTCTGGACTCCACCCACCTGAGTCACCCAGCTCTGGGCACCCGTGACTCTACCTGGCTCCAAGGGGGATTTTCCAGATTTCTATCTGCCTTCTCATACTTAAGTCATCCTAGGGGGGGAAAAAATCTCCATTTAGCAGCTATGGCTGTGAGCATGGCAATTTATTATTTAAGGACAGGGTTGGTTATAAGTAGATGAAAAACTTCTGGGCATATAAATAACTTACTTATTCAATGTATAAATTTCTGGTGCTGACAGTTCATAGACACTCAAAGCCAAACTAGATGTGAGTTGCTTTTGTAAAATATTAAAAGCAGTAACAGAGGGAGAGGCAATTTGATTATGATTGCGATACTGGTAGAAGGTTTGTTTAATGCTTCCCCCCATTTTAACCCTTTCTGGGGGTTATTTGCCACATTGCAGCTTTGGGTGGATCAAGTCAGAAGATGGTCTCCCTTGGTCTCCCTCCTTCCACCATTGCTGTGGTCCCAATCAGACTCACCCCCCCATCCCTGTAGGACTGCTTTTAAACTTTTAAAAAGGTGGGCAATCTGGGAACAGGGTTTAACACCTTGGTCCTGTGATATGCATAAATGCTTGAGGCAGGCCACAGGATTATAGACATTTCTGGGCGGGATATGTGGACGTGATTGATTTTTGCAACATTTCTTTGAAGACAAAAACATCTGTAGCCAATCCTCCTGAAGCCACACTCTCCACTAGGGCCTGTTGAAAAGTGCAAGACTCCCCAAAGTGAATGTGTCCATGGTAGGAGAAAACAGTATGAAGGTGTTGTTGTTGTTTAGTCGTTTAGTCGTGTCCGACTCTTCATGACCCCCTGGACCAGAGCAAGCCAGGCACTCCTGTCTTCCACTGCCTCCCGCAGTTTGGTCAAACTCATGCTGGTAGCTTTGAGAACACTGTCCCACCATCTCGTCCTCCGTAGTCCCCTTCTCCTTGTGCCCTCCATCTTTCCCAACATCAGGGTCTTTTCCAGGGAGTCTTCTCTTCTCATGTGGTGGCCAAAGTACTGGAGCCTCAGCTTCACGATCTGTCCTTCCAGTGAGCACTCAGGGCTGATTTCCTTCAGAATGGATGTGTTTGATCTTCTTGCAGTCCATGGGACTCTCAAGAGTCTCCTCCAGCACCATAATTCAAAAGCATCAATTCTTCGGCGATCAGCCTTCTTTATGGTCCAGCTCATGGATCCCGTCATGGTCGCTTCATGGATCACTGCCTTGCCGTGGCGAAGGGGCTTGAATAACTCAGAGAAGCTATGAGCTATGCCGTGCAGGGCCACCCAAGATGGACAGGTCATAGTGGAGAGTTTTGACCAAACGTGATCCACCTGGAGCAGGAACCGGCAAGCCACTCCAGTATCCCTGCCAAGAAAACTCCATGGACAAAGACAAAAGGCATATAGAAGTTATGATGCTGGAAGATGAGCCCCTCAGTATGAAGGTAGGGAGGCCCAGAAACTTTGGGCCAGAAAGATGAGTAGGAAGACGACTTCCTGGGAAATAAGGGAGATGAAAGACAAAAAGCACAGAGCAGGATGGTTGTAAGAAGGGTTGGCTGACAAACAGAAGCTGGATGGAAAGATGGACACTCTTAGGTGAGAGATTGGAGCCCCAGGGTGGGAGGGATGCAAGTTAACCAGGCTTCCAAGTGATGGGTGGAATGCTGATCAGCTGCTTCCATGCTAAGTGTACGGATGTGGCTCATAAATGCCTGTCTGGCCTGAAGGGTGGGTGTTTAGTGATTTTGCTACTTTAGATGGTTTCGATGGACTTGATGGTATTTACCTTTGCTGTATCTTTCTTTTTTATCAAAATGATGCTCACTGCTTTGAGGCTCCAAAGTGGTGCATCACTAAACCACAGTGCAACATTGGGGGAGAGGAAAGACTGAGGGAACAGGAAGCTGGGGAACGGAAGGACGTGTGAGAAAGCAGTAAGGACAGTATATGAAGAATACTGAAACCTCGTTCTTGTTCTCTATAGGAGAAGAGGAAGTGGTTTTAACAGTGCACCTTGCTGGTGGTTTCCTTCCTTGTTACTGTCGAGTGCATTGTAACCCTTGTTCTTTTGCTAAGAGAGAGTTCTTATTTATCACTGTGTTGACTTACTAAAGACACTGCCTCTCAGAATTGCCCCCATCCGCATATCCAGGCAAACATCTACTCCTCTTAAAAACATAAAACCAAAAAGTAATAATATGTCAGGAGTAGGTCTTGTGCCTACGAGGCAGTTATGGAGACTGAAGGCTCCTTCCTTCCCACTGCCGCTTAAGTCTCAGTCTCTCAGGGCTTTACCCAAGCAATCTGAGACAGTGCCAGTGTGCCCACCTTTGCTTCTCCCACTTAATGCCTCTCCTGGTCCTGGGAGACCAAGGTAGAGGGAATTTTGTGACAGCAGGAGGGGGAGACACCCTTGCTTCTTCAGCAGCCTAACTCATTTTTGCCTCTTGGCCTGCCTCCTCCCACTCTCCTGCTTCTGCTTCCGATCTTTTCTCCGCTACAGACTCTCCCAGCTCACTAAGGTGGAATTTACACACATATTAAAAATGTCAAAATGTGTGTTTTTTTAAATCGTTTTGAAAAATGCATTGAATTTGCTTTAGCTCACAGTCACCGTCTAGTGCCACAATTGTATATTCACTTTACAACACATTCAAAACCTTTTATTTGCAGCTGTACAGCTGAGGCCTAAGCTCTGGTACCTCTTCGGCTTCTGACACCTCCTATTCCCAGTCTGACCACTCATTGTCGTCCCACCACCAATCCCTGGGCTCTGAGCTTTATTCCCTTGGTTGTTCCCCAGCTGGTGCCTCCCACCATTCCTCTGTATCCAAGCAGACATAAAATAAAATAGGGATAGGCAAGGAGCCTTGGTGTGAGGGTATCATGGTGCCCATGGCATCCCACTGGGGACTCTGGACTAAGGAACGTACAGAGCTACTTCATACCAGGTCAGACTATTGTTCATCTAGCCCAGTATGGTCTACACAAGTGGTTTCCAATTAGCTAAGTACGGTGGACTTTTGAAAATGTTGATATCTCTATGGTAGTTTTTGTTATATGAATGGTGCCACGGACTACTAGTTGGGAACCATTGGTCTACACTAATTGGCAGCAGCTCACCAGAATTTCAGACAGGAGTCTTTCAGCCTGCAGGTTGATCCCTTTCATTTCAGACACCACGGACCTGTGATCCTGCCGCTGGTGAACTTTTCTTTTGCAGGGCCAATCTTGTGGCTTTGGAAGTAGGGTTGACCCAGGGGAAAAGAAAGGCAATGAGGTTAAACGTCTCCTCCAGTGCCAAATTAGCACTTTGAATTGTTACTTTATTGAATGCAGATCGTGCTTGTGGAAAGAAGAGCAGATTCATGAAGCCCATACACCAACATTGTGGCTTGTGCAAACACGTTTCTCTTACAATTGTCCTTCTGTTGTGTCTTTCACACCTCGTAACTCTCCGAAAACACTTTTAAAAACACGAGTATTGTCTGGAAAGGCTAGGCTGTTTAAGGCAGGATTGGCTCATCTCTGAAAATGGACCATGTTGGCAGGGGCTGATGGGAATTGGAGTCCCAATAAGATTTAGAGAACCACAAGTTAGCCACCCCCACCCCCTGGTTTCTACAGAAGAAGACTACTCCGGGGGTGGGGAGGACTGTGTCCATACCAACATTATTTTCCCACTCTGGTTCTCTGCACGTATTGACTGGGATTAAACTGAGTAATGGAAAATCTTTCTCCTCAAACAGCATTCCTTTTAGAGCATTTTCCAAGATTGCCGCCTCCTCCTCCTCCTCCACCACTCCCACCCCCTAGAAACAGTCCAGTTAAATACTAAAAATAAAGTGAGCTAGAAGTAGGTTTCCTAAAAATAGACAATTTTTTAGCTTTTAGTGTGTGTATGTCAACAGTGGCTATTTATTGAAGCTGGAAACCAAAGACGTAAGAGGGTGTGGAGGTGACCATTTAAAAGAGCAGAGCTCCTTCTTTCAGAATTCATAGAATCATAGAATCATTCCCCACTTACTTTCAGCTCGTCCAGCTCAGCACATCTGGTGGGAAACAGTGGACACTTCAGTCGGAAGTGCTCACTTTACCCATCCTTTTTTCCACTGGGTCTTGAGGTTGTTTTTTGTTTTTGTTTTGTCAAACTTACCTTTTCGGTAGTGGCGCCTGCCCTGTGAAACGTCCTCCCAGCAGATGTCAAGGCAATAAACAACTATTTTACTTTTAAAAGATAACTGAAGGCGGCCCTGTTTAGGGAAGTTTTTAATGTCTGACACTGTATTGTTTTCAATATTCAGTTGGAAGCTGCCCAGAGTGGCTGGGGAAACCCAGCCAGATGGGCGGGGTATAAATAATAAATTATTATTATTATATTATTACTTCCCATAGCTCTGCCTCAGAAAAGCTACAAAAGCTACTACGGACCTTCTGTAGATCATGGTTTGTATTCCTACTCCAGCCTCCACCTTTTTTGGGGAGTATCACGAAGACTGGGACTCCCATTCCTCTTAAGACAGGTGATGTTTCACATTGGGTAGGATGTGGGCTGAGCCCACAGACTCCAGAAAGATTAGGGGGAGTGTGTTTTTGTCGCTAACACACAGAAGCTGCTTTCAGGAGTGATTTCGAGCCGTGCTGTGGTGTAATGAGAACGCACAGGTCTTGGGCTTCAGGCTCCCTCTATATATGCCAAGAGAGGAGCTTACTTGGCAGTCTCTGATCTGGGCTTGTGGCAAATCACAGACCACCATTTCATCTGAATCTGGCAAGTGGTAAGCCCTACGGAGGTGTTTGTTGTAAACAGCAGCATCACTCTACATGGGGGCAGGTAGTTTCACAGGCAAAGATAGCCCCCTGCCCCCAGGGAGCTTACAATAAAAAAGATAGGAAAACAACAGAAGAGATAATCAATGACAGATAAATTCTGAAAGTGGTGAGCAGTTATACATGCATATTTCAGCAAAGTGTGCATTTTTCTGAATAAAATATGTACTATATTGTTTCAAAAGTGGGTCTTTTTCTTGGTATTGTCCTATGCTGATCGTTGCTTATCTTGGGTCATTAGTGCTGTGCTTAAATCCCACCAAAAACTGAGAAGTGAAGCCTAAATTTCGTTTTAGGGATCTGAAATGCCGAAAAATCTGAAAGTGGATGATTTTTTCCTGCTAGACAATTGATGAAACAAGAATGCAGAGCCCACTGATAGGTCAGGATTTTGACCAGCAAAGGCTCTCAGTCTGTGGGGTGTGGGATGAGTCCAGGCCATGCAATTTCCAAGGGCTGCGTCTCTCCACCTTTCCTCTTTTCCCAGCCTCTTCATGCAGGAGCTGGTCTGATTCCCTTGCCGTGCAGCAAACGGAGGGCTCTGTTTCCTGCTTCCACAGGTGGTCTCGGGTGAACCCCCACCAGGGCATAGGAAGCAGTGCTTGTGGGCCTTATTTCCCCTCCCACAGAAACTTCCTCTCCTCACCAGGCTGAGAAGGCTTCACCTTCGTTTCACATCAGTGTCAGCCAAGTGGAAACCTATAGCAGTGGCACCTGTCATTTGGTGAGGGGTTGCTTTTCTGGTTCGTGTTTTGGACTGCCCGGTTAATTTTGGATCTGATGGGGGCTATACATTTTGAGCAAACAAAGAGGATGCTCTTCACACAGTACACTTTGCTGAAATGCTTTGGTTATAGCTATCCAGCCCTGAAGCAGCAGCCGTTGTGAGTTACCTCACGCTAATCCAGCAGCTCCTTATCTTGTTACTTAGGTGGATGAAGTCCAAAGACTGAATTGTGAATTAATAGAATTCAGTTCATGAACATGATTTCTTTAATAAATAGCTCATTTTCTTCCATATATTTTTGTGATAGCAACAAAGATAACCTTTTTTGCTTTCTGAATTTCTAAGTTTTCTTAAATGATTAATTTGATCTTTTTTATTGATATTGTAAAAGACGATTGAATGTTTCAATACACTACTGATTCCACCCCCCCAAAGAAAACATTCCTGTGTAAAATATCAGATGCCCATCATGTTACAAAACTGTCATTAAGGTTCATTCTGACAACCGCACATGAGACTGACAATAAACTTTTCAGTTTATATCATTTGATATAATAATTGCATATAAATTTTTAGATACTGATTTTTGGACACAGATTTCAAAAGATACTTAAATTAGTTCCCATAATATTGCCATCGTCATCTGGTGAGCTCAGGTGCTGAGTTGTGCTGGACACATAGCAAAAACAGGCCTAGTGAGAAAGAAGAGCTTGACCATTGAGCCCCAAGGTTTGCTGGGGGGGGGAGATTTTTGATGGCGGGGACCCTAAGGGAGCAAAAAGCTGCAAAAAATAGCTGAATGAAGAGCTAGGAAAAGGAAATGAAAACTGGCAGAAGGGCATGGGTTTTTTTTGGGGGGGGGAATAGATGATGGCTAGTGACTGAAACTCTCAAGTTTGCCATTTTTTGTAGGTTCCATTTGTCACAGTATACTGTTCACCCAACAGAGCACATGAACCTGGAATTGTAGGCAAGAGTGACGAAGGACAGGGAGCTCCCCACTATCCTCCCTCAGAAATGTGTAATAAACTTTTCCCGACACCTCCCTTGTCTTTTGGCCACAAGCGTGTCCACAGGAATCACACATGCTCCCAGACTCCTTACAGTGGAATGGAAATTTACAAATGCAGAACTATGAAACAGAATGTGCTGTTAGCTGATCGGTGCTGTTTGGGTATTCCCCCATTTTATGGGTCTTGGCTGGCCAGAGAGATGTGGCCAAGAGCCTAAGTACACTTGGCCCTTTAAGGTTTATTTTGCAGTTGTTGTTCCTGCTTCTGCTGTCGTGAAGGCACTTTCTTTTCTACGTATCTGGGCTTCCTGCCTTGCCTTCCATTCGGTGCCAGCTGCAGCTGGCAGCTGTTTGTAGTTCCTTCCAAGAGTAACCTCATTTTTGGCCTGTGGCCTCACCGGAGCTTCCCTTTTTGGCATCACCTTCTAGAAACATAACTCTTCTAGACATAGCAAATATGTCATGACATCCTTTCATCTCCCTACCTGGAGACTACAGTTCTGAGGGAAACAGACAACAAGGAGGCAGTTGCTCACACACAGCCCTGCTTATGTCGGCCGCCCAAAAATCTGAGTATTGTGCCCAGTTCCACCCTGTTGGCATGCCTAAAGCTTTAATTAGATAAGAGTTGACACTTTTCTTTTTTGCTGGTTTAGTATGGTTTTTTTTTAACTAACTGATTTTCTGTCAACCAAGCTACATGTTCTGTTTAGCTCCATGATCGTTTTCCCTAAAGGGTTTGTTTTTATTATAGAAAGTGTTTGTGAAATGTTCTGAATAAATGTGAATTTATAGACTTTTACTGGGTGTACTATAATTCGGTTGTAATACCACACAGTGAAGGCAATTGTCCTCCTGTGATATGTTAGGGAAAACAAGGGCATGTAAGTCTACTGTTGTGGTGGCCAATGTGTGGTGTGTTAGGGGAGGGGTAATACCTCTGGTGGGGGAGATACTGTGCTCCTTCTGGGGTAGCTTGTCTACTTTGTTCCCCAGCCTGCACTCAGTTCTCACCTGTGGCGCCTAGAAGCTGTTAGCATGCAACAGCAGCCACAGCCTGGGAAATGGCTTTGACTGGCTGGCTAAACCAGGTGAAGAGAGCAGATGGGTCTCAAACCTTGTGAGTTAGGAATTGAGCAGACAAGACCAATAGTGGGTCCAACAGTCAAGAAGGTGGATTCTCCAGGTGCTGTAGAGGGAACTGAGGGGCAGATGAGGCTTGTCAACTTGGGAAGGTAGCCCATCTAGGAGAAGGAAAATTCTGGTCCCAAAGCTCTTCTGCCTTGTGGAGAAGAAAGGGCTAGGGAGTAAAACCCTACACAAATCTGGAGTGGAGTCCCTAAGGCAGTTGGATGGTGCCTTGTACAACTCCTTCATGCAACTCCTGCAGCCAAGCAGTTTGACTTCACCCCTGGAGGCACACGCCTTTGTCTCTTGAAACAGATCGATGCCAGCCATAGGTGGTCAATGTCCAGTTATTTATAAGTCCAGTTAATGTAATTATCCAAAATAGATTGGTGGTGTGTGCCTCTGCTGTTCTTTCAGGAAGAAGAGGTCCCAGAAGTTAACTTCTTGTCCCAAATAACATTTGAGATCTTTGTTAGCATACAGATGCTTAAACAGACCCCTTTGTTGCAATATAGACAAGCTGAACAATATAACACAACACGGTGGCCAATAGCAATGGCATGAGTAAAATAATTCTTGTCTGGTGGCTGCCAATTCTGACATTTGGGGCACCTTGCGTAGCCCTTGTTGGGTTGAGTCTGGCTGCCATGTGTGATTGAGTGCACGCTGTGGTGCTTGAAGAGATTAGTGTTGCTTTTGTTGTCTCCTGTTGTGAGACCTTCTTGTCTTTGTAGCTTCTTGGCTCTGACAAGGAATTCCTTCCTGAGGAAATCCTTAGAGTGCTGCTTTCTTTGCTGAGGATGTGGAGGCTGACAAAGAGGCCTCAGACCAAAGAGCTTCAGCAGAAGCTCAAGGGGTGCTCGGTAGAAATTGTCGGATAGTTGTGCACGATGGGAAAGGAGAAAGCATCTTCCTATTGTCAGCTAGTGCTCAGAGCAGCCTTGCTCCAGACAGCTATTCCCATTTGCCTCATTTTAGTAAGGAGGGGCTTCTATCCCCAGCGAGGTGTGAGGTTCACAAGGATGGATGTTTTAGAGGAAAACCAACACATCAAAGCAAATGTTGTTTCTGGCAACCCAGAGGGAAAACATTACAAAATACAGGATACAACGCCTTATAATGGTTGGAAGTAGCTTCTGATCTGTCACTTGGAACCGGGGGCAGTGAGCACAAGGCAAACACTGTTTTGTTTTTTAAAAAATCTATATTGTATTCACAGCAACACTGCAAGCTACATAGCTTCTTATTATTTTAGACAACTGTTGTGAACAGTAATTTTCTCCAGAGTTATTTTTTAAAGCAAAAAGCAACTGATGGAACTTCAATCAGAATGGAGGAAAGGGAGTGTCATTTTTCCTTAAAAAATAATAAAAAAGCATCCTTCATTGGGTTTCCCCCCTGCAGGGAAATTATATGGGTTCATTGTATGTTTTCTCTGCCAAAAGGTGGGGGCTTGAGAGGGGAATGTTTGCGGAAATTACCCCGAACTTTGTGTAACTTGTAGTCGGGCCCCAAGAGCTGCCGACTTGTTCATGATCACTAAGGACCAAGCTAGACTCTGTGTAAACTGACATGCAGGTTTTTGTGTTATATAAATGGCAGCCGAAGAGAAGCCCGAGCAGTTTTGGGACTAGGGGTGGGAGGATGTTTAAGCCTTTTGTTTTCCCTGCCAGTCCTGATAAAAACCACTGCTCAGAGGCTGCAAATTGTGTTTTGCTTCCAGAGCCATCACAGTTGGGGAGGGTGAACCTAATACCAGCATCGCATTTAGGTACAGGTGGTTCTCCTGCACAGCACACCAAGTTGAAGGGACGCAAAATAATACTATCCTATATTTATGTGGGCACCTACTGAGAAGATCCACAAAAAGCAACTGTACCAAAAGGAATTATTGTTAAAATAGGAAATAATTAGCGGGGCGAGGTCACCAAATTTGCCCAAGCATAGGGCACCGTATTATCAAAGTTCCCCCCTGCTAATGGGGACCCTGGCAGGGTGGGGAAAGGGCTAAACCACTATGATGTCTTTAGCATCTACGGTAATTTGCCCTGTGAGGTGGTGATTTATCCAAAGCCACCAAGTGCACTCCATAGCTCAGAAGCCAGGATTGCAGCACAGATTCTTTTCACCTCTCCAGCTCAACCTATTAGTTCAGGCCAGTGGCGTAGCGTGGGTTGTCAGCACCCGGGGCAAGGCAAGTAATTTGCGCCCCCTAACCCGTGGATTTGCGCCCCCTAACCCGTGGATTTGCGCCCCCTAACCCTAACCCCCAGATGTTGCACCCGGTGTGGCCACCCCCCCTGCACCCCCACGCTACGCCAGTGGTTCAGGCCTTCACAACTTGTGATTCTTCAACCATGAATGGCAGCCCAACGGTGAACTTGATGTACCTATTTTTGCTTTCTGATGGGGATTTGTGAAGATTCACAGAATCGTAGAATTTGGACATTCTAGTGTGAAATTTGTCCATTGCTTTCAGTGATATACACACACTCTTATTTGAGCCTGGATAGCTTGCACATCAAGATTATGAAATGTTTATGTCCTTATGGGAATTTGAGTGGATACAACCAGACAAAAGGTAAGCTTGGGACAACTGCATATCAGCCACGTAGTATTTGTCTTGGAAATAAAACTTGCCTGGTTACTGCAGCACTTCTACAAATAATATTGTTGAGGAACTTCAGAGTCCCCAATTTCTTCCTGCCTTCCATCTTGAATGACAGCCCCACATGCTGACGAAACGGCACTTGATTTGGTTACATAGTTTAGGCTGCAGTGGCTGTTAGAAAGGGTTAGTGATTTTTGTCAAAGGAAACATCTTGTAGTGATGTTTCCTTCTTTTAAGGAAGAAGACATCAAAAGGAAGACAGCAGAAGCAGTCTCCAGATGTCTTTGACACTGAGCGTATGAAAGAAATAAAAATACGTTAGGGGTACAATTCAATGAGATCATCACCAAAATGGCATACATGAGATTAACAGCCTCTGAATCAACACTGGCAAGTGCAATTTTTATCCAAGGAAGGGAAAATGTTTTCAGTGCAGAAATGAATTATGGGAATTTGATAACTTACATTTGGTAGTGAAATTTGGGGGGGGTTGGGGGGGCAGTGCTCTTGTGCTTACTGGTTTTCCACCACTGATATGCACAGGTAGTGGGGTTCCAGCAAAGCCCTAGTTTTGGACTGGGTGAATGCCCAAATCCAAAATATTGCAAAAATGTACATGATTCTGAATCTTCCCAACCTCTTTATCCGGCCAGATGGTCAACCAAACTGGGGGGAGGGGAGAAGGAGGGAAAGATTGTCTAATGTTGAAGTCATGGGTGTAGTTACTACTTGGTAACATTTTGGTTGGTTTAATAAAGGTATTGCCCTAACCTAGATTTTGTATTTTTTCCGTATGCATCCACGTGGCTGCTACCTTTGCTTTTTGTGTGACAAGAAAAAAGTCTGATGAAACAGCTGCAAAGGCATGTGTTGGGTTAAACAGGGTGATTCTTTAATATTCAATTATGTATTCTCAGGCTGATTGGAGAAAGCTGATTGCAAGTCTCTTTAGAAACAAATTAAAAATAGCATATATTCAATGGATATACTATTGCATATGGATATCATAGCACACGGTTGCCTATCCCCTGCAATGCTGTCTTGCCTTTATGAATTGACATAGTATCCTCTTAGAACAGCATTTGTGGCTGGTGCTTTTAGCCTTCCTAGATGGCAGACATATTAAAATGTTGATAAGCCATCATCTTTGTTTCCTGGTCAGAAGGCTGTTGAGAATCTTATCCATTACATTTTGTACTTCTAGTTTTCATGCTCCCAGATGAAATTAATTTGGGAGCTTTGTAACTGATGTTCCGGATTTTGATTAGACTTGCTATCTCCTTTTGGATCAGGATAAATAAATTACTTAAAGAACCTGTTTGCTTGCAGTAGCCACTGAAGAGTAGGTGTCTTATCCAAATAGTTGTTGTATCTTGCCATGCTAAATATTTGTTAAAGGAAATTGCTGTGAAGTGGTGGACAAAAGGAAAGAAGGGGCAGCACTAGAGACTGAAAAGCAAAAAGATTGATGGAGCCTCAGCCTGGAAGGAAGGGGTGGCAAACCTGAATCTCCTTAGATGCTGCTGGGTGTCAGGCTGCTGCCAGCGCCTCCTGGCTGGTTGCCCAGGAACGTGCAAAGCCAAGGGAATGTTTCTTACCGTCCTATTTTAATTCAGTATTTACAGAGCGAGGCTATAGAACCCAGCCTTTTGGATAATGGCGTTGTCCCAAGTGAATCTCTACCTCCCTCTCTCCCATTTCCTCATTCGTCTCCTACACGGGTGCTGCTACGTCCCCTCTGTCTTTGAGCTCTTTGCTCTCCTACTTTCAGGCTTGCCGGGTTCTGGGAGAGGGGTGTCTGGAATGCTTTCTAAAGACACTGTGTCCGTCAGCTGCTTTCTCCTCCTCCTCTCCCATTATTTCTCAACTTTCCCCCTCATCTGCCTCTGAGCTGCGACCTCCCTCAAACCCCTGTTGTAAATCAAAACCGTCTTCCTCTTCCTCCTCCCTGGAAGGGTCAGGATGGGGAGGCAGCCTCCACCTTTCCTCTTCTGCCCAGGCCCTGATACTGGGCTACAACTCCCGTTGGGCATGGTAGCTGGAGCTGATGCGAGTTCGAGTGCAGCAGCACCTGAAGGGCCTTGCTCTTGCTGTAAGGCAGTTTGGACAGTGGGGTCATGTTCTGTTGTCACTTCATCCATGTAAGTGTGAAGGTGTGGAATGTTAGAATGATGTTGGATAAAAAGAAGTTAAGTGGTTACCAGCTGTAATGATTAAAATAATTGGGGGGGGGGGAGAAAGAAAGGTGTAAAATTAAGTGAAAATTAAGGGTGAGGATTTGCTGAATGAATAATTTGAATTGGACTACAAAAAGGGGAGGTATGAGGAGGTCCGAGAAATAAGTTAAAAGAAAATAAGTGAATGAAATTATATGTGTTTATATTTTTGTATTTTGTTTTTTTGTATACCCTTTGAAAAGTTAATAAATATATTAAAAAAATAAGTGTGAAGGTGTGCATTTGCAATTTACAATAAAGATTACATGTGACAGGAAACAATGCAACTATATTGATTTCTGAACTGCACTGAAGATGTCAAACCATCTGGTCTGGAGGCCTTATCCTGCTATCCCAGACAGAATGTGTGTGTGTGTGTGTGTGCACATGTGCGTGCGCTGCAGGGACAAAAACAATAGTGCCATGCATTTGTTGTAATAATAATAAGTGCATGTATCCTAGAAAAGGCTTTAACAGCATTGTTTGCTTGGCGTTCCCTTGGTGGCAGGTAAATTTCCCTCTTTCTTCCACTCTCTGTAGCTGCAGCCTGGTTGAGAATCCAGGGCACGTGTCTGTAGCTGTGCTTTAAATGAGGTGGTGTTTTTGTTTTAATTTCCACTTTGTAGTACATGAGCTCTCCTCAAACCTTCCACCGTGGGAAGCAGGGTATTAATTAATTGTGTTTTAGGTGGGACCTTCAGTGTCTAGCAACTAGAAATAGACGGTCCCACCAAACTAAGTTTGCACAGAAAAAGTCCCTGGATCAGTTCCTGGCGTTTTGTAAGAATACTAGATTGCAAGGCAAGGAAAGATGCCTTCCTTAGGACTTGATGAGCTGCTGCAGATCAGACAGTCCCGGAATAGAAGATGGACCAGCAGCCTGACTCAGCAGAATGCAGCTTTGCACGCTCACCTTCTTGGCTGGAGCCAGAGGTCAGTGGCTGAGCCCCTGCTTTGCATGCATAAGGTCCCATGTTCAACGCCTGACATCTCCGCATAGGGCTGGGGAGGCCCCCACCTGAAATCCTGAAGAGTCACTGCAAGTCAGTGTGGGCAATGCTGAATTAGATGGATGAATGGTCAGACTTAGTGTGAAGCTGCTTCCCGTGTTCCTAACCTGCTTGTGCAATAATCTCTGATGTGGATAGAGCAGGTGTAGCTGCTGCTAAGGTCCCTGGAATATGGAACAGCAGAATCCTGGAGGTGCCCAGTGCTAGACCTCATATCACAAGTGAAAGCAAAGGAGGATCTACCGTAGTTAACACCTTCTCCTCAAGCTCAGGAGGAAGTTTTTGTTTGCCATTCTTCCTTCTGGGTCTGAATGCTTGGTAGCTTTTTGGAGTCAATGGTACCTCCCACCCCACAACCCCCCCCACCCCCAAACCAGCCAGCCACCTTTTCCGTCTAGACGTAGGGCTACGCTGCCGGCACAAATTCAGTTCTAGTTGGTTGCAGGTTGTGTGCAGGGCTGGTCTGATGTGGCCACAGTGATGGGAAAGGCAGCGAGAGGGATGTGTTCGGAGGATACAGCAACAAGGGCAGGTGGGTGTGTTGCTCGCGTTGTCTCAGAGTTCAGAAATCATGCAAAACCTGGGGAGATGGTAGGTGCGTGCAATGGGTAAGACTACACTGAGGGATGGGAAGGATCAGGTCCAAGTTAACCCTCTGAATCCTTGCCAGAAAGCGACTCTCAAGAATTGCTTCGTGTCTCTTGCATTGACCAGTCACACACCCATTTCTCCTTTGGAATCTTTTATTAACGTATAGAAAATGCATTAAAAAAGGAACTATACAGAGCCTAAGAGCAATCAGGACTAAAAATACTAGTTAACAATGGTTAACAAGCGTATATCCCCATTCTCTGAGCTACGGTTCCATTACGGGATCATTGGGAGGGCAGTTGCTTTTTCTATCTCTCCCTCATTGTTTTACTGGTAAGGTTTAGTTTGTCAGAGTCTCTCTGAGGGAGCTGCCACCTCATTTATTTCTTCTATTAAATAATAAACACAGTTCCAGAATAATGCATATACAAGGGAGGGGTCAGAGTTTTCAAAATCTTTGTTGAGTCATCATCCTCTGAAAAAGCAACCATGACACTTGCCAAAGTCTAGGGATTTTTATGCAGTTTGATCTTCTCAGCAGGATCTGGTTTCATTTTTTCTCATCCCATCCTAACTATCTTCCCTTGTTGAGACAGCAATATCTGAACTACTGTAGCTACTCACCAGCCATTAGGCAGTATTGTTGGAGTGCTGTCAGCACCGTGGATTGAAGGGTTAGTGAGAATAATAAAAAGAGCACCTAGTTATATCCCCAAGGAAGGGAAATGCCTCCACCCCACTCCTGCAAGGACATAATAAACTGGAAGGGAGTGTGCTGTTCTCAGTGTTCCCACTAAACTCCAGCATCACAGTGGTTTGTCACAGAGGCTTCCTTTCCCCTTGGAAAGGGTATAATCTCCTGTTCTGACAACGTTTGTCCCATTCTGCCTTTCAAGAAGTTGAAAAATGAACTTTTTAATACTGTGTCAACATGGAGAACAGAGAACCTAAATCTCCTCTTTCTTTGAATGTATGAATGCAGAATAATTACCACTCCCTGGTTCTGTAGTTATGGACTATACAATTCTGGGAGCTGCTTTCAGTCCATGCCATGGAGCTGTTTGCCCTTTTGACAGCAGCAGCAGCAGCAGCAGCTCCCTGCAGTGTGTTGCAAGCTGAAAATCACTTTGGAAATGGCCCCAAATGTGGGCTGACAAGTTGTGTGCTGTGCTGCTGCCAGAGAAAAAGATGCAGAAGCCCCCCTGTCCACAGAGAAAGAACTTCAGTAATGGCCACACTGTTGCTTTATGCTCCTCCACAGTACAAATATGCTCAGTGCCCACCTTTTCCATTGGAAATTGGAATATACCAATTTATGCATATACAAAGAAGGGAGGGAGGGATAAAAATTCAGCTTGAAAAGGGAGTAACTAGTCCACATTATATGACTCTAATGTTGGCCTAACGGGCTGTGGACTACTACCTGTGTGTAAGTTTCCACCTCTTCCAGTGGATGACTCCTTCATACGGCATGGGAAGAGAAGGAGGAGGAGGAGTAGGAGTAGTGGTAGTAGTTAAACATACCAGTCCATAAGCACCCAAAAGTGCTCATGGATCTAGCCCTTAGCCTTTAGGGTCCCACATAGTTCTCTGTTGGTTATGCATGAATAGATGTCCGATCTTCACAGTGAATAGACAGTTGATCGGAATGAAGCTACCACGGCAAGTAGAGCACCAGTAGATGCTTACAAGTTGTCTGTGGCCTGTTGGGTTTATGGGGTTGGTTTGGTGGTGGATGCCTTGCTAATAGTGTCTGAGTCGATGACTTAACAGGGAAAAATGCCACTACAGAAATGGAGACTGCATTCTGAGGAAACCTGCCACTCTTGTTGCTCTGGGAAGAATGCCTAAAAAACTGAGCTAATGACCAAATTGCCACAGGAAACAATAGAATCAGCCACATTATAGGACATGGATATTCACACTGGCGGAGGAAGGGGGTGCGGTGGGTGTGGCCTGCCCCTGGTGTCATCCCTTGGGGGGGTGACATCGCCGTGCTGCCCCCCTGGGACGCTTGGTGCGGGTGCCGCCCCCCTGTTACGCTCGCCCTGCCCCTGGGTGCACAGCACGGGTGCTGCTCTCGGTGCCAGAGCAGCTAGCTCCGCCTTTGGATATTCAAGTTATTTTTGGCTCATCAGGTGCTACATGAGAGAAAGGAAAGCTACCTAAAAATGCTCAACTATGTTCTAACCGAGTTCCTTTCTGCTTTTGTGCGCTCAGTCTGTTAAATCTAGTCTACAGATTCAGGCCCCTCATGTGCTGATGACAGAACAGGTTTATATATTGTTCCCTCCGGGGCTTAGAAGATGCAAGCTGCCAGAGTGGAGTTTCTCCAAGGGAAGAATAATAGAATCATAGAATTGTAAAGTTGGAAGGGACCTCAAGGGTCATCTAGCCCAACCCCCTTCAATGCAGGAATCTCAGCTAAAGCATCCATGACAGATGGCCACCCAACCTCTGCTTAAAAACCTCCAAGGAAGAGGAGTCCACCACCTCCCGAGGGTAATAAATGAGTCAATTGCCAAGAAAATCCTATACGGTCCCATTTGATTTCAAAAGAAAAACTTCCCTAAAATGAGGAGACTTGGTAAGAATGAAGTTCAAAGGAAAGTCAAGAGGATCAAATCTTGGGAGTTATTTGAAAAGCCCTGTTAGAAGCTCAAGTGGAGTGTATACTGCAGACCAAGAGAAGCGCCAGGAGAGCCAAGAGGAAATCAGCGTAGTTAATGAGCAGAGTCAAATCATTTGACTCAAATGAGCTGTTAGAGCTAAGAAGTCTTTCTTCAAAAAAAATGGAAGTCTTGTCCAAATGAAGAGGACAAAAAGGAACCCATAATTTGGCAATAAAGTGCAAGCAGACAGGAAGAGTTGCTAAAAAAGAATTTAAGGAGTGCATTGCTAGAAACATTAATACCAACAAGAAGCAGGAGACTGATTAGGGAGGCAGTTGTACCCTTGGATGGTGCTGAAGGTGTGCTAAACATGGATACGGAGAATGCAGAGAAGTGAAATCGGTCTTCACAACAGTAGATGCAGGGCAGATCCCAGGGCCTGAGCTAACTTTTGCAGGGTCAAATAGGGGTGACGAGAGATAAAACTGCCAATATCATAATGCTGTTATACAAATCTATGGCGCAACTGCATGTGGAATAATATCTACTGTTCTGATCACCTCACCTCAAAATGGATATTGTAGGGTTGGAGGAGGCTTAGAAAAGCACAGCTGAAATAATCAAGGGTCTGGAGAGATTCTCCTGCCAAGAAAGGCTGCCGCACTTGGGACTTTTTAGTTCAGGGAAAAGGCAAGAGGTGACATGATGGAAGTTTATAAAATTATGCATGGCACAGAGAAAGTGGATAGAGCAATGTTTTACTCCGCTCTCAAAACATTAAAACACATGGTCATCCAACGAAGCTGAGTGTTGGAAGTTTCATGACAGGCCAAAGAAAGTACTTCTTCATGCAGCTCATAGTTAAACTGTGGAACTCTCTCCCACTTGAATGGGGAGTCAACAAATTCGTGGAGAACGCTGTTGATGGCTGCTAGACATAATTGCTATGCTCTGGCTCCTCAGCTGGAGGCAGCAACGTTTCGGAGTGCCAGTTGTGGAAACTGCAGGAGGGGAGAGGGGGGCCTGTGCTCAAATCTTTCTAGGGGAATTAGATGGAGGATTAGCCTGATCCTAAAGGCTGTCTTAATGTGTGTGTATATTGCTAATAATACTGATCTGTGGAATTCCAATACTGTTCTAGGGAATCCCATGTTCTAACAAGCAACACAATCCATGAAAAAGCAGCTGAAGAAAAACTGAAGTAAACGCTGCTCCTAAAATGGAATTCCATTGGGCAAAGTAAGAAGAGCTGACGTAGTTATCTGTGAAAGACTCTGTGCCCACAATTGTGCATTTAATTAGATTCTTCATTAGATGTGGGCAGTTTTCTAAAGAGCTCTGTGAGAACATTTTATATTGCCTGTGCGTGTGTATTGAATGCATTTTTTAAGAGTTCATGTACATCTTTCTTTTTAGCATTTTCAGACAGCCGTCCCCTCAATCCAGTTGTGCACACTTTCTTATCTGTTGGAGGAGTTAGATGTCAACTCACAGACATGTTCCCAATCCTGCATTTTTAAAACTTGCATTGTGTTAATATATTGTTCTGTGGTTATTGTGTTGCGTTTTAATTCATGCCAGCTTCTTCAAGTGCTCTGTGATCACAGCAGATGGGCATGATATAACAACAACAATTCCTTTTGGAATACTGTTTCCCATGTCACACCTGAAATCTGCAGAGAAGAGGGTTCATTCTTTCCAGTGGCGTAGCGTGGGGGGTGCCAGGGGTGCCGGCCGCACCGGGCGCAACATCTGGGGGGGCGCGAGTCCAGAGGGAAGGGACAAGTTCCTTCCTCTGCCGGGCTCCCCGCCGCCACCGCCAGCCTTGCGCCCTAGCGCGCGCGCCCCCCGCCGCCGCTGCGGCTGCGCTCCACTCACTGCTCGCAGGAGGAGCAGCCGCTGCAGCAGCGCCGACACAGCCACCAACACCTGGCCGGGCACGGGCAGCCTCCGCACCCCGCCGCCGCCGCCATCCCCTCGGCCCAGCCACAGGCGGCGGCTGCTTCTGCCGACTGGGAGGAGAGCTCCGAGGGGCCTCACCGCGCCCTGCGCTCCCCAAAACCCTCCGAGAGGAAGCCGGCGGGCGGGCGAGGGTCTCCCGGCAGAAGGGGGCGCCGCTGGCTCCGGCTCTCAGCGCAAATCTCAGCCGTGGGGGGGGGGGAGGACAGAGCACGGCTGGAAGCCCCCGGACCCGGCCGGGAGGAGGAGAGGCGCTCGCCAAGCCCGGATCTGGAGCTCCACCTACAGCCCAAGGAGAGGAGGGGGCGGGGAGGCGCCCAAGGGGAGGGGGCTTCGGCTGCCTCGGCCCGCGGGGGCTCCGCAAATAATAAATTTAATAAATTCCTGCTGAGCCTTTGGGGGGGTCCTTGGCTCCTTCGCTCGCCCCCAGCCCCAGTGGCGTAGTGTGGGGGGATGCAGGGGGGCCGGGCGCAACATCTGGGGGGCACGCGCTTGCACTCGAGTGCTAAAATCCACGGGTTAGGGGGAGCAAATTACTTGCCTTGCCCCGGGTGCTGACAACCCACGCTACGCCACTGATTCTTTCTCCCATAATGGCTAGGCTACCAGTATTTCAAAATCCTCCGCAAGTGGGACTGTTGTTTCTGCTCTTTTATATCTTAAGTATCAGCTGCCATGTGCAAAACTGCAGATTACCTTAAAAGCATTCCTGTGCAATGAGTAAAATAGGGATGTGGAGCGCTCAGGTATCTACCCAGAGTGAGATACTGCCTATATAGAGGCCATTCACTGTAATTTCTTGTTCTCACCACAAGGTGGCAGTTTTGCACTGTTTCTACACTTGAATTGAAACATTTCTTTTTCCTCCTGCGTGTCAAAGATGGCCAGTGTTCATATTAATTATTGTTATGCTATTGCTAAACAGTTAGAGAAACTCATTGCTGAATCAGGGAATATCAGTCACTCCAGTCTCCTCATAGTTGATTTTAGAGGGGCGTTTCCCGTGAAAATAGCCTTTTCTTTTAAAAGATAAATTCTGTTCTTTGAATTCTAAATGGCGCTTATATAATTTTGCTCAATTTTTATCAAAAACTTCACTAGCTAACCTGGTGGTGGTCCACCTCTGAAAATGTGACGCTTTAGGACAAACTGTTGTCAGGCAGGAACAAGTTTGTGTGTGTCTAGAGCAGGCATGGCCAAACTTGGCCCTCCAGCTGTGGTTGGACTACAATTCCCATCATCCCTGACCACTGGTCCTGCTAGCTAGGGATGATGGGAGTTGTAGTCCCAAAACATCTGGAGGGCCAAGTTTGGCCATGTCTGGTCGAGAGGATGCCATTATGTAGTGTTTTGCCCAGTGTTGTGTAGGGTTTCTGGGATTATGGGGTGATTTCTGGAATGGCGAAGTAGACACAACTCAGTGTTATGGCAGGGTGAAAGAGCCGGTTCAGAGAAGCCCTCATAGACATGGGAGTTTCAAGCTTCGAAGAGACTAGTCAGCCAGATTTTTAAAAAATCTAGTTAGGAAATTAATACAATTTTCTGGGCCAACAGAGCTCTAAACTGATGCAGGCAGAATAACCTCAAGTGCTTCAAAAGGATTGGGTGAACTTCTTGCACCCCTCCAGCTGAGGCCTAGATCCTTAATCTAGAGCCTGTACCTGGGCTGTCCCACCTCAGACGGCAGGTGATACTCGCATGATTGAATGTTCTCCCATGCCAAATGTTCCCTCCACATAGAAAAATGGATGTTAAGGTAGAGATCCTAGCCAGGGGCACAGCTAGGGGTCAGTTAGGTTGGATCCTGCCAAGGTCCAGGGTGTGCGTGTGCAAAAATTGCACCTCTCCACTCTGGCTTGGAGTGGCTCCCTGGGCCACCGCTCTGTGTGGTCAGCTCCTTGGCAAGGCTGCGAGGGACCCCAGACAAGCCCCTGATATGCTCGTTTTCTATGTGTAAGCTTCTTTTTTAAAAAAAAATGCTGGAGAACATTTAATTGTGTGCCCCCCCCCACCCCGCACTGCCTGAGGCAGGACAGCCCAGACACAGGTCATGGAAAATACAGTTCTGTGATTCTTTTTTACAACCCTTTTTTGTGGTTATAACAAAAGAAACAGTTGCTGAGGCTGCAGTTTGGAGGGGCAGACTAGTGGAGATTCTGACTAGGAGAACGGCATGGAGGGGAAGGGTTAGTCATCATCATCCTCATCCCATGCCTATCCCAGGCACTGCTCCAAAGAACCTGGTGGACGGCCACCATTGCTGCATTTCACGTGGGGGTGGGGGGTTTGGTGGGGTGGGGAATGTTGGCAGATCCCAACACAAATCTCCACATAACGTGTTGTTTCAGCCTCCAAACATTCTGCTCGAAGGTAGACAATAATTAAGGAGTTTTATGGGGGCTAGTGAGGAGTTAAGTGCCTTGCTTTTGCAATATTCACACGTTTCACACCCAGGGATGTTATTCTCCCCGCACCCAGAAAAGAGGCTCAGGTTTGGTGCATCGTGTTGTTAACTCAAAGCGTCCCTCTGCTCTGCCCCTCCGTAGTCTTTGTGGGTTGGCACTGACTAGTCTGGGTCGATGCAACTGGAAGCCGCTACCACAAAATGTGTGGCTACAGAGGAAGGTGACTGCACTTTGAAGTTATCTTCACCAATGGACTGGTGAGGGGAAGGGACATAGGCTTTTTAAAGGGACATTGACTCTGTTAAGCTCTCCTTTCAGAAGTTGACTTTAAAGCAGGTAAATGTTTAAACGCCTGAGAGAAATTTAGTTGGAGTGCCTATAAAATTGGTACAGCATGGGAGCAATAAAGGTGAGAGACATTTAGTTCCAAAATTATTTCGACACATGAGCAAGTAGATTTGTTTGCCTTTGTTTTTGGGAACATGACCTGGGGTTTGTGTTGGGATGGAAGGATGAGGTGTCTTCGCCTGCCTTGTGTGAAGGGTGGCCCGAATGCCAGGTCTTTAAAGGAACGGAGCCGTGAGGCCTCTGCAAGTGGGTTCAGTAAGTTTCCAGATTTTGGAATCTTCTTCCCCGACTGATGGACATTTGCTGGCTCAGCAGGCATCACCGTGAAAATGTCACTTAGTTCATGTAGCAGCAGCAGCAATGGGCAACCAGAGCTCTGGGAGCCAACCTTGGTACCCGCTGGCAGAACAGGCTGGCATGTGAACAGAAGCACCCCACGTACAGTAGAAACTGGGTTAAGAAGGAAAACCTTAAATAAAGCCATTTTCTAATAGGTTCAAGAGAGAACAAAAAAAACCCTCTTCTTTTATGGAGGTGTGCTGGGTAGGAACTCAATAAAGTCACTGGGAATGACAGCAAAGCATCAAGGTTGTTCTCTTACCAAGTGAGCCATCCCTCAGGGGCGTCATGGCTTCCCTCAGCCACTCAGTATGGAGCAGGCTGCTACTTTTTGTCCTCTCCTTTTCAGATTATAAAAGACAAACAAATGACAGAAAAGGACTGCTTGTCCAGAGGGATCCTGGCCCCTTCACAGCTGCAGGGACCGCCGCTTCCTCCCCAGGGTGTTGCGATGGTTGTAGGGCCTCATCTTCATTTCCACAAAGGGTATGGAGAACTCGTGTCCTTTCCAGTGGTACCAGTTAATACCCTGTGGGCAAAGCACGGGGAAAGTCATTGCCAAAGGGATAGGGATACAGTGGTACCTCGGAATACAGATGCTTCAGGTTACAGACACTTCAGGTTAAAGACTCTGCTAACCCATCAATATTGCCTCGGGTTAAGAACTTTGCTTCAGGATGAGAACAGAAATCACGCCGCGGCAGCGGGAGGCCCCATTAGCTAAAGTGATGCTTCAGGTTAAGAACAGGTTAAGAGTGGACCTTCAGAACGAATTAAGTTCTTAACCTGAGGTACCACTGTACTTGGGATAATTCAGGTAGCATAACAAGAAGGGAGTAGAACAGGGCACTCACAACCACTTCCTACTGAAATACTTTTAAGGCTTAAAAAAAAGCAGGATTGGCTTTATTCTGTTTAGAATTATAAGATTTAAACCTCAGAGCACTTTTATTCAAAGTACATTAGGTCTGATTTGCACGTTCAGAAGAATGAAGGGACAGAGACCTGAGATGGTAAAGGGAACTGCTTTGGGCTTCGGCAGGAGGACCATTTTAATGAATGCTCCCCACGTGAAAAGCTCAGTTTAAGTAGAATACTAACATAGCTGGAAGAGGGAGAGGCAAGGTAAACTTTCTCCCCGATAGCCTAGTGCTCTCAGCCACCCCAGAAATTGTAGCACTGCGTCATTTAGCATTGTACTGGCCAGGACTTGAGATGACAGAAGCCTCCGCTATACCACTTTAGACTGCAGGTAGGAAATTATATTTTTTAAAATACCCCCCCCCCCCCGATTCCCTGTATAAAAACTCCACACAGACATAAAACCACCCTATGAAAGAAAACTACTTTGTGTAGTGCTTTCACTGCTGTGCTGGTTCACTATAAGCAAGGAGTTTGTCACCAGGTGATAAGAGCTCATGCTCTTAACCACGCAGCTCTCTTCTGATGAGCTAAGAGGCTTGCAAAACGTATCATTAACAAGCAGAGAAGCTGAGCTCCTGTTTGTAGCTCTGAACTGACCCACCACTTACCTGGCTGTGTCGGGACTCGCCATACTTGCCGTTGAGATTGGTCCTGTGACAGTTCTTATACCACCACGCCCCTTTGTATGACATGGCACAGTTTGTGACGGCAACATCGTTGTCTCTGTCTCTGGTGGAAAATGGGCGCCCTTGATGATATGTGAGTGAATCTCCTGCAACAGAAGACAGGTCATTTTCCTTCTGCCTGCAAAGGGACAGAGTTCATGCATGAGTTCATGCATGTATGTTTGTCGCTTGGTGGCTGCACTGGTTTTGGCTCTGTGCAGAACAAGCACTGAGGGCTTGTCCTCACTTCCGCTTTCCCCTCTGCTTTCTCCTGGGAAAACCCACTCTTTACTTCCTAATCGGAGCAAACGCCAGTCGGGTTTTTCAGTGGATTGACGTTTGATCTGATTCAGCGTTAAATGGCAGGTATTCCTGGGGAAAGCAGTGAGGTGAATAGAAAACTACTCTGACGCATGTCTAGAAAGCATGGGACAAGTGGAAAACTGCTTGGACCCCTGCTTTCTAAGGGCAGGACAAGCAAAGTGCATACGAGCCCCAAGTTGTGAGAGCTGGCCCAAATTAAGAAGCAAGCAGAAGCAGCTTCTGGGGGTTACTGCATGTATGTGGTGCACAGTGTGGGAGTCTTTTTGTGTTTCAGGCAGCCTGACATATTGTTCGACACCCCCTGCCCCAGTACATGCATCTTTTATGCAATTTCCAGAGCCATGTTAGTCTCTGGCAGCATTTTCTAGGCTGGTTAAGAGCACCTGCTGTTGCATCGACACCACTGTTTTTGCATCGTCCCACCCTCAAGAACAACTGGTGTAATTACACGACCCATTAGGCATGTCTACCTCATAGCATCATGGATGGCAAAGGAAGCCCTCTCACTATCCTCATTCTGATCAGGAGGGCATAGGGCATGTCTTCTCACTGCCTTGGCATCAGGGATGTGTGCCAGTCTCTCCCCCTTCCCCCATTCAGAGGGAAGAAATGAGTGCATCATGGCAGAGGATATCCTCCCCACCCAAACTGTTTGCTTATGCGCATGCACTTATGAATACACAAAGCAAATAATTGGGCCTAGTACACAGAGTTCTTAAACTCCCTAGCGAGGAACATCTGTGTGGACACTTCTCCTTTGGGTGGGGATTCTGTAACACAGGAGACTGTCCTTTTTACATCCTTCTGCTTCTGAGGAGACTCTCTATTCTATCATGCTTCTAAACTTATCAGACATGTGTCTGGGGGCTCCACACACACACAGCCTATTTTGAAACCAGCTTTTGGGTTTTGTATCTGAGAGGTTTTCTTACCTGTATTGTATTTGCTGCCTGCATTGAAATGTAAGTAAACCTTTTTTGCTTATCTTACTAAAAATGTGTGGTTCCCTTTCTGCAATTAGGGTGACGAAAGGGAGGCCCGGAGACCACAAATAAAAGGGATAAAAATGTGTAATTGCCTTATTCCTAAACTTTAGTAAGATGCAAAGCATGCAAGTGTTGTACTTTGCTAAAACAGCTTCACAGCCCACCTACTTTTCATATTCCTTGCACAAACACGGGATAGGAGGTATAAATTTCAATGTGCAGATTTAATCATCAGTCCATCACCTACACATTGCCATCAGTATGGCTTGAGGAACGTGGAAAGTTCCAGTTGCCATAACAGGTGAACACTTTGTCACCCTTTGAGCTCCTTTGAAAATTCACTGATTGGGGGGGGGGAGAGAGAGAAAAACAAAAATGTTTGCAAAAATCACCCCACCCCATTTTTGGCTCAACATTAGACTGGGTTCCATTTTAGAAGCTCATCATCACTGGTAGATACAAGAGGGAGACAGATGTTTACATCTTTTGGCCAAGTGTTATATTGGCACATATGAATCTGCAGTCTAGGGTTTCAGATGAATGGGTCCATCTACCTCATCTAAGCCACTGCGACATGAGATGATCTTATGTGGAGATGTCAGGGGTTGAACCCGGGACCTTTTGCATGCAAAGAAGGATCACCACCAAGCTATGTTTGTTATATCCTCAGGAGACACTTGGGCTTACCTACTAACTATTATAAAGGCCACATTGCATACTTTCAAAAAAGCTGCTGCATGGGTCCTATTTGTATATTCCCACCTTATGAATTAAACTGGAGAAGGAGGAGAATGAAATACATGGGTGGGGTGGAGATAAATAGAAATGGGTTTGGTTTGCATGGAGAGAATTGGCTGAATTCTCGTGTGGGTGAGGCGAGAGCTGTTAAGCCTGAGGAAAAATGTCTTGGAGTAGCGAGTGGGAATGCGCCCTGAATCTCTACCAGCAGTGCCATTGTAGTCCCCTATCCGAAGCTTGTACAGGCTCCTGGCATCTCCAACGGAGAACTTGTCATAATATGCGAAGGCTGTTTCCTGGCCATCTCTCATATCTATCCGCAGTTCATAGCGCCCCTGTGATGTGATCTTGTGCATATTGTCTAGTCCTGGAAAGACAATAAAAAAGAGTTTATAGGATTGCATGCCTAGAAATCATGTGAACAGCACAGTGTAAGAACTGGCTCTCAATGCACATGCTGCGATGTAGAATTGGGAGTAAAAGCAGAGTGGAAATTTGCCATGGAGTATGGCAAATGTTGTTGTTGTTGTTCAAACCCCTCTGTCCTGAGTCTAGCCTTTGTTGTCCAGGAGGTGCAAATTGGATGTGGGTTCTGGATAATGGTACCCAGAAGCCAAGCCTCATGCTGGAATGTCCATTTGTTGCTCTGTGCTTCCTCCCTAACCTAACTGGCCGTTATAAGAATGCATGGAGTCAAGTCTAGGTCAGCAATAAAAAACATTATTGTCTGTTAACTCTTTATAAAGATCCATGAGAACTGGGAAATAATTATTTTATCCCAATATTCCATAACCCAAGGGTGGGGAATCGCTGTTCCATGGGCATACATTGGGGAAGGGGGAACAGGAAACCCCCCACATTGTGTGTGGGCCTGTGTGGGGCCAACCAAGTGTCAATCACCTGACAGTACCATGACAGCAGGTGACAACTTCAAAGGACAGAATCAGGAATGCACTCCTAATTTTTCCTTTCTTCCTTTGCAGGTGCAATGTGCATTTAAGAAAGATTTTTTTGCCTTTGCCATCCAACGAGTTCAAGCTGGGCAGCAAGGCACAATGTTCCTTTGCTGGAGTAACTTGAATCTGAGCTTTGTGTGCCAAGAAAATGCCCTGCCACAAATGAGGCTTGCAGCTGGATTCGGCTCTGTGACAAACCCTGCTTGCAGAAGAACTGTTGGGAGCACATTCTAAGACCCCTGACTCTTCTTTCTCTTTCTTTCTTTCTTTCTTTCTTTCTTTCTTTCTTTCTTTCTTTCTTTCTTTCTTTCTTTCTTTCTACTGTTTTTATTTCTTTTCCTGGTACAGAAGATAAATTTTGAGGAAACAGTTGTTACAACAGTAAACAATAAGTAACTTGTCCTGATAAAAGTACAGACTTTTATCATGCCAGGTGTTAAAGTTTCATTTGATTCCTCTAAGAGATCATGCCAGATTTCCCCATGAGTGCTGGGTGGATTCCTGCCACAGTCGGATCAACTTATGTATTCAATAAACATTTGCCCTATGAGAAACTAACATGCCAGGTGAGAGCAGCAAAGGGCAAACACAGTCCTGGCTGTTTCTTTGAAGCCATGTCTTTTTCTGGCCCATACCTGACTTCAGGTGTGGGGCAGGTGGGACGTGGCTGTGGCAAAACAGCCTCATGAGCCAAATTTTGATCCCTGGTGGCCCCAATTTGGCCTGTGTGACATAAGCGGTTGCTTTGGCCGTGCCTCACATAAGCTGTTGCCAGTGCTCTGGCCTCTACAGCCAGCTCCTCCACGGCCCCCTGATTGCCCCCCCCCAACTGTTTCAAGAATGGAATAAACTCATCAGACGTAGCCTTGGGCTCATCGGCTACACATATTTCTGCCTATAGGGTGAATTGTTTTTCTGCAATCTTTCTTCTTCACAGATAGCTCATGAGAAAATAAAAACTCAATAAAACAAGTTATATTTTTGGCAGTGCTAAAATTCCTACTTTTGCCACTAAAAATACTCCAGGTGTGTCTCTGCTCTGCTGGGGTTATATAGCAGTTTGCAAGCCAGGCTCCCCGTGCCCTCTGGAAGCATCCTGGTAATTGTAGCTTGGTGAACGTGTTGAGAATTGTGTGTTAGAAACCTTGAGCTCCTCTCATAGAACAGCAGTTCCCAGAGTTCCCTGGGGTGGTGGAATTATTATCAAATCAGTTTAATTATGTAGTGTTGATACATCCTTCCTACGCACCAGAGATAGGGCTAACATATTTTGCGTTAGATGTACATTTGCTTGATGTAACCCAAAAGAATTCCTCGGTTTATGCTTGGGCTTTTCCCTCAGCAGAAACTGCCAATCATGCTGAATAGCAGAGTTTATCTGTGATGCAGACAAAGCGCATTGAAATGGAACGAAATGACCCCATCCAGCTTGTTTTGTGAGCAAAAGGATGTTTGACCACACTTCCATGGGGGCGAAAGGGCAATTAAGCTTGCTGCACTACCTAACAAATGAAGCAGCGACCAGGTCCCAGTTACGAGCCTTTCATGCCACAGAGCCCATCATTAATGAGGAACACGGACAGGACAAAGAATGGAGAAACCTGACAAGTCAAAAGGCAGATTGATGGAGAATGCAGGAAGAGTGAAAGAGACAGATAACTGTCTGATGATGCACAGAAGGCAAAGAAGAAATGAATGACACAGAGAGAGAAACCAAGTGCGCCTGTTGCAGGACGATATGATGGACAGGTGTCTGGTTTCATGGCTGACAGTGACAGGGACAAGAAAAGGGTAAAGGTTTGTTACCCAGCCAGAACTCATCCTCTAAGTTTCCAAAGCCAATACGATAATCTGCCCACTTCCGAAAAAAATCTGTCAGCCCATTCTGCCGTCTCTGAAACACCTGCAGAGGAAGAAAGGACAAACCTTATGATATATGAGACACGTATACCTGTGGATGGCCTTTGTTACCGGGGAAATGGCAGGAGAACATGTGACCCTTCCAGGTGGAAACTTCAAATGAATAAACTTTAAGGTTTTAAAGTTCAGATATAAAACCTCAGGTGTCCCCATAGATTATTGTATATACATGAACATATGTATGCTCTGGGCAGAGTCACTGCACTTCATACATTCTTTTTATAACACCTTCCTAGCTGTTCCAGAAAAGACTGAAATATTGTCTTGCTGCCATGCTCATTCCAGAAAATAAGGGATGCATCCCAGGTTTATCTGATCAACTTTTGCTGGACCTGCAAGTCACTGTGGCAGGATGGGTATATTATATTGGATATGTACCATCCCTGCTCAGCCATGAGAATATAAAATTATCAACAACAGAACCCAGGTTTCAACTTTTGTGTTCAAATCAAAGGGAAGCACATTTAGCTCCACAGCACAGAGCAACTCTGTCTGTAGGGCCCATAGCATGAAATTGGACAGGCAGGCTTTGAAGTGGATAACACAGAAAAATACTTTCCTTCAAAATGCTACGTTGGCTGTATTAAGAATCCATACTGTACATTTATTTGGCTTGTACAGTGGTACCTTGGGTTAGAGACGCTTCAGGTTACATACGCTTCAGGTTACAGACTACGCTAACCCAGAAATAGTACCTCGGGTTAAGAACTTTGCTTCAGGGTGAGAACAGAAATCGCACGGCAGCGGCGCAGCAGCAGCAGGAGGCCCCATTAGCTAAAGTGGTGCTTCAGGTTAAGAACAGTTTCAGGTTAAGAATGGACTTCCAGAATGAATTAAGTTCTTAACCCGAGGTACCACTGTACAGGTATGTATTCTGTGCCAGGAGCAGTATGGGTTTAAAGCTAGACTGTCCACTCTTGAGGACAACTGTCCTCTCCCTGACTTAGGCTACACCTGTACATGACCTCATAACAGCTCCCTGACTTTCTTGAGTCTTGAAGTTTCTATTTCAAGAAAGTAAACACTATTCCCTGTTCAGCTAACTTCCTCCACAAACTTCCTCCATTGATTTCCTTGGCTTTCACATCCACCATAGTTATGCTTAGAAAGGTACCATAGCTGCAAGAGTTCCAGTGCCGGTACTGCCACAGGTCAAGGTGCATCTGCTTCCCTGTTTATTAACATTCAGGAGGAATTTAAACACATTCATGTTAACCTGGGAATATGAGGGCTGAAATATACTGCTTCTGACAACCATGAAATTGTTAGTTGTGAGGACATGTGTCATAGAGCGAGCCGGTCAGTAAATCACACAGTGATTTACTCTTTTATTAGCAAAAACACGATCTTCATAGACTTGGCTGAGTGTCGGGCCTAATGAGCACAACAGCTCATGCACAATAGGTCTTATTCCATGAAACCATTTGCCAAGACTAAAGGTCCTCACCTCCCCGTAGCCATCTATGTCTCCTCCTCTCTGGTGCTTTTCCCAAGCAATTGGAGTCTGCGCCTGGATGAAGCCTATCTTTGCGCCACCTGTTTCATCCCCTCCTGGTTCTGGGAGGAAGGGAGCTTGTTGCAGCAGGAGTGGTGGACACCTTCGACTCTTCACCAGCCTGACTCATCTCTGCTTCTAGACATCCCTCCTCTCACTTGCTTGCTTCAGATTCTGCCTCTGATTCTGGACTTCTTTCTGCCACAGACTCTCCCAGCTCACTAAACCCGGTTACCTCTTCAGCTTCTGACATGTCCTCTTCCTAGTCTTCACCCTCTGACCACTCATCGTTGTCCCACTACCAATCCCTGGGCTCTGAGCCTCCCTCCCTTGGTGGTTCCTCAGCTGGTTCCGCCCACCATTTCTCCGCATCCAACCAGTCCATGACAAAATGTGACTCTTTTTAAATATTCTTCATGTTTATAAACAATTGTATTATTTTACTGTTTGGTTGTTTGCCACCCTAGGCTCCGTTGAGAGGAAAGATGGGGCAAAAATATAATCAATACTAATAGCAATAATGTTGGGTGCCATAAAGTTTACAGGCAAAAGTCAGCCCTATGTTATCCTGGCTTCTTTGCACACCTTGCAGCTGCAGCTATTCAGTCACAGTGGACTGCATACTATTGCTTTGAAATATTCCCTCACAGTACCTGGTCACCCATCAGGTATCTACTTAGCCACCCACAAGGCAGCTGAATGATGATGTCAGTCCCACAAGAAAAACTAACCACCTTCTCTTTTGCCTGAGCAATGTCTGTTCCCCGTTGCTAACAATAAGGCCACTGGCAACCTTGCCCATTACTCTTTGACTGAACCCTTCATGGTGATACACCGTCCCCTTCATTAGCAGCCTTGCTCTGTACTCTGGTACATGGAGCCAGATTTCCCAGGTCCGTGTTAAGGTAAAGGGGACCCCTGGCCAGTAGGTCCAGTCGTGACCGACTCTGGGGTTGCGGCGCTCATCTCGCTTTATTGGCTGAGGGAGCCGGCGTACAGCTTCTGGGTCATGTGGCCAGCATGACTAAGCCACTTCTGGCGAACCAGAGCAGCGCACGGAAACGCCGTTTACCTTCCCGCCAGAGCGGTACCTATTTATCTACTTGCACTTTGATGTGCTTTTGAACTGCTAGGTTGGCAGGAGCAGGGACTGAGCAATGGGAGCTCACTCCGTCGCGGGGATTCGAACTGCCGACCTTATGATCGTCAAGTTCTAGGCTCTGTGGTTTAACTCACAGTGCCACCCGCGTCCCTTAGGTCCATGTTACTCCTGCCTTAAGACAGGAATTGATCATCTGGTTCCACAAGGAATGACATTTCCCTAATGCAGAGGAGGCTTCTGTACTCTTAAGGGTCATTATACACTCTGGTTACCAGCCTGTGAGCAGGGACAAGCCAATGCCCTCATGGGTGGTCTGACTCTGCAATCAATGTGGCGCCTCTTAGCAGTGAGCGCTTCACAGCTATGGAAGGCTGTCAACAGGGGATGCAAAGATATAATGCGCTTTCTGAAAGATGCTCTGAAAAGGTACCTATGTGCTGATCCTCCGCATTACCAGGAGGCACATTGGAAGGCAGGACCGTAATATTTATATAGAATGCAAATGTAAAATCCTTACAAGTGAAAATGTGAGCAAAACTGGCTTTGTACTACACCTTGATTAACATTTGGTTGGGACCACAAAGAACCAGGAAAAGTTGCTTCTGAGGCGAAATCCTGCCTGCTAGCTTTTCGGGGGGCCATCCTGGGTCTATTGTGCGCTTCCCGTAGCTGCCATATGTTGAGCAGTGAAATGCAAATTTTGAAAGACACCGTCGATTAATTTCCTTGATAGCATCATGAATCAACTCCAGCTTCACTCTCCAAAGGAGTTGCATGTGTCAAATAAATCACCAGGAATCTCTCAGAGTGTAACTATTATTAACTTAGTCCCTAAGGCATGGAAAATAGAGTACCCTGGTGAGATGGTTCTAGTTATTGACTAGTGCCTTTTTCTCTTTTCTTTTCTTTTCTTTTCTTTCAAAGCCTAACTACACAATTAAAGGCATGCAACACTGTTCCCCTCCCCTGGCCTCTTGGTTTTTCAAAGAGAAAAAGCTGCTTTGGGAGGGGCAATTTAAAAGTTGTACCAGGTGCTAATTAACCCTTTCCCCGACTGTTGCTGGACTCCAGGCTGCTACCTGCACAGATTATTGTGTTTTATCCTCACAAAGATACATGTGGAACTCTATGGGGAGAAAAACTGTGTGGATTTGGAGCAGAGAAGCAGCAGAGGGATAAAACATTTAGGCCCCATTTATCCATTCTAACTCCTTTTTCTCAAAAAAGAAAAATTGTGTGTGAGAGAGAAAGAGAGAGAGAGAGAGAGAGAGAGAGAGAGAGAGAGAGGCTTCTTCACATAAATTTAAATAACAGTGTGTGCATTGTATCCTCCACAACAGCTAAAATGGACGCCATCTTGTCAAGCAAGCTACAGGGTAGACCTCAGAACCCAGCAAAGTTGAGGCTCCTCCTGCACAGTTGTCATTCATCATTGTGGGACTGTGCCTCCAGGCTGCCCATTGCCTCTGCTCTCTTAAGATATGGGATGTAGTGGCCAAATTTATACTGTTAGAATTGCTTCACATATTACATTTATCTAAAATACTATAAAGGTAAAGGGACCCCTGACCATTAGGTCCAGTCGTGGATGACTCTGGAGTTGCACGCTCATCTCGCTCTATAGGCTGAGGGAGCCGGCGTTTGTCCACAGACAGCTTCCGGGTCATGTGGCCAGCATGACTAAGCCACTTCTGGTGAACCAGAGCAGTGCACGGAAATGCCGTTTACCTTCCCACCGGAGCGGTACCTATTTATCTACTTGCATTTTGACGTGCTTTCGAACTAAGTGTGAACAGTGAGTGAGGATAAACTTGTTTTTGCAAATATATGCATCATATATATATTGCATCATATGTACTTACTAGTCACAAGGAAGCCCTACTGAAAAGATCCTTAGCATCCTGGTAGTCTGGCTCTTGCAAGAATGGGGATGACAATGTTCACCATATGTAGGCAGATTTCAAGTGCAGAAATGAACACTGAAGGGACACTGCCTGCTTTGGCTATGTGCTGGTTCAGGGAGTGAAGGTCATCACACTTCCCAGGCACAGTGACATTTTCACGTCTCCTACCACTGGGTTGGTAAAGCTTGGCACCTGTTGTCCCTTAGAGCCCTGCCCTTCTAACTGATTTTTGCTACAATAAAATTCCAACTTACTTTCTTGGTTTAAGGTTCTTTTTAAAAAGATAGAGAAAGCTGTCAGCTGCCTTAGACTGTTCTAGGCCAGTTTAAAAGCAAAGAGATAAAAAGAGGAGGGAAAACATTATCCTACGACATGTTGCCAAAAGTTCAAAATATAACTCAGTAGTTGCTGTGTGTGAAGTGGCAGACATTGTGCTGCATCTTGCCTTAGTGTTCATGTGCTCAATTGTGAGCTGGATGCATACGGTTTTCCCTCCCCATGGAGAGACTTAATTTCTAGAAACTAAGGAAAGTACTCAACCATGAAGAAATATAACTTCAGTCACTCAGTTTAACAAAATGTTAATAAGGCATTCCACACATACCCGACTCAAATATTGGACTCATGAATCACATAACTCTGTGAAGCCATTAAACCCTCATAAATATGACTTTTTGATTGAAGAAGAAGAAGAGGACTTGCATAACAAGTTTGTTTGCTCACTTACAATCCATCCGCCTCCATCCGTGGTCATATCACAGTACACTTGCACTCTCTGGCCAAGATCGCCATTAAGAGAGATGGTGTAAACACCGTTCATCATGTCGCCATTCATCAAATGTTGGGCACAATCTTGAGGATTCATAAACACACGACCTCCTGTAAAATTAGTGCAGTGAACACGTCAGCAGTGATATCACACCTCTGCTTGCCTATCACATTGGCAAACACTTTTGTTCATGATAAGCCAAGGCCATGACAGGGAGGTCAGATCCTGTGAATGCTCTTGCTGTATGGAAAATAAACTGTGACTATTTTTAAATTTAAATCAGTTTTGCTGATAACGGGGACACTAAGGGACACTTCAAGTGTCTGATATTGCACAAAGAAAAGATGGAAGACTGGAGGAAGTTGAGGGTATTGGTTTAATCTAGTCTAGGACTCCAGGTGGCAACAGGTATCAGGGATGAGTCTTCCTGAGAACTTTTTAACTTAGGACCTTCTATACTTAAAGCATGGGTTCAACCAGACTTCCTTTTGTGACAAATTTCTAGGCATAGATCCAGACTTTAAAGCTCTGTGTCCAAGCAGGTTTGTTTTTGTCCCAGTACTTTCCGCTGGAAAAACCATGTTTTACTGCTGAATCAGAGCAAACGACAATCAGGTTTTCTGCGGATTGCTGTTTGATCCAATTCAGCGGTAAAACACAGGTTTTCCTGGAGAAAGCACTTGGGACGTGGAGTTTTAAAACATGGACCTGTGCCTGAAGAGTGTGGCACAAAACGAAGGCTGGGCGAGCCCCATGAGGAAATGGGCCTCCCTAAGCAGAGGGTCAGCTTATTTCAAGGACCTTGACAGGGCCTTGACAAGACCACGAAAACCTACAGGAAAATCTGGGTCTCCCACAGACAGAAATCAATGAAAGTAGGATTTTCATTGGCCCCAGGGCAGGGGTTCAGTGCTCTGCAAGCTCGTTGTCCAACCCATGGCTAGTGGAAGTTGAGGAAATATATATAAAATTACCGAAAGAGAAATGGGGGGGGGGGAATTTGATTAATTTCTATAACTATGCCATGGTGATTTGATGTTTCTTGGTGCCAATGATGTTGTTTTATAAGTAAAAGTGTGGAAGTCCGAGCGCTTTTAAAAATATTTATTTATTTATTACATTTATATACCACCTTTGTCTTCCAAGGAGCTCAAGGTGGTATATGTGGTTCTCTCCCTCCCCATTTCATCCTGACAACAGCCCTGGGAGGGAGGTTAGGCGAAGTGATGGTGACTGGTTCAAGGTCACCCAATGAGCTTTATGTGTGAGTGGGGATTCGAACCCTGGTCTCCCCACTTGGTCCACACGTCCCCTTGCCCTGCTACTCTTTAGTGCAAAATTGGAGCAAATGCCAATCTGGAGAAAACCCAAACTGCCATTTTCCCTGAGCACTAAAGAGCGTTTTCCCCCAGGGGGGAGGAGCAGTAGGACAAGAGGAAGTCTGGATAAGCCCTTAGTCTTATATCACAGAATTCTCTCCCCCTCATCCCCAGAACAACCCACTCCCCTCTCAGCCAACAAAAGGCTAACTGTGGTTACCCCTCTGGAAGGAGCCTTGCTCACAGAATCTCTCCCCCTCCTGCCCTCCTTTAACTATTTCCTCCTCCTTAACTGTTGCTCTATCAGGGGACTTGTTTCAATTTCATAACATCCAAGCCTCTTGTGAATCCCCTGGTGCTCCATAGTGATTACTTATTTCAATTCATATTCATACCTTTTGAACTCTAAACAGACCTTGGAAGACCTGGGCGACATTAATAATAAAGTTTCCTTTGTGCCACTTATCTCGCAATTCTCCTAGAATCTCATGTACATGTGAGACACAACGGACAGCTATTAGCATGGCTGGGGGAATGAAAGCACCTTGTTATGTCTCTAGTCAACCTGAGCAGGTTCAAGTCTTTCAGTGTACAACTGGGAATTTTCTCTTTTCTTAATCACACTTTATTGTTCTCCTGGAAAGCCTTCTGAGAATCGAAGGAGGCTGGTGCGGCAATTCTTAGCTTTCTAGGGTCAAACTGCACATTATGCTGAGGGCATGTTTGAATCCTGCACTTAAGGTTCCCTGCATCTTTTGCTTAAGAAAGATCAGCTGCTGAAGATGGGGTTGGAAACTAAACTGGGGTTGTGATCTTCAGGGAGGTGTTCCTTCACCAGACCTTTCTCCTGCACTGTATTCATGTGGAAATCTGCCCCCCCCCCCGTTATTATTTGCCTCTGGATTCGCTATGTTCTGCAGATTTGCAGATTTAGCTTGGGAGGCAAATGGCAGTGGCGCAAGTGGTTCAAGGCTACCTGGTAAAGTCATCATGACAGAGATAAAATTCAAACCAAGCTGGTTTTCCTGACCTGTAGCCCAGTCACTTCGCCACTATATTACACCAGCTTTCTGCCATGTGTCTTATAACCCTGAAGCCCTTACTGCTACGTTATGCTGACTTTGTAATGAAAATACACTGTTTGGAGAGTACAGAAGTTGGTCACCTCAGCATATATCAAAATATACCAACCATGTAAAAACCAGCGACACTACACTGAATTACGCCATGAGGTTTGATATGCTTTTCATCCGTCAGCAAGATCAATCTAAAAGCTCTGCATTGGCTTTCATCCCTAGCAACATAAGTCACCCTAATCCTTTACACTAACTGAAGTGGAAGGGAGAATAATGCAACAGCCACCGATCTATAGCTGTATGAGGCAAGCAGGGTTTTTGGCTGTTGATAGCTGTTGCTGTTAACCGGCAGCCTTTTCAAAAACCTTTTCATGCACATCAATGAAGAATATATCCGCAGAAAGTTCAAAGGCAGCCCTTTTAGAATCCTAGATATAAACACCAAGTGATTTCAGAACTATATGGGTGGACAGCTCCTTCCTGCTTCTTTTGAACAATTTAGGTACAGATGTAATTGGATTCAACATCCAACCACTTTTGTGCACCCCCTTTCTAAACAAACCGTTCCACTCTGGGTGCCCTCTTGTGCTGTTTCACAATCTTCATGAGTCTACACAAGAGCATTCTCCAGTGAGATATTATTATTTCTGTAGACACCTGCTTCTTTCTTCTAAATGCACCTATTTGTAGCGTAAACTAATCTAAATTCAGGCTGTGGAATCTGATTTTTTAAAAATACTTGCTATATTATAAAGAAACAGATGTTAGGCAGTCAAACCTGTAGACAGAGCTGTTCATTTTCACTGACCCAGGAAAACACTGTTATGTATTGTTGGATGAACTTCAGTTATTTAGGCCTGGAGCTGTGTGCAGGATGCTTGGAGGGCATTGACCTTAATGTCTACCTTGCCTTGTAACAGTAGCTGCATTAGACTGCCTAGTTCAGTCCTGTAGTTAATCAATGGCTTCCTGCTGGTCCCAGGGGCATTTAAAGAGACGAATGAATAGTAATTCCAGAAGAAATTCATGGGGGACTCAGAGGATCCTTTGGGGCAATCAAGTGGCGGCTGGGCAATTCCAGATACTCTTGAATTTGCCTAGTCTAGTTCAATTTCAATCTAGTTTTGGGTAGAAACAGAGACTTACACTGGAGGAAACACAGGAGGAGTGTGGTCCTTCCGGACCTTTGAGCAGCTCTGGATACCACTGACCACGGTTCCTCCCTGTACTAACTATCTGTGGTGGGAGCTGGGGGCCCAGAAAAATGATGTTTCTGCTTCTATATTGATCATGGGCTTCAGAAGTGGTGTTGGGAGATTGCCACTGTCCCCTGGCAGCTGTTCTGTGGTTTGCCACAAGGTTTTATTTTGCCCCTTGTGCTATTTAACCCCACCCAGAAGCTTCTTGTAGAGGTTGTCTGGAAATTGGGAGTAATGTGTCACCAGTACACGGAAGACTCCTATTTCTACCCTTTTCATCAAATTCAGGTGAAGCTGTGGAGGTGCTAAACTGCTGTCTGCAACTGGTCATGGACTGGATGGAGGCCAGTTAATGGAAGCTTGGTCCATATTAAGGTAGAGGAGCTTTTGGTGAGTGATATGTTTGGTGGTGGTATTCAGTCTGTTCTGGGTAGGGTTGAACTTTCTTTGAAAGATCATATCTGCAGTTTGAAGTCCTGTTAGATCTAGCCCTATCTGTAGAGGCGTGAGCGGCCTGCAAGAGCTGTGATCCCTCATAGACAGAGCTAGCCTGGCCATACCTGCACTCATTGGTAACATCTCACTCAGAGAGGTTCACAGAGAGATCCACCTGGCACTGTCTCTGTCCTCTTTTCAGTGCCCAGTGAACACTTTTTTTATTTGCCCAGGCCTTGCCCTTTACATTTGTGACTTTATGCTGGGTTTTTCTGCCTCCCATGACTTGTTTGTTTTTGTATGCTTTCAAAAATGCATTTGTATTCTTGCACTTTTATGCTTTGTTTGCAAACTGTGAGCCATGGCAGATACGTGGCTAACAGATGTCCTAAGTAAAAATTAATGAAATGATAAAAAAGGAAGTCTCCCTCCTGCGATCTTGTCATGCACCCCATCAGATTTAAACTTGGAGCCAAACAACTGCTCTGTGGAAAAACCTTGGGGACGGTTAAAGAGAAGGGCTGTAGGTCCGCCTTGCATGCAGAAGGTCCCTGGTTCCATCCCCAACATCTCCAGGTGGGGCTGGGAGAGACTCCTGCCTGAAACCAGAGAGCTGCTGCCAGTCAGTGTAGACAATATGTAGCTAGATAGAGCCATTGTTTGACCCAGTATAAGACAACTTACTATGTACCTCTGGTTTGAACCCTTAACTTTGTACTCCACTCCATACTCATTTTTGCTTTTGCCTTTTTTGTGTGGGGAAGAGGGAGGGTAATGCATTTCAGCTATGAAATTTAAGTCAGACATAGAAACCAGCCCGTGTATGTATCGAGGGGGATAGTCTGGAGGTACCAAGTTTATCTGTTAAGCAATATCAACTTTGGTATGGGCCAAGGAAATGTGTCTTTAAATCTCAAGGAAAAAAGATTACATGTTTTCTTTTAAAAAAGCCACTCTTCCGATGGGACCTCAGTTAAAAGTGATTGTGACTCAGCTGAGCAACCCCAACAAGCCTCTGGCTGGCAAGGAGATGCTCCCTGGAGCCTGATGGGATCCTCTTTGGGCTCTAGGGTGGGATCTCCTCATAAACCACTAGGACTCTCCAGGGTGATCCCCATTATACACGATTTCACATATGCATGTAGGGGCCTGGAATGGAACTCCTGTGGTGAGTTCCAGCACATTTTCTTCTAGAAAGAAAGCCCTGTGTAACTCTCTCACCTGTAGTGAAGACGGTAGAGGTGAACCCACTCCTCACAGCATCCTGGGCCGCTTGCAGGCGCACTGTGTATTCTGTGTTTTCCGAAAGCCCTTCCAGGCGGATCCAGGTGTCTTCTGCATCCACAATCAATTCCTGTGCTCAGTCACGAAAAGAGACGGAAAATCAGAGATGAGAAGGAGAGATTTGTGGGGCTTACGTACATGGCTAGCCCAAGACATTTTGGCACCTGAGGCAGAACCCAAAATGGTGCCCTCCTCCCTGCCAGAGAAGAAGGGGTGAGGAAAGCACTATATCAGGAACAAGGGGATGGGGTTGAAAAAAAGATCTACATCAGGATCTGCTGCCCCTGTGGACCCTGCTGCCTTAGGTGGTCACCTCACCTTGCCTCATGGGTGGGCTTCCCCTGCTCAGGTACGTAATACAGAAATGGAACCTGGAGGCATTTAAAGGATCAGGATTCTGGTCTTGAACTTAAAACCTGAGAGGTGGCAGGTTGTGTGAAAGCAGTCCTTCACATCTGGAAAGAGGCTGGAAGTAAATTGTGAGAAGTGGAATACTGCTTAGGCACTTCCCTTGTGAACGTCTAGCAGGAAGACCAAGGGTTAAACACCCCCTTCCCGTCCTGCCATTCTCCTGTGCAAGTGCCCTTGTCCCCAAATTTATGTTGCAAGAGAAACACAGGAGTCGGAGCCTCATGTTTCCCTTGCAATGTTGGCTTCTGCCCTCAGCTATTGGGGGCTGTTAATTCCATCTCTTCAGTTATGTCTGAACATATCACACAAATCATTCCCACAAGATGTTCTTGGACACAGGAGAGGCCTGCAGGAGTGATATGGGGTTGTGGACCCCCAATGAATTTTCCACATGATGAGTTTTGTGTAGTAAAACTACTCTTGTTCCCCATTTGTAGCACACAGTCCATCTTCCAGCTTGTCTCGCGAATTTGCTTTATTTCGTGTATTTATGACAAAATGCAATATGTCATCCAGATAGTGCACACAAAGTCTTTTCAAATGCAGCGCTTTACAACGGCGACATTAAATGTGCCATAGCTGATGCAATTTTGGATAAGAGGATGACTCTATTCCCCTCGACACCTTGCTGTTTAGCTTCAGAAATGGTATCCCATGAAGTTTCATGACTTTCTCAATTGTTTGTTTTGTGTCCTCCTTGTGTGAGTGAAGGCCACAAATCATGGCATTAGAAATGGCAGGCAAGGACAAGGGTACCCCCCTCCCCTCCAAGAACCCACTTCTTACATGCAGGCAGAGATCAGGTGCTGTTGCTGGCAAAACACCTATTGCCTGATTATTATGCAATGGCTCAAACAGGGGTGGGAGATGCCTTGAGTAACTGTGTGAGAAAATGGTGGCTCGTGCTAGGGAAGACTGCTGGCCAGTTTTACTTGTATGAAATTTGTTTCCATTAGTTTAATGTTATCCCATTAGTATTTATTTCATGCTATGCAAATACTGTGCTGAAATGGTAACACAGCAGAGCTACTGTAACATCAAACAAAGGACCTGAAACAGAGAAAAAATGGCTTCCAAAGCAGTGACAAAAGGGAGGGGAAGTGACTATGAAAACTGCAAAAAAAAGAACAAAAAATGGATTGAGGGGTTTTTTTTGGGGGGGTAGTGTGGTGGTGGAGGGGAATGAAATCACAACCTTCAGGCAAAAACAACTCCCCTCCGCACATCTGGAGTTCACCCTGGCATGAGAGACTTATTGGAAGAAAGGACCTACCTTTCGGCTCCCATCAGGTGACCGGTAAGTCATGATGTAGTTCTCAATCTCAGCCATAGGAGGCAGCCACGAAAGCAGGGCACTTCGCCGAGTCACTTCACTTGCAGTCAAATTTGAAGGAGGATCCAAAACTGTTGGCAAATGAATGAGAGTAGGGCAATAATTTTGTTGCGGGGTTTTGTGATATGCAAGCTACAGTTTGAATACTCAAAGATATAAAAATCCTTCATCTGGAAGTTTGTTTCCTATATTCCACAGGAAAACAAGTTGTCAGTTGTTATGAATGCTATTTCCTGGCAGTGAGAATTAATAGGCTATACTTACGAGTTGTAAAGTTGGTGAAGATGGTTCTGCTGGTGACGGGCCCATTGGTGGCATACATGGTGACGCCGTAGCTGGTACTGGGCAGCAAACTGATGAGTTGGTACTCCTGGTTGGTCCCGTCCACTAAAATGGTTTCTCCGGCACCTGAAATCAGGGGATGGATTGTACAGAACACAAGGCTTTTGAAATGGCAGCCTTCTAGTGTGAGATCCAACTTAAATAAAATAGGCTTTATGGTCAGATAGCCATGGGGAAAAGGAGGAGCCTGATGGTGGACTTACAAAATTGGTGTCCAGATAGTGACAATAAGTTGGCAGTTGCCCCTGCTGGAGAATCCAAACTTGCCAGTGGTTAAGCCTCCAGGCAGGTCATAGCCTATGCAAATATGTCAAGTCTTAAAAATCAGGACTATTGGATACTTGCTGGAACTTGTGGATGGACCACTCATAAGACTGAGATTAATGTGGAGAACAATTAGGTTGTCGGGACTGGGAGCTATGCCAAGGTGAAAGGAAACATCACTTCATGGTGGGGGGAAATTGATTGTGTGAATCCATCCTACTACAGGAGGAATGTTACACTGGAAGTAGAGAATGTTGCAGAAGGACAGCAAAAACTCTGGACACTTTGGTCTAGAAGGTGCCAACTTGGCATCTAAGTGTGCCTGTCAATACCTTCTGTAGTGCTTGTGAAAGTTTTCAGTAAATATCCCCTCAAAAATGCATGATCCACGAGAGATTGCTTTTCCTGATTAGTTCCCATTTGCACTGGCTCACCTTCTCCTACACTGAACATGCATTGGATTCCAAGGTTAAATATCTCTTTTGGAATTGGCAGCCATTTTGTCTTGTGCTACATATCCCACAGCAGCCATCTTGTGACTGAAACCAACAATATTTTCTCAAAATCCCAAAAGTTCCTGGACCACTGCATTTTGTGCCAGGAACTGTGAGAAGGGGTGGTGATGACTTGCAAAGTTCTTCATTCCAAACAGTTCCAAAGTTCTTCATTCCAAAGAGGTGGTGACCTTGACGGTCAAGGCTGGTGTTCTGGAAGCAAAGCATGGGCCAGGTGGTTGGACCAGGCAGGGACACTCTAAGTGCAACTGACCTTCACTCAGGGGTGTAGCAAGGGGGGGGTGCAGTGGGGGCAGTCTGCCCTGGGTGTCACCACTGAGGGGGGTGACAAAATGCTGGGCGGCACTCACCGCGGGACCTGCAGCGCGCCTGAGCCATGCGTGTCTCCTGGGAGTGATGTGGTGGCTTGGACGCCTGCAGGCTCCGCGCTGCCCAAACGATCCTCCCGTTGCCTGCCCCCCAGCTGTAGGGCAGCTGAGTGGGAGGAGGCAGGCAGATTCCGGAGGCCCCATGGTGCCCCTGTGGGTGGCTGGCCCCACCCCCATGGGCCCCACGCCAGGCGCCCAATCAACTTGCTCTGCTGCTGCCTTCACTCAGACAATACTCAAGACTGAGGAGCCAGGCCAGAGTCTGACTTTCAAGGCCCAGATGAAATCCATTGGGCCCCTGTGTTATCAGCTGAACTACGGTCGCATCCTCTAGCACCAGCACAGTGCCCTAGAGAGTAAATTGGCTGCCAGGACCCTCCGTTTGAGACACACATACCCGTCCCCTGCTTCTTCACACCAACCTCTACCTGCCTCTTTCGAATTCTCCCAGCCTGTCACAGGGTGCTCCCTCCATGCCCCACACACAGTCCTGCATACCAGACACAGACATACCTGTGTCATGTGTGAGGACAATGACATAATTCTCCACTTCAGCCATGGGCGGGTCCCACTTCAGCAGGGTCTCCGTTGGGGTGATGTTCGTGGCAGTCAAGCTCTCTGGATTATCCATGGCTGCATAACAAAAAGGCAAGGTAAGGGAGTCAACACAGAAGTTGTTTCTTTGCCTCAGGCATCAGCCATGACAAGGACCTGGAAGCAGCTTAAAGTCCAAAAACCATGGAGCAAAAATGTAAGGCAACTAGAAGGAACTACGTAGCAGCCATATGCTCACGATTCAGCAGCAAGTACTGTATCCAAACCACAAGTCATTGCATGTGAAGCAAAGCAAGCGCCCAAAGGAAAACCGTGCCATGGCTCTACCTCCTGAAGTTGAGATGTGATGTGATGGGACAGCCAGTTTATTTTTCATAGATCAGTCCCATCCACACACAAAGTGGGGAGTGGGGTCTGAATTTGACACCAAAAGTAGTTAATGAGTTAGAGGAAGTGAATCTTCCCCATCTGACCTCTCCATCCCTCCTTTGCTTCACTGACATTTCTTGTAGCCCAGCTCTGGTTCTGGGAGTGAGCTGGGATGGAGTAAAAGGTGCTTGGAGCTATGGAGAAGCAAGAGGCGCGTCCATTCACATGTTAAAAATGGACTCCCTCTGCCCTTTACATGTGAATGAGGCATGCAAGCAAACATAGGAAAATGTCTGCCCCATTGTATCTAGGCTGGCTCTTTTTTATTTTCATTCCTCCGTAGGAAGTCCCCTTTCTATTGATCTAACTGTAGTCACGATCTTTCAGTATCTTGAAATGGAAGTGCCTCTGCAGAGGTACAATTTCAGAGATAACACAGCAAAGCACATAATGGGGGATGTTTTCAACTGCCTCCTCCTCACAAAACCAGTGGCATGAGATGAATGGCACTTTATGATACACCACCAACCCAAAATTGCAGAAGGCATTTGCAAGGTAAGGGCATTAAGAAAAATTGGACTCTGTTTAGTATACTACCTGCCATGGGTGTAGCCAGGATTTTTGTTGGGGGGGGGCAGGACTTAGGGAGGGCAGAACCGATGTGATTGGTCAGTTATTAAGTATTTATATTGTTTTAATTGATCTAGGGGGGCACCTTCCCCCCTGGCTATGCCCATGCTAACCATTGCCCCCATTACAACAGTTCTCTCAGCAGATTCAGTTTTGAGCTTAACAAGCATTTCTTTTGATGCTGCAGTACTTGTGAAAGTATGAGAAGTGAATACTGTGCACTCCCAGTTGTTCATTGGCAGCCACCATTTTACCTGGCCCCACCTAACATTATTATTAATTAAATTTATATAGTGCCCTATATCCAAATATCAGAGGATGGTTTACAACATAAAAATAGAAAACAGGTTGTTTAATCAGCCGAAGGCCTGGTTACAGAGCAATGTTTTCACTTGCTGCCTAAAGATATGTACTGAAGGTGCCAAATTCCTGAAGGAAGCTCTTGCCACCAGCCATTGATGCTTCTTTATCAAGTAAACTCTGGACCGTTCTGTGTAACCCCCAAAAGGCATTCCATACCTGTATACAGGGTGTGTGAGAGAGGCTCACTTTCTTCTCTGCTTCGGACGCTCTTCAAGCTGATCTCATACTCCGTGGCAGACTGCAGGTGGCTGAGCGTGTACTCAGTAACACCTTTGGCAATAACTAGGCTGTCCACTCGTCCTGTTTGGATGGAGAAAATGGGTCCATTACCACTAGCAAATCCAGGTGCACTAAACACAGGCTAACAACAGCCTGGTGTCAGCCCACAGACCTTCCAGCCTTGATTGCCACGGAAGTTGCCAGAAGAGCACATCCTCTGGCTCAGGCTTCCCCAACCTCGGCCCTCCAGATGTTTTGAGACTACAATTCCCATCATCCCTGACCACTGGTCCTGCTAGCTAGGGATCATGGGATTGTAGGCCAAAAACATCTGGAGGGCCTCAGTTGAGGAAGCCTGCTCTGGCTGCTTCTCTCTTTTGTTTGTCCACATGGCTATCTGAGAGGTGGCCAAATGGAACTCCATGGAGCCCTTAGACTCTGGAGGAAAGATGCACATCTTGATCAAAAGTTGGTCCAGTGCCAAGTGTGGTCGGAAGAGCTGCCCTAGCCAGGGCCAGCTCTGGAGAAATAAAGCTGTGAACCGGACTGGCAGAGGACCCAACAGGGCCACCTCTCTCACTCAGACTGCACACCTCCCACTCCCACATTCAGGGTGCCCTCCCTGAATCCTGATGCCGCTACCCAAAGATTGAAAGACATGCACCAAACCAGCGTTGCTAAATCATCTGCAACCGAGTGTGGCTCAAGACTGCAAGCAATAAGAAACTACACAGTATTTAACTGGAAGCAGGAGAGACTAGCCAAAGAGATTAGCTCAACCATGGCCTCTTTTTCTATCAGCTAAAGGAATTGGGGGGGGGGGGGAAGGATCAGTTCATAGCAAAATAAATAATTCTGGGTATATTGTATTGTTCTAAATAGTTTAGCTATTTATTTATTTTTAGCTCAGAGATCACCTCAGGGTTTCTGCATATGTAGGTTCAAATAATGCAGACACTCATCTTTGCCATTAAAAAAGGTGCAAATAGTGTACTAAATTTCTAAGTGATTAATTTAAGAATCTTATAGTAAAGAAAATTAAAGATAGTAAATAATATTTAATGTGTGAGATATATACACACTAGAAAAATATATACATCTATCAAAGCTGAGAACAGCGTCATATGGGTGAAAAATAATCACATGGCATTATATTAGTATCACAGAACCATAAAATTACAGAGTTGAAAGGGACTCTGTAATTTATGGCCCATCTCTGTATAATACTGTCGTCTTGTTGGTTGTTTAAAGTTTGTCTCCAATAAGTTAATTTGTTCATTGAGGCAATTTCCCATATTTTCTGTAACCATTCTTCGAAAGATGGAGTTCTTTTCTCTTTGCAAAATTGAGGAAGCATAACCTTACCCCCATTAACAAACTTGCAACTAATTGCATATCAATAAGCGCTGCTTCTGAGTTTAACATACACAGACCCTTAGGGGGGTCTTTGAAATATTATAACCTGTAATTTTCTGTTCTAAAATATTTGGGCAACCTAATGAAGGGGGCGGGAAAAGCAGCTCACCTTTATTTCTGCTTTGCATTCCATTCCTTCAACACCTCAAACAGACTTGTGACTTGAGTGTGCGGCACAGCAGTAATAAATCCCTTGCTCTAGAAAACTGTCTACTCTGGTTTTTGAGGATGAGAATATTTAAATTACGGAAGGAGTCCCACACCCCACTGAGTTCATTCTCTTTTGCAAATGCACAGCTTTCCTTGAAAAATACAGGAACTTCCACAACACTCCCCTTGCTGAGGGAGACATACTGTAGGTGTCAGCAAACATGTAGAAGTTACACATACTGTACACAGATCATCTGATATATGTTTACACCATGCAATGCACAAAGCACCTTTTGGATCCAAAAAGCGCAGTCTAATAGTATCAAATACACAGTGTATTATTTCTAGAAAATGTGTATTTCAAAGTAATTACCAAAAGTCCTTTGGTTTGGAAGTCACTTGTTTGAGGTGCTTGTCAAATGGAAATGAATGTTCCTCACTAAAACCTTTAGCTTTCTTTTATTTTAATGACCTATCTCTGTCTTTGAAGTGATGAATTCTGAAAGCCTGGACTCTTTAATCTTGTGGAACCCAGCTGAAGAAGTTTTTCAGGCTGCAACCGTATGCACACTTACCTGGAAGTCAGCCCTATCAAACATACAGGGTCTTACTTCTGAGTAAACGGACACAGGATTGTACTGTTAGCTTCAAAGGAAACACACACATGCTAAGCTTTCCAGAGAGCAATGGGTTTATGGGACAGTTCTGTAGTTGTGGGAGGGGGTCAGCCAAAGGTTACACCCTCCTCACACACGCCTTCTCAAGGACCTCCTAACTGGGAGTAGATGAAACAAGATGGGAGCAGGCAAATGAACACATAAGACCTTGTAAGAAAGCAGGCACCCTAAAACACCCAGGTGAGCTGTTTCCACAGACCCCTGGGAGTGTTACCTTGGGCAGATTTGTAGGCTATCCTATAGTGGTCAAAAGATGCAATAGGAGGAGCCCAGTGGACCGTCACAGAATCTGTAGTCACATTGTCAATGGTCAGGTTCCTTGGTGGATCAATCCCTTAACAAAGCAAAGTAAAGAAATAAAAGCTGGTAAACGTTTGCACATTGCACAATTCCCAACCGGAAATGCATCACTTCATGCCGATAACAGTGGTGACTCTTCTTAATAGCACAGTTAAGGTAAAGGTAAAGGTAAAGGTACCCCTGCCCGAACGGGCCAGTCTTGACAGACTCTGGGGTTTGTGCGCCCATCTCACATCTATTGGCCGGGGGCCAGCGCTGTCCGGGGACACTTCCGGGTCACGTGGCCAGCGTGACAACGCTGCTCTGGCGAGCCAGAGCCGCACACGGAACGCCGTTTACCTTCCCGCTGGTAAGCGGTACCTATTTATCTACTTGCCCCCGGGGGTGCTTTCGAACTGCTAGGTGGGCAGGCGCTGGGACCGAGCAGCGGGAGCGCACCCCGCCGCGGGGATTCGAACCGCCGACCTTTCGATCGGCAAGCCCTAGGCGCTGAGGCTTTAGCCCACAGCGCCACCCGCGTCCCCCAATAGCACAGTTACTTATTGTCTAATTCACACACTTAACAATTGCCATTCAACATAATACTACACTTGACAGAAAAATATAATTTTCTCGCTGTTCGCAAAATTAATTTATTCTACTGTATCTTGTCCTGCACAACCTTCTGAAACAGGGAGTCACAGTTTGATTGGGGGCTGCTATTTTTGTCAGTAAAGCCATGTTTTATATGATATATAGTTTTGGCCAGAGGTCATCTTTGTAGGTGTTTGATTGAGCACAGAAATACATAGCCAGAAAAAGACCATATTTGATGGTAAGGTTATGGTGTTGGAGGAGACACCTTTTGATGTACCAAAGTCTCAAAAGAGGGGGGGGGGGGAGGCAGACAGAGCACCACTGCTCAATGTCACTTTCCGACAGTGATAGCTTATTCTCTAAAAGTCTCACTTTTTTTAAAAAAAAAGCTAATCCCGTAGCTGTCACTGCTAAGGAGAAGACCTTAACATGTGCACCAAAGCATAATTGTGTGTGTATTGGCAGAGGCCTTATAGCAATGGCTCATTTGTCATAGTAATTGGCAAGGTAGTTAACACGATTATACATTTCATTCCTCATTTAAGGAGCTGATCTTGATGCCCCTGGGAATGCTGATTAGGAGAAATATTCAGCAATGGATCTAAGGGACATCTGAGAGAGACAGTGGTTCACCACTTGCATCCTCTTTAGAATGCCCTCTCCATGGAGGCCTGCCTGGAGACATCATCAGTACCATTTAGGTGCCAGAAAACGTTTGTGTTTTCTCACGATTTTCGGAACTGCAAACAAAAGCATTTTAATGCAGTTTTATTTTACTGTCTTTATTTAATTTATTTAATAAAAATTATAGACCTTTTGATTGTAATAAAACCTCTTAAGTGGTTTACAAAAAAAAACACAAAACCCAACAGGTTGCTGCTGCTTTTGTTTGTTTTAATTTGCTGTCTGTGTTGTTAATAATAATAATAATAATAATAATAATAATAATAATAATAATGTACTTTTTTGCTTCTTCAATTTTATTGCTTGTGCAGGATATCAATTATGTAAATAAATGAACAAATAATCAAGACCCAGAAAAACAGCGAAAGAGCCCACAACAAATTCATGAAATCTTCAGTTCTCCATCACTTAATATTCTGGTTGTGGGAGCGTAAGATTCTTTGGCGTTACAGCCACAGCTGCCTGCTTCTGCCTTCAACTCTACCAAGTACAAGATTGCTACACCAGTCTTCCTGCACCGTTCAAGAGCCAACACCTCTCAGGTGTTGCTGTGCGTGAGGGGGATACAGTAGTGTGAACCCCCTATGTTCTCTGAAGTGGGACAACCTAGAGGCAGGTTCTTCCACATACACTTCAGCTGTAACAATGTGTACAGCTTTTCGAAGGGGATTTCAGAATGAACATGCAGTGAGTAAATCTGGTTTCTTGGCTGCTGGGGGGATTTTGAGGTTAACTGAGCATACATGTATAATTCCTTTGCATTGCCTTTGGAATCAATTGTAGTCTCAAAACCCAGCTCTGAGACTACAGGAGGATGAATGTGAAGATTACTGTTACAGCAACCCAGGGTAAATTAGCAGGCATGGGGAGGGGGGGGAAAGGAGATTTTGGGATCTGCTGTAGCGTTTGACAGTTATGTGGGCATAGGCATCATCTGCTTGCATTGGAAGAGGGAGAAGTGAAGCTAAGAGCCCTTTTTGTCCCCTGTGCGGCCAAAGTGAAGCAAGACACTACTTGTGGCAAAAGCAGTAGGAGTGTTTGATGTGCCTAGGCTGGAACTGGAGGTCTGTAATCCTCTTCCGAGCTGAGTTCTTCTAGGTTAGCAGACATGGCCACAGCCAGGCCAGAGATGGCAGTGAGTATTAGACCCAGGTCTCACCTGCTCTCTAGCTCAGTGTTTCCTATACTTCTAAGAGCTGAGGTGCACTATTTTTCTGAGTTAAAATTAATTCCTTCCCTTCCCTAGGACTCTTGTGAAATCACTGGAGTAAGAGTCACTTCCCTCACACGAGCCTACACCATTGCATTTCTGCATATGTCACTATTCCGGGAATATCTCTTGAACAGAAGGAAGACCCTGGCCTGTGCAGAGGTTACTCTGGTGGCCTCCTGTGTGTTTGGTGCTTTGGGCTTACAGGAACCATGGATTATTTAATTAACTTAGTACAATAGGGACGCGGGTGGCGCTGTGGGTAAAACCGCAGTACCTAGGACTTAGAATCATAGAATCATAGAGTTGGAAGAGACCACAAGGGCCATCGAGTCCAACCCCCTGCCAAGCAGGAAACACCATCAGAGCACTCCTGACATATGGTTGTCAAGCCTCTGCTTAAAGACCTCCAAAGCAGGAGACTCCACCACACTCCTTGGCAGCAAATTCCACTGTCAAACAGCTCTTACTGTCAGGAAGTTCTTCCTAATGTTTAGATGGAATCTTCTTTCTTGTAGTTTGGATCCATTGCTCCGTGTCCGCTTCTCTGGAGCAGCAGAAAACAACCTTTCTCCCTCCTCTATGTGACATCCTTTTATATATTTGAACATGGCTATCATATCACCCCTTAACCTCCTCTTCTCCGGGCTAAACATGCCCAGCTCCCTTAGCCGTTCCTTGCCGATCGTATGGTTGGCGGTTCGAATCCCCGCGGCAGGGTGAGCTCCCGTCGTTCGGTCCCAGCTCCTGCCCACCTAGCAGTTCAAAAGCACCCTTAAGTGCAAGTAGATAAATAGGTACCGCTTTATAGCGGGAAGGTAAACGGCGTTCCGTGTGCTGCGCTGGCTCGCCAGAGCAGCTTTGTCACACTGGCCACGTGACCCGGAAGTGTCCTCGGATGGCGCCGGCTCCCGGCCTCTAGAGTGAGATGAGCGCACAATCCTAGAGTCGGACACAACTGGCCTTTGGGCAGGGGTACCTTTACCTTTAGTACATCCCACTGTAACCAGCCTTTTTCTGAGGCAAACCTCCCAGTGTTTGCCTTTTCTGGGGCAAACCATCTTCTCCATCCTTTTCGTTTCCCTGTTCTCTGGTTCCCTGGGTCTCTTCTCTGCTTCCTTTATTCACCCCACGCCCCATTGCAACTCACCAAACCCATTCCATTTCTGGTTTGGCCAACAGAGGAGAGCAGGGTGGGGACCGACCATGCATGCTGCCTTTTCCAGACAGGGATATTCAAAATGGTGGGCATGCTACCATAAGATTCATGTGTGTGCATTAAGACGGGCTGTATTCACACTGATGCTCAGAGATTGTTGAGGAGGAAAGCTGAAACCTTATGAATGGCAACCCTAGCAATCATTTGAACATTTTTTTAAAGACACATTCACAAAACCTTGGCCTAAGGCAAGATGGGGGACAAATACAGTAGGTAGAGTGATTTACAATGAAGAGGATGAAGGAAACTGGAACTGTCACTGATTCATAGCGATAGTTGGGACGTGTGTCATTTTGGCTTGAGTTAAATGTGAATTCTAAGACTCAGCTCTGACTTTGATGGTTGGCTCCACTCTGTTTTCTGTTTTTAATTTTGCAACCCATTCAAGCACAAAGGATCTTCCTCGGAAGTGGACAAGACACAGATATTAAACTGCAATGGAGAGAGCACTGCTACTGTTACCTGTTTTGATGGAGCCCATGATGGGCTCAGAGCTAACAAGGCCATGCACAGCCACCAAGGACACAACATACTCTGTGGACGGCTGCAGGCCAAACAAGGCAGCATGTCTCTTGGTCGGGTCTAGCATCACTTGCTTGGTTTCCTCTTTGTCCTTGGGGCTGTAGTTCAGTATCAGCCTATCTGCTGGAGGAGAGGGGTCACTCCAAGTGATGTTCACACTGGAGGAAGTCACATGAGAAAAGTGAAGCTGTGTGATTGGCCGGAACCCTGAAAACAAGAATGCAGAAGAAAATGGCAGCCTGGGTCTTATTTAGCCAGGAAACATGCAAAATGATGAAAAAGATGAGTACATCTGAGCATGTACAAAAGGACCAAAGGGTAAGGCTGTATACACACTAAGCCATTTGTAGCAGAAAAACATAGTGCTTGTCAATCCAGAATAGATGCTGCTTCCAAACTAGATTGATTCTATATCCTGTCATTCACAAGAATGGGTGTGGCTACATGATGCACATTTGAAAACTCTCCCCTTGATTAGGTTATCCATGCCTTCCCCTCCCTGCACATACCCCAGGTGAATGGAGAGGAAAGCAATGGTTGCAATCTTGGTATATGCCCACCCACAATGCCATTGGGCGGGTGTGGATACCCCCCGCCCAATAGCTGGGACCGCTGTACATTTGTTTTTAAATGGACACACTGCAGAGTATTGCAGAATCCATCTGTGATCAGCTTTTATTTTCAGAATGAAACCAGTCTCTCAGAAGCACTTTTCATGGGCAAAAAAATTGCAGTGGATCTAGACCATGCAGGAAAAAAAGGACTCAAGTCTCCATTGATTCAATAAAATACACAGTCCCAGTCTTCTGTAATGAGGGTAAAGATTATCCATTCTAGAAATGCATTTTCTGAGCTGTCTTGAGTTTTAGGCTTCCCCCCTTTAGGAATTAATCACTGGGTGCAGTTTAAATGTTCTGCATTTGACCGCTGCCCCAAAAGGTGAGGTCAAGGTAGGGTGTAAATCTGAGGAAGGGGGAACAGGAAAAATGGGGCAACAGAAAGAGGGCGTGCGAAGGCTCTTGCAAACATGCATGTCCGTTACCTGGGCTACTTCTGCACTTAGCATTTTGGAAATGATATACCCATCACATTAGGCTCAAGCTAGATGTGCCACGAGACATCTGTTTTATTTTATTAATTAGCAGTGCCACACAGTTATTTTGAAAATCAGGGAACCGGCACTCTGGGAGAAGTTTAACACTTTCCTCCCCACCTCAAACCCCCTCCTGCTATTATAGCAGAAGAAGACATGCTGAACCTCTCTCCCCACCAACACCATGGCTTAGACACTCTCTCACAGAGCACCACATCACCAACCTTCAAAGCAGCTAAGTGGGGCTGCAATTAGTAAAATAGAGGGCTCGTCAGTGGTGTATCTAGCAGTAGTCAACCAGCAGACAGTCGTAACAGACCCTCAGAAAACCTCAGGTGACTCTCAGTACCTGTGAAGGCATCCACTGTGCTCTCCAAGCTCTGCTGACGGCCTCTTTCAGCAATGACAGAGATTGTGTATTCAGTTCCAGGTTCCAAGTCTGATAGTGTGAGCTCAGACTTGTCTTTGGCAACGGTAACCTCAGATGCCATTCCTGAAGCGGGGATGAAGATGACCCGGTAGTGATCAATGGGACCCTTGGCTTTGGTCCAGGACACAGAGATGGATGACTCTGTGGAAGCTGTCACTATGAGGTCGTGAGGGCTGTCGAGCTCTGCAGCAGGAGGAGATTTAAAAAGGTAGCCTATTAACAGCTTGGAATGCACAGGTCTGAGTTTAGATTTTTACACTCCCAAGCACCAGTTTAGCTAATGCATTTTGGATTAGTTGTTGTTTCTGAGTCACCTTCAAAGGTAGTCCCATGTAGAGAGCATTTCAGTAGTCCAAGTGGGAGATAACTAGAGCATGCACCACTCTGGTGAGACAGTCTGTGGGCAGGCAGGACAAGGGGTTTCACAAATACAACAGGGCTTCCTCCGCAACAAAGGTGGTTCAGAATATTTTCACACCAATAGCACTTCTGTCCCCCAGTAGTGAATAAGAATGAAATAAATAAGTGACAATTCATTGTCTCTTAACAGTGTCCCAAAAATTCTTCCTGGGCCTAGGACAGGCCAGAGGCATCTAATCATAGTGGCGAAGGGGGGGGGGGGTTTGCCTTGCCAGTGCTACTGAGTTTCAGTTGAATTTGATAGAGATGCCATGGCTTGGCTAGTTTGAACCTCTCTATGTGCAATGATGTAAGTAGATGAAAACTTCATTGGCCTTGAAGCCAGTGGTTCCTGCCTCAGTGGGTCATCACATAGCCCTGTGCAAGCATGAGGCTTCTGTGTGTGTGTGTGTGTGTGTGTGTGTGTGTGTGTGTGTGTGAACTAGACTCTATTGCCTCCTTTAGCAATCTCTCTTCTCCCTTGACTATGGTGTGGAACTGCAGTATAGAACTGAGCTGGGCTCACAAAAGTAAAGGGATCCCTGACCATTAGGTCCAGTCGCAGACGACTCTGGGGTTGCGGCGCTCATCTCGCTTTACTGGCTGAGGAAGCCGGCATACAGCTTCCGGGTCATGTGGCCAGCAGGACTAAGCCGCTTCTGTAGAAACCAGAGCAGCACATGGAAACGCCGTTTACCTTCCCGCTGAAGCGGTACCTATTTATCTACTTGCACTTTGACGTGCTTTTGAACTGCTAGGTTGGCAGGAGCAGGGACCGAGCAACGGGAGCTCACCCCATCGTGGGGATTTGAACCGCCAACCTTCTGATCGGCAAGCCCTAGACTCTGTGGTTTAGACCACAGCACCACCCTAAAAATACAGATCCAGAATCCTTCGCGGTGCCAGCACACAATCAGAGTGGTCACTGAAAGTTATTATGATGAAGAAATGGATTTTGGTAGTGTTGATGGAGCAATGTGATCTATGAATCAACACCCTAGAAATTCTAAGGCTGCCTTTGATATTTGCAGTTGTAATCGCTGTACAAATATCACATAAAGGCAAAAGCTGTTTGCATTTGCATTGAAATGCTGGCTGTAAATACTTCCCCTTGTGCAAAATGCCAGCTTACTTATGTGTCTATAAAAATTGACAGTCTCTCTCTCTCTCTCTCTCTCTCTCTCTCTCTCTCTCTCTCGATGTTGGGATAATCTTTTGTACCATATTCTCTCCCTCCCCCGTTTAGGTCCCTTGGCTGCTCACTCCAAGACACAAGGAAAAGCGTTCTCAATAAGAGCTCCCTCATCAGTGTGAAGAAGAACAGAGATTTTGGCTTCAGCTGCTAATTCTTGTTTGCCTCTATTCTCTCACAGGAACAAACAAATGGGGGGCAAAAGAAGAGAACATTGATAGAGCTTCCGACAGGGAGAGGAAGGGTAAAAGAGCACTTTGCTTGTGACTCTGCATGCACAGCCAGGGTTGCAAACACTCAAATCATTGCTCAATTCAGAATAGGACTCCTGCTAGAAATCATTTGCCAACCGGATCCCTGGAGCAGAAGTAACCAACTGAGGCTTGCAAAGGCATTTCACCTGAATCCTGGGCGGGACCTCCCAAATTTGAACAAAAGGTGACCGCCAGGGATGTGGAGGTTACCATAGTGCGTGGCAGAGTGACATGTCTCAGTACAACCAGCTCCTTCTTTTAGACCTCCTCCACACCCTGATAATCTGCTTGGTGAAATTACTGCATGAATTCGAACTGGCCAAGTACTGCAGAATGAACTAACTGAGGGTCACTTAACCATGTTCTGGAGCCCCTAAGTATGGCTGAGGATTCAAGAGATGGGCGGAACCCACTAGTTTGGCTCCGTAGTGATTTTTTAATTTAAAACAAATCCGTGTGTCACTCACCAGTCCTTGCATTCATGGTAGCTGGAACACTTTGCTTGCCATCCATTACAGCTGAAATTCCAACTCCATATTCTGTTCCTGGCACCAAATCTGCATGTGGACACACAAGAATGCACAGATTAAGCAATGAATTGTAACTATTTCCCCCCACATAGTGGTATCTTCTTGTCTGACTTATGGATGGGTGACTCTGACAATTTTCTTTCTTGTTTTCTCCTTCTTAAGTTCAGTTCTCCACATTTCCATATCAGTTTGCATTTTTTTAAAAAAGTTCTCCTGAAGTTTCACCAGCATTGTAGTGCAAATGTTTTCATGCAATTTTGCATAATGTGCACATTTTTGCAAAGCAATTCCCCCTAATGCAACACATTTTTGTATGTTATTTTTATCAATATATGCATCTCTGTACATACTTTACCCCAGTATATGCATTTTTGTCCTCATTACTTGGCTGGAAAATTGCATTGCAAAATTCAATCAAATTTGGCTTTTGAAGGATGGCTGCGTTCAGTTCATGGTTTTTCTTCACAAAGTGCCTATTATTGAATCGCACCCCCCCCCCCCCATTCCCTAGTCTGGCTTCACTGCTGTAATTTTGCCATGGTAACTGGGTAAGTCACTAAAAACATAAATGAACAATTGTGCTAACATTTTCTGCTAAATCACTGATAATAAAAGGACAAAGTATGGGGCATTAGTTTGTGTTATTGTCTGATACGACCCGAGACTTGGGGGAGAAGAGAAGAAATTGAATGTCATCTCAGAAACAAATACCATAATACTTTCGATTTAGTTTAGAAATCTAGAAACATTTCCAACAGGAAAGGTTAGTTTTCAATTTGTTCCTGAGGATTGTTCAGTTGATCTAGGCCTCCATCTTTGAAAACATAGACTTTGTTTTGTAGTTGCTTAACTCTAGTTTGTTGTCAAAGACAAAAGTAGGCTGAGTGCAAATATGTAGATGTGCAACCTCCTTTCATCTCCACTGCAAAGTAAAATAGCCACTTCATGCATTATGTGATGTGGAAGTACTGTGGTACCTCTGGTTACGAACTTAATTCATTCCAGAGGTCAGTTCTTAACCTGAAACTGTTCTTAACCTGAGGTACCACTTTAGCTAATGGGGCCTCCCGCTGCGGCATGATTTCTGTTCTCATCCTGGGGCAAAGTTCTTAACCCGAGGTACTATTTCTGGGTTAGCTGAGTCTGCAACCCAAGTGTTTGTAACCCAAGGTGTTTGTAACCCGAGGTACCACTGTAAGTGGTAAGCACCTTGGCCATTGGATTCAATATGACTCTTCTTTTCTGGCACAGATGCTATGAAAGGGTTTGTGGGGCATGGATGGAAAGAATCCCTCTTCCACCTTGCCATGAGATAAGGTTGACAGCGCTTTGTACGCTTACTATAAGAAGGTGGCTTCAAGTAGAGGTGGGTAGACTGGCCTACTAGAACACTGAGATCTACCAAACTAGGTATGGTGCAACATACAGGAACAGGAGGCAACCATATACTTAAAATTAAGGAGCTAGGTGCCTCTGAGCCAATGCTCTGTCCAGGTAATTAAAAACAGGGAGTTGTTGATTTGTTGCATAGGAAACCCCCCCCCCCAATTTTAGGCTGAGAAATCAGAATTAATTTTAGAGAAAAGAACAGTCACCTCTTGACCATTAATGAGACATACTTCAGTTGCTTTCTGCAAAGCTAAATTTCAGACGAGAGAGGATCCAAGATAGCTTTATTTGTTACCAAACTGATTTGACATCTAACATTTTCATTTGAGTTTCTTATTTATGAGGCATAAATGAAACACTCAATAATTTATGAAAGAGCCCAGCTTCCCCCTGCGTGCCGTGGAAATATAAGTATCCAGCTGCCGGCAGGAGGCCTGCCCTGTGGTTTCTGGCTCATCAGGGGAGACAGCAATTTAGTTAATTTCCAGGCAATCTATCATCTATTATCATTATTGGATCAAAGCAGATGCCAGTGGCTCTTTGTCGGCACCCTTTGGGTTTATTTCTTTCTTCACTGAATGGATATTGGCAATTTCTCAGAGGTACAAAAGATGTAAGATGGCACACAATTCCTCTCCACGAGTGCAGACAAAATGTAAACCAGGAAACAAATAGTTCCTTGTCACTGGGGCCAGCCTGTTACCCAGCCTTGTCTCCTTGAGCTCCACTCATTTGCACCCATTTGAAGATCGCAGCACTGTGGGGCGACTCAATGGTTTGTTCTGTACAAACCCATAATTGAGAGTGCCCAGGCTAACACAGCGCAGGGCTGAGCTGACTTCAGTTTTGTGCAATGGTCTTTGTTACTACTAGAATCCATGGGGCCCACCAATGCATTTGAAAATTATGAATAAAAAAGAGGGCATCTTCGGGATCTCTTAAGTAACCTGTGTTATGTAATGCTCAGCAGGCATTCTTAGCTCCAGCATTTAAGGGTTAAACTACACAAAACATAAAATGCATCGTTTGGAGTTTCATGATTTTTGCTTTTTACATGGCAGACAGCAGCAGACAGCATCAATGTTTGATGTCTCACAGTATTTTAATATTCTTTTGGAAGCTGCCCAGAGTGGCTGGGGAAACCCAGCCAGATGGGCGGGGTATAAATAATAAATAATAATAATTATTATTATTATTATTATTATTATTGTTGTTGTTGTTGTTGTTGTTGTTGTTGTTGTTGTTGTTGTTGTTATTATGTCCTGATCAGCATCAGGACCACAGTATGTCGGGAAGAGAGCTAATGATTTTCTCCTCACTGTGGTCCCATTGAAAATTGCTCCCACTGAAGCTCCTATTTGACATATTAAGGAAAATGGCTGCTTCAAGTTGTTGGTAGTGATTAGGGCTGGGCGATATCTGGTTTTCAACACTGTGATATATCAGTAGCTAAACACCGTGATATGCTGATATATCACAATGTCTGGAAGGTATCTCGGCTGTTTCTTCTTCCTCACCTCAGGGGAGGAGGAAGCAGCTGCGATACATTGCCCAGCCCTACACACATGAGCCAGAGGACCCTTGGGGCTTGCTTGAACCGCTCAGTGGGGCGGGGGAGCCTCCCACCCACAGCTGAGTGAGCCCTGATGCCCCTCTGGCTTGTGCTTGCTCAGATGAGGGGGTGGGAGGTGAGAGCTGAGAGGTTCAAGGAGGCATCAGGGCTCCCTCAAAGGCACCTGCCTGCCTTTGCCTGGGAACGTGGGTTGCGTCTTTCCTGCCAGGGTGGTCAGTTGCTCCAGGAGGAAAGATGAAGAAGAAGAAGAAGAAGAAGAAGAAGAAGAAGAAGAAGAAGAAGAAGAAGAAGAAACAGCTGAGATACCTTCCAGACATTGTGATATATATATAAGGGGTGATATGATAGCCATGTTCAAATATATAAAAGGATGTCCCATAGAGGAGGGAGAAAGGTTGTTTTCTGCTGCTCCAGAGAAGCGGACACGGAGCAATGGATCCAAACTACAAGAAAGAAGATTCCACCTAAACATTAGGAAGAACTTCCTGACAGTAAGAGCTGTTCGAGAGTGGAATTTGCTGCCAAGGAGTGTGGTGGAGTCTCCTACTTTGGAGATCTTTAAGCAGAGGCTTGACAATCATATGTCAGGAGTGCTCTGATGGTGTTTCCTGCTTGGCAGGGGGTTGGACTCGATGGCCCTTGTGGTCTCTTCCAACTCTATGATTCTATGATTCTATGTTTCCAAGAAGAAGCAGAAGAAGGGGAAGAAGAGTTTGGATTTGATATCTCGCTTTATCACTACCCGAAGGAGTCTCAAAGCGGCAAACATTCTCCTTTCCCTTCCTCCCCCACAACAAACACTGTGAGGCTGAGTGAGGTGAGTGAGGCTGAGAGACTTCAGAGAAGTGTGACTGGCCCAGGGTCACCCAGCAGCTGCATGTGGAGGAGCGGGGACACGAACCCGGTTCCCCAGATTACGAGTCTACCGCTCTCAACCACTACACCACACTGACTTGAGCAAAGTCAAAAGCAGACAATTGCATAGAGCCTGAAATCATGCTTCTCGGGCTCTGTGTGCTCGGTTGCCACCTGCCTGCCTTTGCCCAAGCAGGTGGGCTGCATCTTTCCTCCTGGAGCAAACAACCACCCCAAGAGGAAAAACGAAGCCTGCCTGCCTGGGCAAAGGCAATTTGAGCTGCTGATAACATCGCAGCAGCTGGGGAGCCGCGATGTATTGGCAGCTCAAACAGTCTGAAACTGGTACCGTGATGTGAACACCATACTGGTTTCAGAGAATGTCAAAGTATCGCCCAGCCCTAGTAGAAATAGTTTCCTTTGGGACTATGGTGTGTGAGGAAAAGGCACCCTCTGGAGTAACTATTTTTGTAAAAAAAGAAAATAGTTGTGCAGCTCCAAGTCTCCTGTAATGTGTATTTTGGCTCCAATAAGAGCCCTGATAGATCAGATCAAGGTCCACTGACATCAGCAGGCACTGGTCAGCCCACCAGTAGATCACCAACAGATTAGCGCTTCACCAGCAGCTTGCTTTATCTTTTTTCTTTTCTTTTTGCATCTTGGAATAATCTCTGAAAAACTGTTGACAGTACTCAGCCTTAAGGATATAGGAAGAAAATGATCTTTGTTGCATTTCACTGCACGTAGCACTGTTTCCTTTGTGTTGCAGTTTGGCTTCTGACAAAAACTACATTTTTTCTCTTGCTGTCTGCTGTGGTGAAATTTCATGTAACGAATTATGCTGTAATGATATTATCCTACCCCATTCCAGTGCAAAGGAAACACAATGCAAGTGGAGGAAAAACACACCATTTTCTCTCTCCAGATGAATGGTGGATGCTCAGAACAAACAACAGGGGAGAGCTATTGCCTTCATACTCTGCTTATTTACTTTCTAAAAGCATCTGGCTGAAAACTGAATGTCAAATAAATAAATAAAAACCTGTATTGTGAGTTCACAGAAAAGCTGGCTATAAGAGGATTCTGCTGTAGTGAGAAACCTCTGTCATGGATGTTAGTTTGAAGGGATGCCAAGCTCCTCAGAATATGTACTGAAGGCAGCTCTTCATAAGTATTCCCTCGATCTTATCATATAGGGCATCTCAGGAAGGTTGGGGACCTGGCCAAAAGGCTGTATCTGTGCATGAAGACAGGCAGCAGAGACAGGCCGCGGCATTTCATGAGGCAGACAAAACAAACACCAAAGATAAATCCCCCCTCTAGGGTGGAACGTCCTTGCTGATGGAATTAAGGAAAACCTGTTTCATGCTCCTCTGTAGCAGCCCAGCCCAGCCATGAAATCTCTGCTAAGAGCAGCTTTCAGAAGAGTTTAAGAAGAGCCTGGAAAATTTCCCCACGCTTCCTCCTTGCTTTTCATCTTCTCTGATGCTGGAGACATCTGCACAGAGCTGTGCTTTGGCAGAAGGAAGTGGTGCCCTCAGGAAGTACCACTGAATCTTTCCTCTCCCCATCTCTTGCAGAGGTGCCGCAGCAAAGCAGTGGTGTTCAAGCCTCCAGAAGTTTATCAGGGGCTCCTTATTTAGAAGATCAATAATGGCATATGAATTTCCCTGAAAGACAGATTGTCCAGACTTCTGAGACAGCGCCATCGGCAATGGCGGAGTTCCTCTGACCGAGAGGAACCCGCTCCGTGAAAATTGGGTCTTGCTGCCGCGGCGAAGGCGGAGACCCTTTAAAAATCCCAGGCGGAGGAAGCCTGGGAACGTGGGATTCGGCTGACACCAGGAGCGCCTCCCCTACTCGCAGGGAAACCCTTTTTCAGGGGTCCGAAGCGACATGGGGTGAGTGGCGCGGTGTTTTGAATCAACCGCTACTTTTACGGAGTGAAGCCGCACAGCCGTTGCCGGGGAGCGCTGACTTTTTCCTGTGGACAATTGGACTCTAAACAAGTACCCGTGAGTAGAACGGAAAATTGGATTAAGTATTAAGAAATATTTTAATTTGGCACCGAAACGGGACGGTTCTAAACAGGAAGTCCGCCTCCCGTTTTTTGTAAATAGATTGAAGCAAAAACTTTGTAAGCTATAGTCTGGAAAGTCGTATATAAAGTTCTAAATTTCCTTCATTCATCACCACCAAAACCCCTCTTGGAAGCAGGAGAAAAGAGGGGGATTTTTGACTGTTTAAGCCTGCAGGAGAGAGAGTAAAGAAAGATAAATTTTCCACCGTCTCAAACCTGGGAACGGGGTGTCAGAGACAGAAATTTATGGGGAAATTCATCGACTATGAACGGAACGTCTTTTGACAGATAGTAAAAAAAGAGAGAAACAAATTGACTCCAATGTTGCTTCTTGCAATCAAAAGAAACAAAGTAATTGAAAAGTGAAAGTAATTTTTCTTTGTTGGTCCTGCTTTTAAAAGATGGATACAAATAGAAATTGTCTCCTCTAGCTTGTTAATTTGTTGCTGGAGCTGATCTGGGGACCTCACAGCTGTATGATTAGGATCGTGAGACTAGACTCTAACCTTGGGGGGGGGGGAAATGTGTTTACAAGAAGTCTTGGTGCTTGCTTTTTGCAAGACAAGTGCTTTGCTGGAGCAGATGCATGAGAAGATGGATTTGATGACTGTTGCAGTTAAAAACTTTGGACAAACGGCGAATACCCATATAGAAACCATTCAGGAACCAGCCCAGGAATGTGTTTTGATAGGGCAAGCGCAAGTGCAGAAGAAAATGGAGGAGGTTGCTGTTGAACCTCAAATAACACAAATGGAGAGATCCGAGGCCTTGCAGGAGTATAAGCCGCTGTTTTTGAAGTTTGAATCTGGAGTGGACCAGGGGGGGTCTGGAGTTGTGAGGGCTCTTAATTTTGGAAAGACTTTGAAACATGCTTTTAAATACTTTCTGGATTACAGTGTTGACTGTGGGGAATGGGACTGTGGGGAATGGGCTGACCTGCTGAGGAGAGATGGAGATACTTTTGGATTGGAGTCCTCCCGAGACCTACCCCCCAATGAGAAAGGAAAGAAAATACGAAAAAGATCAACAAAAGACAAAGTAAAGGGCAGGTATAAACAAGAAGAAGATCTGCAGAAGGGACATGGAAGAGACTTAAGAGCCTCGGACATAAGAGCACCAGGTTAATGGATTAGATGGATGAGAAAGGACTGACAAAACCCGAGACCAGGAAGAAGAGACGATGGATGAAGATTGGAAGAAAGTTTCAAAATTTATTTAGAAAAGTATTGTAAAATTAATGAGTATTAGAAAAATGTTGGGATGAAATTATTTGGCTTTAGCAGAAATGTCAAAAAGAATTATGTAAGAATATGTTATGGTTAAAATAATTTGGTATATATAAGATTTAAGTTTTAAGTTTTAGGGTTTTTTAGGGTAAGATAAGGTTAAAATAGATTAAGGTAATTTAAATGACAGAATATTGTGAAAGATGGAAAGGATTTGCTGATATAATTAACAACTAGAAAACAAAAAATGGAGGTGTGAGGAGGTTGTTGAAATAAGTTAATGAAAGTTAAGGATTTGGGAATATTAGACTTGTTTTTTAATTGTTTGTTTATTTTTGTTTTTTGATTTAGATGTATTGTGTGTTTTGTTATTTTTTTTGACTTTGGTTTTTATTGATCTGTATTGTTTAATTGTTATGTTTATCTACTTCTTTCTCTCTTTTTCTCCTTCTCTTTTCTTTCTTTTTTCTTTGTAACTTTAAAATTCTCAATAAACATAATTTTTTTAAAAAGGGGAGAAAAAGAAAGACAGATTGTCCAACACACTACTGATCTCCACCTACAAAACTGCTGGGAAGAGTTGGGTTTATTCTAGAGCTGACTTCCCACACAACACTGCTAAAGACCCAAGAGCCCTGAGTTCAATGGTTCTTATATTCCCAAGGAAGTGTGACAGGATTGCAGGTGAAATCTGTCAGCCCCATTTGAGAATTAACAGGATTGCTTAGTGGATGCCTTTGCCAACTAAGGGCTTAATAGCACAATTGTTTCCTGCAGTAAACACCTTCTGCCTTGTGCATCTCTTTTCTGCTTGTGGCACACTGCACAACGTTTAAAACTTTTCTACTTAGTGTGATTGTTTTAAATGCGCTGGTGAGGATTATGGTAGAAAAGTCATGGAGAAGGTGGAGTAACTCAGAGGCCCTTGGGAGCAATGCTGAACAAGGACTTGGAGGGAGTTTGGCCAAGTACAGAGACAGGGGGAATTTAAATTACTAATCTCTGTTCAGAGAGACTGTAATGTGTGGAATAGCATAGAATCATAGAATAGAATCATAGAATCATAGAGTTGGAAGAGACCACAAGGGCCATCGAGTCCAACCCCCTGCCAAGCAGGAAACACCATCAGAGCACTCCTGACATATGGTTGTCAAGCTTCTGCTTAAAGACCTCCAAAGTAGGAGACTCCACCACACTCCTTGGCAGCAAATTCCACTGTTGAACAGCTCTTACTGTCAGGAGGTTCTTCCTAATGTTTAGGTGGAATCTTCTTTCTTGTAGTTTGGATCCATTGCTCCGTGTCCGCTTCTCTGGAGCAGCAGAAAACAACCTTTCTCCCTCCTCTATGTGACATCCTTTTATATATTTGAACATGGCTATCATATCACCCCTTAACTTCCTCTTCTCCAGGCTAAACATGCCCAGCTCCCTTAGCCGTTCCTCATAAGGCATCGTTTCCAGGCCTTTGACCATTTTGGTTGCCCTCCTCTGGACACATTCCAGCACTAAAGGTGAGTTCATCACCCAGTGGCTATAGCATCATCATCACTACTTGGAAGTTTGGAAGAGATCCAACATCACTTGAAACTCAATATTGTTTCATGTTCTTTGCTTCCTAGAGAGATATAATGTTTCAGGGGGAGGGCTTTTCAGAGGAAGTTTGTCTGTGAGTACTGGATACTTTGGGGTGCTTTGTGATATTTATTTTAAAGCATACAAGGAAAGCAAGGGAGAGTGGACAAGCAGAGAGACACTGTACTAGTCTTTAAAACAGAATGTCCTTGGAGGCCCCCTTTCCCCAGCTGACTCCGTGCCAGGCAGCTGCAAAAATTCGGACTTCTGCTTCCTTTGGCGGCCAAATGCCAAAATGCCAAACTGTTTCCCTTCAGTCTCTGCCCACAGCAGGTGGTGTGTGTGTGTGTGTGTCCCATCATTAGTAGCTACTCACCATCAAAAGCCACCAATGGCCATTTAAGGTCAGCCTCAGGATCCATTAAAAGAACAGTTTGACTTACTGACTGTACAAAAACCTAAAGTAAAATTAACCTCACTTTGCATGTTCATTACAACACTCACAAAATGTTTACATTTTAGAAAAATAGTGCTTTTAAAAACAATCATGCAGACATACTCAAAATCAACTATAACATTTCCCTGCTTGTAAATTCCGTGAGGAAAAATAAACACCACCCACGCCGTTGATGAGGAAGCTTACCTGTGAGGGTGGCCCTGGTTGTGGCACTTGCACTTCGTGGCACTAGAAGCTCATGGTATTGCTCTCCGGCCAGAGTGCTGTAGATGACCTTGAAATTCTCCACCTCTGCCTCACTGTTGTCCCACTCAAGTTCCAGGCTGTCATATGTCCGGGAGAGGACACGCAAGTTCTTGGGAGCATCAATTTCTGCGTTTGAAAAAGACTTGCTTTACTCTTGCTTCTACAGCTACAGTCTTTGTACTCTCCTAAACTGTAAGCCTTCGCATAAGAAAGACATTTTCAGAAATGTAACCTTGCTGTTTATTTAAGAAAGCTTGCTCAAGAACTAGGAGGTTTTTTCCCAACACAATCCAAGTGAAATTATTTTGATTTCCTGCTATCTTGTTCTCCTGCATAAATCCACTCTGAGAATTCGAGCCAATAACTCTTGCACAGAGCCAAGGAACTTGCTCATTAACTAATACTAATGATAACCCTTATCATTCATGTAATGCATTAAAGTATGCAAAGCACTTCATGGTCTTTATCTAATTATAATTTGGAGAACATTGTTCAGTGAGACATCTACTTTATAATATAAATATAATGTGTAGGTCTGAGACGATAGCAAATCTGCCTTATTCACTAATAAGCTATTTGGATGGTTAATGACTTTGAAAGGAAATCAAATGAGGGAAAGCCAAGTGATCAGATTTAAAGTTGAAACACATCTGAAGAAACAGATTCAAAACTCTCAGCACTCTCAGCAATATTTTTCAATAAACTTCCATATGAAGTTGTCTTATATTGAGGCAGTTCAATCCAGGCCACGCCTGTTTACTGTACTAGGAAGTCGTTCTCTGCAGCCTCAGGAAAGAAATATTTCATGGCCCTGCTGTTTGAAATCCTTTTAAATTTAGGAACGGAACCTGAGCAGTCTACGTGCAAAGCAGTCTACTCAAGTCCTTCTTATTGGCTTTCCATTGGTATCTAGTTGGCCACTGTGAGAACAGAATGCTGGTGGGCCTTTCACTGGACTCTGCAGGGCTAATCTTACCAGGGCCACAGCCACTCCCCTAAAGGCACCAGAGGAACAGGAATGAAGCTGTCCTGTGTTGAGTCAGCCCTTTGTTTTCTCCAGCTCAGTTCAGTCCACTGTGACTGGCAATGGCCTTCTGGGTTCCTCAGACGTCTTTTCTAGCTTAGTTACCCAAGAATCTTTTAAAACAGAGATGCAAGCACTAAACTATGTTCCCAATCAAGACATGAATTGTGGGTTTGAGGCGACAAAAGATTTCACATGGAAATATGCACTCTGTAAGCAAGCCCCAGCCTTCCAGAGAGTTCATATTTTGAATTCCAAGTGCTGCACTGATTTTTCAGTTTGTGTACATTTTCACTGCAGAACTAACTGGAGGTCACTAACTGGAATCTTGGCAAATTCAAAATAGCATTACGTAGTGTTTTGTGTGAGTGGAACAATGTCTGTTGTGCGCCCACATCCTTCCCCTGCAAGACTGTTCTGTGTCCATCCTCCTCAACCATCTGGAGCTGATGTGGGGAAGGTACAGGGCATGCGTTGGTGTGGCTTTTTTGAGGGGGAGAGTTAGGGGAGAGGAAATGTCAATTGCCTATCCTAATCTGGCTACAACGTTTCTCTTCTGTGCACCCTTTCGTTCCATGGCCAGGTGCCATTGAGGAGAGGGCTGCTGCACATTTCATAGTTGTGTACAGGTATGGATTTCAGCAGGTGTAACTTGTCATGTATACAATAAGGAAAGGTGCAGGTAGTCTGCTCTTCCTTGGCATCTGGCCACTCATTTGGTTCCTTCTTTTTTCAGTCAGCACCAAAGCTCGTGTACGGAATAATGCTCTGCCAGAGGTCCTAGGAGGTATTCAAAATGTGCAAAATGGAAGCTCTTGGGTTCTCCCAGCTTCTAATTTTAGCAGTCTTAAATTCAGTTTTCCTCATGTCAACACCAGTTTGCAATTTCTTTTCCTTTAAAAAGGCCTTCAAAAACTCACCAGCATATTAATGACTTTCTCCTAATATACACATTTTTGCAAAGCAATTTCCCCTGATATAATAGATTTTTGTATGTTATGTTCACTAATGTATGCATTTCATGCACACTTTAACTGCACGGCTGCATTTTTGTACACTGCAAAATTCAAAGAGGTGCAAATTTTGGGCAATGGTAATATTTCACAAAGTGCAAATAGGTAGGTTTGTCTTTAAATGTGAACTGAACTCTCGCCTCCATTACTAATCCAAACCAAAGCTATACAGTGGTACCTCAGGTTACATACACTTCAGGTTACATACGCTTCAGGTTACAGACTCTGCTAATCCAGAAATAGTATCTCGGATTAAGAACTTTGCTTCAGCATGAGAACAGAAATTGTGCTCCGGTGGCACAGCGGCAGCAGGAGGCCCCATTAGCTAAAGTGGTGCTTCAGGTTAAGAACAGTTTCAGGTTAAGAACGGACCTCGGGAACAAATTAAGTACTTAACCTGAGGTACCACTGTATTCTTATATTCACTTACCTGACTGAACTTCCAAATAGACAAGCATGGTACCCCTGCCCGTACGGGCCAGTTGTGACCGACTCTGGGGTTGCGTGCTCATCTCGCTTAAGAGGCCGGGAGCCAGCACTGTCCAGAGACACTTCCGGGTCACGTGGCCAGCGTGACGAAGCTGCTCTGGCGAGCCAGCACCAGCGCAGCACACGGAAATGCCATTTACCTTCACGTTATAAAGCGGTACCTATTTATCTACTTGCACCCGGGGGTGCTTTCGAACTGCTAGGTGGGCAGGAGCTGAGACCGTACGACGGGAGCTCACCCCGCCGCGGGGATTCGAACCGCCGACCATGCGATCGGCAAGTCCTAGGCGCTGAGGTTTCACCCACAGCACCACCTGCGTCCCTACAGATTGTACTGTAAGATACACTTATTTCCCATTCAAAGTAATGGGACTAACACAGAGTTTGTGTCCAATGCCTTCCAAGTTAATGCTTTTTTCTGATTCAGTTGTTACACTTCCATTTGTGCATCTTTGAGGTCTCCTTCCCTGCCATTCCCACAAGTGTGGTGCCAAACTGGTGGTACTGAAGGCAGATTGTGAACACCCTGTGTAGTGTTGAAACAGGAGTGACAGACTTATAACACCACAGTTTTACTGCCTCATTTGCCTTTTTGATTATGACACAAAAATCAGAGAATGAAAGACTCAGCGAATCAATTAAGTGCACATCCCCCTTACTCTTAAGTGCAGCCAGCAAGGCCTCTTCATACGGATAACTGCATCTTTATGACGGGCAATATCAAAGCCATAAAACAGTTCCAAAATCTACTTTGCTCCTCCTCTTTTACAGAACTGTCATTTAAAGCAGTTCACTCTCTATAGGCTTTGAATTATTTAATTTTTCCTAAGTATTCCTGCATAGTGACAGCAGATGCACATTACATTCTGCAAGTGCCTGTATCACCTTCCCACCCCCAATCTAAAGCTGCCTAAAGCAGGAGGATGGAAAACTTCATTAGCCCAGCGGCGTCTGCCCTGCCTGCGTCACCTCAAGAACAGCGTCTCCCCAGCATGGATGACCTTTTACATTGCAAACAGATTTTATTACTGATGCTGTTGTTGGAGTAATGACTAGTGAGCGATTCTTTGAAAACAGGGTGAGGCAGAATGAAAGCATGCGTATGGTATTGCAACACCTCATGCCTGCCATTGCCAGGACGTATGAATCTCCTTTGTACCACAGGTCCATTTAGCCCCATTGGCAGAAGCTCTCTAGGATTTCAGACAGATGCGCCCCCCCCCCCCCGGCTAATAGCAGAGCCCCGTCAGGTGCAGATGCTGGAGGCTGAAACCACAAGCTTCTGAATGCAAAACAGATCCTCTGCCACTAAACTACAGACTCTTCTATAGGTTGGGCATCTTCATGTTGTAGAGAACATAACATACGAATGCATCTTTAGCTGCAGGTGAATAGCAATCGGCTAACGCTTGTTTGTCTTGGGCATACCTGTGACGAAGAGGGTGACTGCGGCGTCGCTCTCATTGGTCCCACGGACGGCAGCGATGGAGACTTCGTACCGTGAGCCAGGGCGCAGGGCCTGCATGGAGTACTGGCTGAGGGGGGGTTGTAGTCGGAAGGTGGTCTTTCCCCCTTCTCCATTCTCGAGGCCATACTTCAGCAGAATGTAGTCAACTTTAGCCCGGGGTGGAGTCCATTCAACAAACGCCACTGTGTCTGAGACATCTCTCACCAATATCTGGGTTGGTCCGTCAATTACTAGACACAGTTGGTGCATTAAAAAAAATGGAAGAAAGAGACACATTATACAAGAGGAATAGACAGAGAAGAAAGACTTTAATGGATTTTTGCCCTAAGAATCTATACTAAGGACGTGTGCGATTTCTGCTTCTCCATCCATCCTCTTGGATATGCGTGGAAACTGTAAGCAGGTAGCATTGCTTTTAGGAAGGACAAGAACGAAAAATATATGCGTGGACATATGGGTCAGAGTTACTCAATTGCTTACAAAGGCATGCGCATGCCATGAGGATCCCCTAAGGATCATTTAATCCTGAACTGGAGTTTCTGCACTCAGCCGCCATTTCCATCTGTACCATGTGCAATAATGTGTGCAATTAATTCCACCTCCTCACCCACATCCAACAATGAATGGAAAGTAAATCAGCTCAAATTGGGCATGAGGGGAGATGGGGGTAATTGCCCGCATCAGCAGGACTACAGTACTTGGGTTGGAAACTGAAGCTGCACCAAGCATTTGCTGGTTTGCACTTGTGTGAGAAAACTAAGCTGGAGCTAAAACAGGAGGCAAATGCTTGTTAATCACTTGTGTACCAAACCATCATTACCCTGCTGTTCTCGCTGTGCATCTAATCTCAGACTTATTTCTTGCCTGTGGATTTGAGGACTATTATTCCAGTTTCTATTCCACAGGTTTCAGTTTTCTCCCTTTGTGCTGGTGAAAGCCTAAACTGTGTTCTGCAAGAGGCACATTGGCCTCGTAAAGCATGGTTTGGTGGTGGAAAGTTATTTATTTGTTTTATCACATATGTTCAACTCAATGGGACTGACTACGGAATCAACAAGTATAGGAGGTTTGCACTGTAAATTGATATTCCTAATAAAAAGGAGGAAGAGGAGCTAGAAGGGGACAGATGTGCCAACATTTGGTTTAGTTCACTCAGTCACATGCAATATTTCACCTCTCTTGATGATTGTTCAGTGCTTGGTAAATCTCAACCAAGTGTTTGAACAGCCTCCACTGAAAAACATTGTGTCTGACGTTAGATTATTGAAAGTTCTCTTTGTGATGTTTGATCTGAAACTGTTTATTCAGCTATGTAAGTCAGTGGGATCAAAAGGTAATATGTATGCATATTTGAACCCCAGTATATTTTATTTTCATGATAGCCCATCATAGCACAGGCCAACCTACTACCCTTGTAGCTAAATCTTTAATTTCCCATCTTGTAATTTCCACATGGACAGTTCATTAAGAAATTTATTCAAATAATATGATCTGCAAGGCAAGGAAGGCAAGGAAATTTGAGCAAGGCAAGTGCTTCTAGCTGCCATTTGCATTTTTAAAAGCATGCACATTTTCAGGGCAAAGGTGTCTCATTTGGCCTGAGGCAAAACCATCTTTCCCACACCACACCTACAGATTCACCTATGCCATGTAACCCAGACAAAAGCTGGAGGAGCAGAGCAGCAGAAAGAGCAGAGCTGTAGCCATATCCAAACGACCTGAGCAAGTGAGCAAAGTCAAATAAGTTTGCATGTCTATTGGATAATTATTTATGTTTGTTCTTAAATTGTGGGAATGTGGAAACCCAGTCTAATAGACCCTTGGCTGGAAGAAAACAGCAATCACCCCATTGCTATGAACTTTTAGGTAAATGTGAGGATCCTAAAATGTATCATATCTGACGTGAATAGAAGTCAGATTTCTAGGAAAAACAGATGACGAAAGGTGGCCAAAGGTGAGGTATAGGGAGGAAACCCAGAAGGGGAAGAAGGGGATAATTCACATAGAATTCAAGTGGATATATTCTCTGCAAGATTTGCTGCTCTGACTGTGTCTCCTTCAAATCAGTCTACAGTAGGGGGAGGTAATTTTGCTGCTTTTTGGGCATCCATTGATAATTCAATAACTCTTGGCAAAGCATTTCCCACCCTAAGAAGAGGATAATGCCCACAGCTTCTCTGAATGAATTCTTGACTCCTTCCAGGCAGGAAGCAGGGCAAGAAAAGTGACTCATGCAGAAAGTCAGGGGGTGGCTGAGGTCTGACGGTGGGCAATTTTCACAAAATCTAACAGGAGGCATTTTCATGTTTAAACATGAAGCGTGCCTCCAAGTTTTAATTACTAAACAAAGTGTTGTTCGGAACATTTGCAAAATGCACCCATAGATGAACAAACACCAAAAGAGCACTTTAAAAGGGGCAGTTGCTTCAGATGGCCTGTAGGTGCCACTTGCAAACCACATCCTGCAAGCCATTCTAAAGCAGACAACATCTGTAAAGGAAAAAAGAAAGAAAGAGAAGGAATGTCTGTATATTCCTGCTGACATAATGACAGGGTGACTACGATCTGCATCAGAACCGCTGATTCTTGTTCAGCAGACTCTCTTTTGTCTGAGCGAAAGGGCTGCTTGTACAAACGTGATACTTGGCACACCATTTCCTACTCCTCACTCCAAGGTCCATTAATTGCTTTATAATTATCAACCATCTTGGCACATCCCTCTCTCTGAGAACTTTGCAAGAGCTGTTTATGCATTCTTTCTTCCCCCTTAAAGATGTTTCTTGGTGAATGGAGCCATTTGACGCAATTACCAGGAGCCGGCTGAATGAGATCCTCTTTGCTGCAGCTTCAAAGCTAGAAACAAACAGGAGCTAGAATACTAACTACCCATTCATCTGTTGCCCACAAAATGAGCCCTGTGAGATCAGACCAAAAGTTTAGCTCTAGTCCAGCTTCCTCTTTTTAGCCATGGTCAGGCAGAGAAGCTTCTGGGAATGCCAGCAGCAGAACAACACGAAGGCAGAAACTCTCCTGTTTGTGTGTACCAGGAATTCAGAGGGAGGCTGCCTCCGAATATGTGGGTTCCATTTAGGTGTACAAGCCTCAGTAAAATCTTCAATCCTACCTGGAAGGAAAATTGCTGTTAACCCTCAAACTCACGCAGAACTGCAGGGTGGGCTACTCACAGGTTGAGACACTGGCTGAGGCTGGCGGACTCCGGGCTTGTTCCTTGAGGGCAACCACATTGACTGTGTACTCCTCACCTGGTTTCAGGCCCGTCTGATTAAACGTTGTCACGCTGCTAGGGAGCTGTGCAATCACGCCCCCTTCATTGTCCTAGGGAGATTAAACAAGCTGGCTTGAAGTTTGGAAGAAATGGTGGTATTAGCGAATCAAATTTTAATATGATTCCCTTCATATGGGAAGATTGCTTTGCTTACACATGTGTTCTGAAGTCCAATAAACCCCAGCATATCCCAACCTTTGATTTATTTTTTTCTTTAGATACTCGCTTTGTTAAATAGGAAATCTTAATTTTCAGGGCCAAATTACCACATTTTTCGCTCTATAAGGCACACTTTTTCTCTCCTAAAAAGTAAGGGGAAATGTGTGTGCGTCTTATGGAGCGAATGCAGGCTGCGCAGCTATCCCAGAAGCCAGAACAGCAAGAGGGATCACTGCACAGTGATCCCTCTCGCTGTTCTAGCTTCTGGCTTAGCCGTGTGAAGCTTCTTCAGGGCAGGGGAAGCCTTCATCCCGCTGCCCTGAAGAGGCTTTGCACGGCTATCCCAGAAGCCAGAGCAGCAAGAGGGATCACTGCTTCTGGCAGTGGGATTCAGAATAATTTTTTTCTTGTTTTCCTCCTCTAAAAACTAGGTGCGTCTTACGGTCTGGTGTGTCTTATGGAGCGAAAAATACGGTACCTATCATACCATACTCATGTCAATGTGTCTCTGATTCTTCAATGTTTTTGCAAATAGCAATCAGTATGGAGGGCATGTATATTGGGACTTCGACACCTTATTACAAACAAAACAAGGCTTGCCACAATGCATTATACAGGCACAGAAATTATGATTTTCAATAAACACAACCTTAAGGGTCCTGTTCATGTGTTACTCATATGTAGGGTCCTGCCTTGTGGATGGAGGAACAGGAATGCTCTTTCCTGCAGCAACCCAGCATTGCACTCTGCTACTTGCAGTGAAATTCCAGCGGGTGAGCACACAGGCTCAGGTACCCTGGTGAGTTCCTGCTAGGAACCTCCTGGGGTGCCCAAACTCTGCAGAAAGCAGGACTGAATTCCCCAGGTATATCAGCTGATGTGGTTGGACAATAACCCCACCCCACATCCCCATGGGCCAACTTTGACAGGTGTGCAGGACAACCCACATGCCAAGCACTTGGCGTCATTATGACACCAGATGATTGACAGGTGGGGGACCCACTCACTTGACAAAAGGTGGGGGAGATTAGCTCTGGCCCATCAGGCCAAAAAGATTCCCCTGTCCTGGGATATAACATGTTTGCCTTAAAAAGTGATCACTCCCTATTCAACTATCATGGAAGAAATGTAAAGGCATCAAACAGTCCTAACTACTGAGATCTACATACCCTTCCTTTAGAAATGTATTATGAGTGGGGAAGCAGAGTAATTCAGGCACTCACTATTTGTGCTAGTAATGCAGCCTCCACATTGGCCCTCACAGTATTAGACCCTTAGAGATGGAGATGACCAATGTAATTTGCCCCTGGCAGGAAAGGAGAACCAGTAACCCACCAAAGCTCCACCATATATGAAGCCAATGGCATCTGGACCACATTGTGCCACAAACAGATGGCAGTCAGCTTTTAACACTGCTGCATCCTCCTGCTGCTTTCTGTCCTCTGGTGGATCTGAAGGGACACTGGCACCAACCAATTCAGCCTCCCTCCTGCCCCTTGCTCCCTCCCCACAAAAAAACCCTCTGACAATCAAGTAACCCAGCTGAAACACAATGGTCTGACTCTCCTGGGCTCCAGTTGGATGGTGAGAATGTGTTCTTGGAAGAAGGACCACTCTAAATGATACAGTTACCTTGGGGATAAAGCTGATCTCCCAGCCATCAAACAAGAAGGAGAAGGGCTCCCATTGCATCTCGACGGTGGTCTCCGTGATTGTTTTGAACTGCAGCCCTTGTGGAGTGGAGAGTTCTGGAACATAGCGGTGAAGAAAGGGTGGGGGAGAGAGGTTGTGTTAGCTGCACTGTAATCCAGTTTTAATTGTCAACATGTAACCCAAATCTCTACTTTCCATGATCAAAACCACGATGAGTGGGAAAATCAGCTACAATGGAAGTGTGGTTCAGTGGTAAGCTATGATGGAAGTGTGGTTCAGTGGTAGAGCATGTGAATTGGAGGCAGAAGGTCTCAATTCCTAGCATTCCAGGTAGGTCTGAGGAATATGAAATGGAAGAATATCAAGAGCCCCTAACAGGACCATGGGGCTGCTTCCAGCTCCCCTCAGGCTCTGATCTAATCAACTTTTAAAATTCCCTTCTCAGTACACCTAACAGCCTAAACAAACTGTAATGTAATGAAGATTAAAATTATTTTGCCAATTCTACTAAAATGAGTGTCTGCTCTTAGAGATGACATTTAAGGATGTATGCATCATCAGGATGAGCACACAAAAACTTGAGAGGTACAAACTTTGACTGGTGCTGTATGGTATAAATATGCATGCTTGAACCTACAGCTTGTATCTCTCAGCTCCTCTTTCTGAGGATGTCAACTGTCTAGCAATAAGCTCTTCTTTGTTGGAACAATGCAGCTCACTGCCTGCCTGGAATCTCTGCTAGGCTTTGTATACTTGAGCGATTTCACAAAACTTGTCCACCACACACAGACTTTATTTCAGAACCCAGATCCGTGGGGTGAAGAGAACGAAGGGGGAACACCCCGTGCAAAATGCAAGGAGAAAGTAAAACTCTAAGAGGAAATTTTTGCTGATTGTAAGTTGTTTTGCTTTGCTTTCCTTTTTCTTTTTACATTCCTAGATAGGTTGATCCTGAGTGGAGTCTTCCAAAATCATACTATCTGAACCACAAGAACCTATTATTTATCTTTGAAGCCAACTGAGCAAAACTGCATAGAGTGACTCTGCACATGTTGCTGGACTACAGTTCCCATGACCCCTGACCATACTAGCTGGGGCAGATAGGAGTTGTGAGTCCAAGAACATCTGGAGAGCCACAGGTTCCTCTTCCTCACCCAAGAGTGCTCTTAGGATTGCTCTTCTCTCTTCTAAATCAGTCAGGAGAACATCTCCCACCATGAAGAGGCGGCAACATTTAGTCAGTTCCTTCTCCATTTTAAATGGCATGTTCGGTGCCAAAAAACCATGCAATACTTACGGGTGGCCACCTTGACCCCGGCTGGGGCGCTGAGCACACCACTGATGACGGCATAGATGGTGACGTTGTATGTCAAGCCTGGCTCCAGCTCCTTGATGGTGACACTGCTCCAGTCCCCAGGCACCCGCTGCTGGAGCTGCAGACCCCCAGGTATTGCTGGCTGGTAGGAGATCACATATTCAGTCACAGCCATTGGCCCATCCCATTCCAGGTCGATGGACCTGTCGCCAACTGCAGCCACTCGCAGGTTCTCAGGTGGAGCAACTGGAGGAAGAGCCAATATATTGACTGTAAGAGGTAAGGTGACCCACAAATCTCTGCAAGGAGCTACATGTCCTGGAGATGTGCTCCCCACTCAGCCTGTGAACTAAGGCAGTTATCTGAAACACATTTACAATGTGCCTATGGAATTCAATGCAAGTGATTTCCAAGTAAAGTTGTATAAGTTTGGGTTGCATGGACCACTTCATGCATCATGATGTAACAAACTGAGATCTCCTCAACCAGCAGCTGCAACCACACCTTCCTCTCCAGCAAATGTACCCCCCCCCCAAAGAACAGCTATGGGAGACTGCCAGTTTGAAGCAAATAACTGAGGTGGCAGGAGTTGCTTTACCCTTCCACTTCCTGCTGTTTCTCCTCTGAAAATCACCCCCAACTGCCTTTCTCCTCATAGGGAAAAGATCTGGGAAGGAATTTGGTGGGTCAAGCAGCAAGGAGGGAGCATATTGCACGGCCTCTCGTCTTGTTGTTCTTCAGTTCCCAATCACAGCAACTGAAAAGAGGTGGTTCTTTTCAGTTAAACAACCCTCCCCCCAGTAACTGAACTGAATTATGGACTGGGTGCACCAGCCGTTGCCCTGTGCACAATCCCTCATCCTGAAGCAGGAGTGAGGGTTGCATGTTCATAGTTTCAACAATTAAGGTGCATTTACCGGTATGTAAATCAGCTGTTTGATAGTGAGGAGACTAAGGCTGCAATCCTAACTCTATGGAGCCCATTGGACTAAATAGGATTTGCTTAGGAGTAGACATGGTTAGGATTGCAAAAATAGATATACAGTAAATCCAAAACATTATCCTAAATAGCTGATCAACATAAATATAGCTTCCAACTGTCCCGTTTTAACCAGATTGTGATTTTTAGCATCATTCCAACAGGTAATTATAGCTCTGTAATACCTAACTAGGGATGCGTCCTCTTGTCCTGTGCCTAGAATGGAGGGGTCCGAGTGGTTTTCCATTTGCCCTGCTACTTTCCCCTGAAAACCCACTCTTCCCTGCTCAATCGGTGCAAACATCAGCCCACAGAAACCCCCACTGACATTTGCTCTGATTCAACGGTACAGAGTGGGTTTTCCCAGGGGAAAGCGGCAGGAGAAGTGGAAGTGTGGATGAAACCTGTGTGAAGGTTTAGAAGACTGCAATGTTCTTCCATACACAGAGATGGTGCCTTCCCCACTTTACGAACAGGGCACGGCACCACCATGACAAGAGGCCAGTCCTTGAGCATGCCAGAGTCTAAACCGAGGGAGAGTCGGAAAGCACTCTGTAGAGGTCTGTGCATTAAATTTCAGTGTTTTGGAACTAGATTAGACGGATAGAGAGCCATAAGTCACTGTCCTATTCACCTACTCACTTTTTCTGCTGTGGCAGAAGGTGTCCAAAATCCAGAAATCTCCTGGTATTTGCATTGTTACTTTGCACTGTACCTTTAACTCAACCTCCTTGTTATTAGTACCACCTGGAGTTGGCTTTTTATGTTTTTCAAAAAATATTGTTAGTAGCAGTGACTACATTATTACACGAGCACTGTTCCACAGCATTTGATATTTTCATTTACATACATTCATTCGAAATAAAATGGGGTATGTACTCTTTTTCATTACTGTTTGTATTACAGTTTATAATTTTTGTAAAGTGATATGTGCATGCAGGTCATCATCTGTAAAATTTTATTTTCAGTTTATGAAGCAATTCTATATCCTCCCACCGCGCTGATGAAGAATTCTACGAAACAGTAGTCAATATCCGGAATCACTGTTCAGTGTTGGACATCATATTTACTGAATACATAAAGCTTCATAGCTTGTCTTTCATCATACAAAGTCTGGTACCTCGCTTCATTTAAAGATTTCCAGAGACTTTGAGACTAAAGATTTCATTTTGGACTTGTTATGGTTTGAAGGAATTCTATAAAGATTGTCTATGTATATGGTCATTGTGTTGCCCAGACACTGCTGACGTTCTCTTTGCGACACAGGGGTTTGTTTGGTTACAAAATCCAGAAATGACACAGGCCACTTATGCACCATGCATTCAAAGCACATTTCAAGCACACAATACCTCGTAGTTCCCTCCCTCACAGGGCTACACTTTCTTTTACTGACTACACTTTGGGGGCAGGGGAAGGCATGTGCTTTGAACGTTTGGTGTATATGCAACCCCCACGGCTGCCCAGAAAGGTTTGCAATCTTAAACAGGGCATCTCAAAGAGAAGGTGAAGGCAGCGTTGCTAAAAGGGGGCAGAGGAGAGTAGGGAAGGCTTATGTACTCGCGGAAAGTGCAGGGAAAAGGTCAAACTATAATGTGGCCTTTCTGAGACTTTGAATGAAAATAATGGATTTAAGGGGGCAATGCAAAAACACGTGAGCTCTCTCTTCCACCAGAAAACCTTTGGCACAACAAGGATTAGCTCTAATAAGCAGAGGGCATTTGGGATTTAAAGATTCTGCATGTGCAGCCTGCTGTAAATAATAAGGCAGGAGAAAGCGCCTTTCTTGATTCTACCTCACGTGTGCAGGAGAGCAAATATCAAAATGTCAGTGTCAACATTGGAACACCACGGCTTTTTTAATTAGCAAGAGCAAATTACTCCTTTCACATTAGCTGCTAAACCCTTGGCCATGCCACTGTGTTTGCTGATGGCATTACTTCCGATATTCTTCTTACCCTTTGCGGAGGAGGGATTAGCTCAGTGTTACTTGTTCACCACAAATGATCCACAAGAACTGTGGACTTCATCGTGGACTCAGAAAGAACAGACAGTGTGCAATCTCATGCACACTAACCTGGCATGATACTCCATTGAACAAGAGGGACTTACTTCTTGAGGGTGTGACCGCACACAAGACAAATCTCTTCTGTGATCCTGTTCTCGACTTACATTCTTGTTTCATTTCTTTGAAAAGCTCCATCTGGAATTAAGTTTTAATGCTGGACCAGTGTGGACCATACCTTTGGGCCAATCTAGTGCGCCACCTGGTGCTCGCTTGCTCTCCCTGATCATGCTGTCTATGGGCAGGAGGCAAGGCGGGTCTGGTGCCAGCCTATATCTCTATCTGACTTTGGACATGCCATCCCCATGCAGATGTGTACAGTACACCTAGTGGGGAGGGAAGAGAAGCAGCCTTTGTTCTACTCCATGTGATGGAATTGATCAGCCCAAAGAGTTTGCAAAAAGGGTGGGCAATAGTAGTTAGAAGAAAGTCCTGGAAAAATAAGCTGTTGGAGATTGAAAGGGTGTTTGATTCTGGCCACCGCCTTCATTTTTCTGCATTCCCTCAGGGGTGGAGAATTTATTTAGCAGAGACATCAAACCGCTTTGGGTTAGGAGACAGCACTGTGCTGAGCACCCCTCATCAGATTCAAGCTTGTTGTTTTAAGTGAGAAATGCCAAGCGGTGCTTTTATCTTATTGCTCAAATAGCCTCCTTGAGTGGACACAAGTGGGAAAATGCTTTCGATAACAGCCCTGTAGATACATACTTTTAAAACAGTAAAGACAAGGGCACATTGTTGCTTGACTAAAGAATGGCAAGAATTCCCAAGCAGGCCCAGGATGTAGTCCTGGCCACGGTAGATCAGGCACATTCACCATAGCAAAAGCCAGGGGAGCAACTCAGTAAACTGTCTTCTGTAGAATTCTCAAGACAGCATTCTAAGGTGTGCAAATGGGTCTTTCAGATGCCAACAGTTAAATAGATCACAGTTGGGAATCTTACTTCTTGATCCTCCCTGGAGTTGCCTTTGGCGAAATAGGAAAATGGCATCCCAGGTGATGCCAGTCATGGAGCTTTTGACGACTTCCCTTCCAGTATCTGTTTCTGAGGTCAGGGCTCCTGAGCAAATTATTTGAACAGCCCCATACACCAGTGTTGTCCAGTGGAGGCTGGTGTACATTGGGTGGATGGTCGGCCAGCCAACAGGAGGTGGAGCCAGAGTCAATAAACCAAACATAGGTGGAGCCAACTATTTCTGGTTTTGTCCCCATTCTGCTGCCTGCTGAATTCTAGAAAGGCAACACTGAGACCGAAGAGGAAGAGGAGGTGCCTGGCAGTGCCTCCCTTACTGCAAGGAGGTGGGCATGTGGGGGCTGGTTCAGGGCAGACTGAGCATGGTAGGGCAGTGCCCTACAAAGCCCAATAGACGAGCCTTCACTGCTGTTGTCTCAAGATTTCAGTCTTGAGTTCTCGTGGCAACACCTGACTTCTTACCCCAAAGATTGCTGCTGAAGCCCCTCTGCCACAAGGCACTGCCGAAGCCTCTTCCCTTTCTGCCATGCTAACTGTGCTCAACAGCCTTCCCTGCTCTCTCATAGCAGCCATCCCTGTCTCATCATAGCATGTGGGGAAACTCGCTACAGTGACATCTCCCTTTTTAAACAAAGTCAAGGCGATTTAATAGAATGTCAGCTTTTCACAATGGATCTGGTTGTACCTGTGAAATAGTTACAATAGCTTCGACATTATTATGTAAATATATGATAATGCATCGGATGGGTGATGGAAGAGAAGCCAGGACGCTAGCGTGCCTACAGCTGCATAGCAGCAACATTAAAAAACAAAACAAAAGAAGGAATCTGCAAAACCTATAAAAAGGAGAAATATGTGCACTGATTGAGCAGGAACAATTACTAGGAAACATGGGCTGTGCAGAGGGCTGGCTGACATGCCATCCTACCTGCTGAGCAGTCTCTCCCCTGGTAGCCTTCCTCGCAAGAGCACAGGCCCTCCTGGCAGAATCCGCGCCCGCTGCAGGCGTTGAGGCATCTCAGCTGCCCGCAGTCTTCCCCCACGTAGCCCTCCTGGCAGATGCAAGTCCCGTTGGCACATCTCCCCTTTCCTGAGCAGTCCTCAGGGCACCTGAGCTCGCTGCAGTCTTCCCCAGCAAAGCCCTCTTCGCAGATGCATTCTCCATCCACACAGAGCCCCCGGGAGCTGCAGTCGGTGGGGCATCGGGCCTCTGAGCAATCCTCTCCGCTATAGTCACTGTCGCAGATGCACTGCCCATCAACGCACACGCCCCGGCTTGAGCAGCCCATGGGGCAGAGGGGCTCGGAGCAGTTCTTCCCAGCCCAGCCTTCATTGCAGACACAACCACAGGATTCCAGGCTGAAGTTGCCATGGCCGCTGCAGTGGGGGATGTAATCTAGCTGCCCTGGAAGGGTGGAGAAAAGCGTTGTCATTAATAATAGTACTTATCCCACTTTGTGTGCTTTAGCTTAGGCAGGTGTAGTCTGCTGCACAAATATGAGATGAGGGACACCTGGATTGGCAGTACTGCATGTGAAGAGGATCTAGGGGTCTTAGACCACAAGCTTAACCCAAGTCAACAGTGTGATGCAGCAGCAAAAAACGCTAATGCTATTCTATTCTACACCAACAGAAGTATAGTGTCCAGATCAAGGGAAGCAACACTACCGCTCTATTGTGCCTTGGTCAGACCACACCTGGAGTACTTGTGTCCAATTCTGGGCACCACAATTTAAGAAGGATGTTGACAAGCTGGAACGTGTGCAGAGGAGGGCAACCAAGATGATAGAGGGTCTGGAAACCAAGTCTGATGAGGAACGGTTGAGGGAGCTGGGTGTTGTTTAACCTGAAAAAGAGGAGACTAAGAAGAGATATGATAGCCGTCTTCAAATACCTTAAGGGCTCTCACATGGAAGATGGAGCAAGCTTGTTTTCTCCTGCCTCAGAGGACAGGTGCCCAACCAATGGATTCCAGTTAGAAGAAAGGAGATTCTGACTAAACATTAGTAAGAGCTTTTGGCACTGGAACAGGCTCCCTAGGGAGGCTGTGCACTCCCCTTCCTTGGAAGTTTTAAAGCAGAGGTTGGATGGCTAACTGTCATGGATGCTTTAGTTCATATTCTTGCATTGCAGATGGTTGGATGAGATGACCCTCAAGGTCTCTTCCAACTCTACAATTAGATGATTCTATGCTTTCAAGCCTGGGACGCGGGTGGCGCTGTGGATTAAACCACAGAGCCTAGGACTTGCTGATCAGAAGGTTGGCGGTTCGAATCCCCGCGATGGGGTGAGCTTCCGTCGCTCGGTCCCTGCTCCCGCCAACCTAGCAGTTCGAAAGCACAAAGTGGAAGTAGATAAATAGGTACCACCCCAGCAGGAAGGTAAACAGCATTTCCATGAGCTGCTGTGGTTCGCCAGAAGCGGCTTAGTCATGCTGGCCACATGACCCAGAAGGTGTACGCCTGCTCCCTCAGCCAGTAAAGCAAGATGAGCACCACAACCCCAGAGTCGGCCACGACTGGACCCTTTACCTTTACCTTTATGCTTTCAAGCCATCTTTACAACTGCCCCAAAGAGCAATAGTATGATCCCCCTTCTGAAGATGGGGTGTTCTAGGACTGCTGGGAGCTGGGGGCACTGTTATACAGTGGTTCCGCTCCTTCCTCCTGGGCCGTGTTCAGAAAGTGGTGGGGGGGATGAGTGTTCAGACCCCTGGGCTCTCACTTGTGGGGTGCCTCAGGGTTCTGTCCTCTCCCCCATGCTTTTCAACATTTACATGCGGCCGCTGGGAGAGATCATCAGGAGGTTTGGGCTGGGTGTTCATCAGTATGCGGATGATACCCAGCTCTACCTCTCTTTTAAATCAGAACCAGTGAAGGCGGTCCTGTGTGAGTGTCTGGAGGCGGTTGGAGGATGGATGGCGGCTAACAGATTGAGGTTGAATCCTGACAAGACAGAAGTACTGTTTTTGGGGGACAGGAGGCGGGCAGGTGTGGAGGATTCCCTGGTCCTGAATGGGGTATCTGTGCCCCTGAAGGACCAGGTGCGCAGCCTGGGAGTCATTTTGGATTCACAGCTGTCCATGGAGGCACAGGTCAAATCTGTGTCCAGGGCAGCTGTTTACCAGCTCCATCTGGTACGTAGGCTGAGACCCTATCTGCCTGCGGACTGTCTCGCCAGAGTGGTGCATGCTCTGGTTATCTCCCGCTTGGACTACTGCAATGCCCTCTACGTGGGGCTACCTTTGAAGGTGACTCGGAAACTACAACTAATCCAGAATGCGGCAGCTAGACTGGTGACTGGGAGCGGCCGCCGAGACCATATAACACCGGTCTTGAAAGACCTGCATTGGCTCCCAGTACGTTTCCGAGCACAATTCAAAGTGTTGGTGCTGACCTTTAAAGCCCTAAACGGCCTCGGCCCAGTATACCTGAAGGAGCGTCTCCACCCCCATCATTCTGCCCGGACGCTGAGGTCCAGCGCCGAGGGCCTTCTGGCGGTTCCCTCATTGCGAGAAGCAAAGCTACAGGGAACCAGGCAGAGGGCATTCTCGGTGGTGGCGCCCGCCCTGTGGAACGCCCTTCCAGCAGATGTCAAAGCGATAAACAACTACCTGACATTCAGGAGACATCTTAAGGCAGCCCTGTTCAGGGAGGTTTTTAACGTGTGATATTTTATTGTATTTTTGGTTTTTATGGAAGCCGCCCAGAGTGGCTGGGGAGGCCCAGCCAGATGGGCGGGGTATAAATAATAAATTATTATTATTATTATTATTATTATTATTATTATTATTATTATTATTATAAAGGCAACTCACAACAATGAATATTATTTAGACTGATTCTTTTGTGGTGCACATTTTTTCTACCTTTTCAAAGGGGTGAGGGTTTTAAAATTTATCTAATAAATAGAACAATGTTCCCAGGGTTGGGGGCGGGACTCAAAATTGCAATCCTTATCCCATCTTGGGAAAGCTAAGGAACCTCTGCCAGCTAAGGATAACCATGTGAACAGTTTTGCCCCTGTCTGTGGGGCCCTTCTTAAAGATGGCTAAAACAAACCCCTGTGTTGTGATAGCTGAAAGGTGTAATGAAAAGAGTCCCTGCTGTGCCATTTTGGATCAACCCTAAATACAGAAGAGATGCAATCAATAGAAAAATGAATTATAGGTAAGACACACAGAATGAATTTATGTTGGATAAAAGAGGAAAAAACAGTATTTTTGCAGAATGTGACATGCACATGTCAAATATAGTTTGGAATAAGAGGAAAGGTAGGTTTGTTGACCATATTCAAAATGATTCAATATGGGTTCGTAAACATCCCAACATTTCACAGGTGAAAAGAGGGGCACTCTTGTGTTCTTGTCCCAGCCTTGTTCTCACTGCAAAGGAACACAGCTGCAGCCTCTGTACTGTTACATATTTCCGAAGGCTCTTACCTTTCTGAGATACCTGCTTAAAGTGAAATAGCTAGCTCTGCATTCATTTCTCAGTCTGAATGTATGCACTGGCCCATCTCTTTTAAAACTTTTTTTAAAAAGATTTTTTAGTAGAATCTCTAATTTCACAATGGAAATTCTGGTTATGTTAGAATCAGGTTGTTTACATTTGTGCATCTGGCAACATTTAATACCTGGATATGTGTGTGTAAAAGGTAAGTTAGCGCACAGAGCACACCAATATTAATTATTATTATTATTATTATTATTATTATTATTATTATTATTATTTAAAAAGGCATCACCAGCCTTCGGAAAAATAGGTTTGGTGATATATGAGGGGTGGGATCAAGGGCTGTCACACGTCTGCAGGTAAAGGTGGAACAAATGCCAAAATCCAATTCAGGCTTGACCCCTGGGGGTCTCCACTGCCGCTTCTCCCTTGGCCTTCTACCCCACTGAAAATGCCATGAAGAACTGTTCTCTGTGGCTTTTGGTGAGCAGCACAGGTGTCTCTGAATGAAGGAAAGGAATGGCTACCCCTTCTTATCTTTCTTTATAAGCCTAAGACCAAACAGGGCAGGAGGCTGACTTTCGAAATGGTACGGAGGATGCTTCCACATGGCAGGTTATTTTAATCTCAGCGCCGCTCACACATCCAGTTTTTTTTCACAGCATCCATACAATGTCATCCTCATCAAAATGCCACCCTATATCCTCCCCACCCCACATTTTAATCTGGATTTACTGTTTCCGCAGGTACTTTGTTACTTATTGGATTTTCCACAGAAACTGTAAATCCGGATGAAATGAGAAATTATTATGCAAGGGGGTGGCATTTTGATGAGAATGATGTGTGCATGTTGGGCAAAACTTACATATATAAGCAGCACCAAGTTCCCAATAAGCTGCCATGTGCAAGCACCCTAGAGGGAAAACAGGGATGCGAAGTTTATGGCATGAGCCTCACACACAACCCCCATCTCCAAGGTATTACTGTTACTGTTACATCAGTTTCCTCTTTCTCCGCCTCAACTTTCACTCTTAAGATTCCTTGTTTCAATTACCCATTATCTCCTAGGTTTTGAAAGCTCACAGGTCCTTATTGGAGGGTGTGTGTGTGTGTGTGTTAATTGTTTTTAATACTATGATACTTGTTCCAAACCAGGGACCATGCGTGCCTGGCATGTGTATAAGCCACTACCTTATTTTTGTGCGCCCCATTTCACGCAGATAGTACCAGGGATGCTCAAATTCAGAATTAAGGGAACTAGTGGGAGATCAACAAAATGTTGCAGCGTATCCCTGTCCTGTGAGAGGAGCCTTGCAATGCTGCTCAGGCATCATCTCAGGAGGAGGGGATTTCAGAAGAGGCCTCTCCCATGCTATGTAGAGCTAGAGGGTTCAGATTTTGGGTGCAATCCTATACAGGTCTTCTGAGATGGAAATCCAATTGAGCTAAATGAGGCTTACTCCTGGGAAGATGTGTATAGGATTGCAGATTAAGTCTCAAGGGCATCCTGATCAAATTTGCAGATGACACCAAACTGGGAGGGGTGGCTAACACCCCAGAGGACAGGATCACACTTCAAAACGACCTTGACAAATTAGAGAACTGGGCAAAAACAAACAAGATGAATTTTAACAGGGAGAAATGTAAAGTATTGCACTTGGGCAAAAAAAATGAGAGGCACAAATACAAGATGGGTGACACCTGGCTTGAGAGCAGTACATGTGAAAAGAATCTAGGAGTCTTGGTTGACCACAAACTTGACATGAGCCAACAGTGTGACGCGGCAGCTAAAAAAGCCAATGCAATTCTGGGCTGCATCAATAGGAGTATAGCATCTAGATCAAGGGAAGTAATAGTGCCACTGTATTCTGCTCTGGTCAGACCACACCTGGAGTACTGTGTCCAGTTCTGGGCACCACAATTCAAGAAGGACACTGACAAACTGGAACGTGTCCAGAGGAGGGCAACCAAAATGGTCAAAGGCCTGGAAACGATGCCTTATGAGGAACGGCTAAGGGAGCTGGGCATGTTTAGCCTGGAGAAGAGGAGGTTAAGGGGTGATATGATAGCCATGTTCAAATATATCAAAGGATGTCACATAGAGGAGGGAGAAAGGTTGTTTTCTGCTGCTCCAGAGAAGCGGACACGGAGCAATGGATCCAAACTACAAGAAAGAAGATTCCACCTAAACATTAGGAAGAGCTTCCTGACAGTAAGAGCTGTTTGACAGTGGAATTTGCTGCCAAGGAGTGTGGTGGAGTCTCCTCCTTTGGAGGTCTTTAAGCAGAGGCTTGACAACCATATGTCAGGAGTGCTCTGATGGTGTTTCCTGCTTGGCAGGGGGTTGGACTTGATGGCCCTTGTGGTCTCTTCCAACTCTATGATTCTATGATTCTAAGTCTCTCTCTTTTTCTTTTTCTCTTTCTCTTTCTTTCTCCCCCTCTCTCCCCCACCACCACAGGCAGAAGTGAACACAGAGTAATCCAGGATTTTAACAAAACTGTGATGAGGCTGGAGTGGGCTTCTCATCATTGCTCTCCCAAGCAAAGATCAAAGGCACCTCAAAATTCCATCTCCAGGCAATGGAACCATAGGATCATAGAATTGTAGAGTTGCAAGGCAGAGGCAGAACTAGCTGCTCTGGCGCCCGGAACGGCGCACATGCTTCACACCTGGGGGTGGAGCTAGTCATCCGTGGGGGTGGAGCTAGCTGGCCGGGGGGCGGGGTTAGCTTCTCGCAATGAGCTTCCCAGGGGGCGCTGCGGCGGTGTCACCCCCCTCAGGCATGACACCCGGGGCGGACCGCACCTACCGCACCCCCTTCCTCCGCCAGTGCCCTGAAGACCACCTGGTCCAAACTCTCTGCAATGCAGGAATATGCTGCTGTACTATGTGGGGAGTTTAGTTTTTAAAGATTTCCCTATCTTTATAGGCTCAACCACCCCCAACAGTCTGTAAGTCCTGGACGCCTGCAGATCCTTACTAGACTACTGTATGTGAGATTAAAAATAAATGAATGAACAGTAATTTAAAGGGGTTGGCATTAGACTCTGTTTTACAGAGAGTAGAGCCATTTAAATTAATGTAGCTAACTTATGCATATTACAGTGGGTCTACTCAGAGTAAATTGTAGTTGAATATCATGCTTGGATACAACTGTCTACCTAGGGAGTCCCCTGATAATGTAGAAAAACCTCTGCCTTTTTGCGTCTGGCCTCATCTCCCCTCAAAAACAGGAGGCACTCAGTGAGCTAAGCTGGCTATTAGAGACAATGATGATGATAATGATAATGGATAGCCCCTTTTGACAATGCTTCTAAAAGCCCTTTCAAGCTGTTTGCCTCAAGGGTTTCTGTACCTACCAGTGTTTGAAAATCCTGTGGGAAATTGAGCCTGCTTTCTCCTGAAGTAGCCACTGCTGCTTGACCCATGATGAAACTGAAGCCCAAGCCTGCCTGGCGATATTAATATTTACACTTATTTTCATAAAGGTGCATAGCAATCAAAATTCAAAGTCTTTACAGCATCCTTTTAGGACACAGGGAGATCTATGCACACTTTAAAAAATAAAAGTTGACAGCTGTTCTGGAAGCCCCTTTGGGTGCGACTGGGAAAGTGGTGGCGCCAGAGGAGAGGCCTTTTCTCCTCCTTTCTCTGCGCTTCCTTGTTTTTAGAGATTTATACCCTGCCCCACAGGGAGCTTCTAAAATTACAATAAAAGCAAATTAAAACAAAATATTAAAGCAACACAAGTCAAAAGAGTGGCATAAAAGCAGCCAGTAGACATAAAACAAATACAAAGCAGCATAAAAGCAAACAGCAGGGGATTAAAAAGCCTGACAAAAATTAAAAAGCTATTTGCTCTGTGGGAGAAGACCAGTGGTACTTGTGTGTTTCCTCCTGGGAGGGCAGTGGTGGGTGAGCTGTGTCATTCAGATGGGCAGAGAAAGCAGAGAGGCATTCAGATAGGCAGGGAGAGCGTTAAGCGCTCCCTCTCCCAAACATAGAAAAGGTAAAGGTAAAGGGACCCCTGACCATTAGGTCCAGTCGTGACCGACTCTGGGGTTGTGGCGCTCATCTTGCTTTATTGGCCGAGGGAGCCAGCGTACAGCTTCCGGGTCATGTGGCCAGCATGACCAAGCCACTTCTGGCGAACCAGAGCAGCGCATGGAAACGCCGTTTACCTTCCCACCAGAGCAGCACCTATTTATCTACTTGCACTTTGACGTGTTTTCGAACTGCTAGGTGGGCAGGAGCAGGGACCGAGCAATGGGAGCTCACCCCGTCGCGGGGATTTGAATCGCTGACCTTCTGATCGGCAAGTCCTAGGCTCTGTGGTTTAACTCACAGTGCCACCTGTGTCCCTCTATCCCAAACATAGCTTCCCCAAATTGATCCACTCCCCTCTGATGCAGTCACTTTAAACTAAAAAATAAAGCAGAAGGGATCTCCTCATGGAATCTGATCTCCTTTGACTACCCTTAACATTTCAGGCGCTATGATATTCCTCTTCATTGGCTTCAAACAGAGCCAAGATCTTGCAAGAAGTTACTTATCTACTTATTATTTATTTCATAACATCTGTACACCACTTGATTATAACCCCCCCCCAAAAAAAAACCCCTCAAAGTGGTTTGCAAAAGGAGAAAACAAGAAAATAAAGAACAATTACAACCCTATTTTAAAACATACAAAAGTTAAAATACTAAAACAGATTAAAATGACCTTAGAACATCTGGGTAGACTTGTCTAAACAATGATGTTTTCAGCAGGTGCTGAAAAGGGTACAGTGAAGGTGGGAAGGGGGAGGGCACCAGGGTTACCCCACCCCCACCCACCAAGGAGGGAGGAAGAGGGCGTGACCTGGGGGTGGAAGCAGAGGAGAGGCTGTGGCAGCATTGCTGCCCCTCTCCTTGGCTGGGTTCTGGTGTGCGAGTGCGCCCCCCGGTGCCATTTCACGAGGCTGGGATCCAACAGTCTGACGCCAGCCTTGCAAAGCTGGGCAGGGCTGCCGGGGTGTATATGTGAGGGTGCCTCTCCAATTGGACTGATTTGAAGGAGCTGTTTTGGCAGCTAGGACTGGGCTGGGCTAGGCTGGTTTAGCCACAGCAGGCTCCCTCCATGCCCACCCCTGCCTGGGCGTGCCCCAATGTGCATATGCCCCAGGCAGTGGTAGCACATGCTACGACACTGTGTAGTCATGCCAATTCCACCGATTGGAGCAGTTAAGTGGGCCCGTGTGGGATAAGGCGATCTCGCAAGTCAACTGGTCCCAAGTGGTTAAGGGCTTCCTATGCTAATAGGTAAAGGGACCCCTGACTATTAGTTCCAGTTGTGGCCAACTCTGGGGTTGCGGCGCTCATCTGGCTTTATTGGCCAAGGGAGCCAGTGTACAGCTTCTGGGTCATGTGGCCAGGATGACTAAGCACTTCTGGTGAACCAGAGCAGTGCATGGAAACGCCGTTTACCTTCCCACCGGAGCAGTACCTATTTATCTATTTGCACTTTGACATGCTTTTGAACTGCTAGGTTGGCAGGAGTGGGACCGAGCAACGGGAGCTCACCCTGTCGTGGGGATTTGAACCACCAACCTTCTTATCGGCAAGCCCTAGGCTCTGTGGTTTAACCCACAGCGCCACCTGCATCCCTTCCTATGGTAATAGGAACACCTTGAACCTGGCCTGGTAGCAAATCAGTGCGGACCTCTGAGCACATGTGTTAAATGTTGACAAGGCCTCACTCCTGTTGGCAATTGGGCTGCTCCGCACGAACTGCAGATCAAGTGTGAGGGAAGTCGCACATTGAGTAATCCAGTTTGGAAGCAAACAGTGCATGAACTAATGTGCTTCCCAGTCCAGAAATGGCTGTAGCTGTTGAACCAGCTGCAGTTGGCAAAAGGCACCAGAGGCAGATTTAGGGCAGTGAGAGCGGTGCAGACTGCCAAGAAGAGTGCCCAGTAAGCACTTGCCTGGCTTTGAGGAGGAGGCATGAGGGCTCTAGGACCCTGCCAGAGCCTTGCACCTCCTTCCCCAAGGGAGACGTGAGGGCTGCAGGGAGGGCATCAAATGGCCTTGCAAGGGCAGCATATTACCAAGCTCCACCCCTGAAGGCACTTCTAGCCACTCAAGTGACAGAGTTGGATCCAAAGCACCCCCAAACTGTGAACCTGCTCCTTTGGGGTGTGAATCCGATTAAGTTATGATCTGATCTAGCTGCTCAGGGTTTGCAGCTGAAATTTTAATTAGCTGACATGTCAGTTGCGCTGTCTTGCAAAGGGCTCTGATTTGATCTGGGAAGTGCAACTCTTGGGCATCTTTTCCCTTAATTATCTCAGACTTTATTATCCTCCAGATCTCTGTGGCGAAATGGAGTTTTCTGGTTCCTTTGCACACTGCCCAGAAATCAAACAGGAGACTCAAGGAGGGTGAAGTTACTAGCAGACCTTGCCTTGTGTTTGTGCGTCTCTCAAGTTCAGCCTCAATATTAGGCAAAAGGCAGGTCAGGCATCATCGCTTTGCCTCTGCTGACTCGCTCCCAGCAGCCTGTATTCAAACATTCCAACAAAAACAATACTAAGTTGATGAATTTAATGTTGCTAGGTCTCTGGAGCCTCAGACTTTGAGACCCAGGCGGAGGAGGCTGGGAGGCAAGCCGTGATGGTGGCCTAGTGCTCTCCCTGCTGCAGCCAGCAAACAGAACCTGCATCCGCAGGAGCTTGGCACAATGCATATGCGAATGAAGTAACAGCAAGAGCTTTTATTAAGCTGAGCAGAAGACAACCTGCAGGGTCCCTTTATGCTAAGATTTTCCCTGAAAGCCGGTCAGGTGTGGAGGCCTGGCAGCTCTTGCGATGGTCCTTCTTAAAGGTCCTTCTTAAAGGCAATGCTGTGCTTGGTCAAGACAGCAGAATTCATTAACTTGCCAAATGTGGGGCCTGCTTGCTGTGAAAAGGATTAAGTGAGGTGGTGTGAGGAGCCATTGTTGTGTGTGTAGTGGTTTGTGTGTTTGCAGAGTGAGGTGCCTGCCTCAGGTGTCAAATTTTGGCTCTGTCTTTGGTGTCAGCAGGAATTGAAGTCTTTTGTGAGATGCTGCATAGAGAGAAAGAATTTTGGGGGACACCGGCAGAGAAATGAAACCTGGGCTAGTAGCTATTTTGGGATGAGTGCTCCTATTTGCCAAGTGGCTTTCGTCCTATGTTTTAGTCTCCTACAATGCTCTTTTACAAAACATGCAGTAGCAAATGCTGTAGTGTTTGCAGGGAAATGGGTTCCCTTTTCCCCTGCAATTTGGGGACTGATCCGCAATGGTGATGTTTGTAAATGAAGCTGCCAGGTTTAGGAACTCCCACATATTTGGAAGCAAGGATTAATTTTAGTATTTTTTCCATGGCTCTCCCTGCTGGATGTGTACACAATGTCAAGGAGGCAGGCAGAAACTCTTTCAAAAACGCCTCTCTCTTTTACAATATTCCCTCAGGTGTAAAGCATTTTCTGTACTCTGCTTCTCTCTTTTGGGACTGAGATTCATTATACCAACAAACCCCTTTGAAAACCGCCTTATTACAATAGCCTGCTGTTTCTTTAGTTTTGAAGAACAGACTTCTAGAGATGACCAACTGAACCGTGTCTTTTGGAAGACTAAACCTGAAGGTATACAAGTGAGCTCCACAAAGCTTTGTGCTTTGTTATTCAGATGAAAACCAGTGCTTTCATTATAAATGTTTTTGTTGATGGTTTCTGACTGCTAAAGATACTCTCCCAGATGTTTTAACTGTGTGTGCATGCACACACTTCTGATTTATTTATGTTGGTTTTTTTACAGTTGCTAACAGCCATGTGTATGCTAAGGGACTTATGCATATGCATTTGGATGCAGGATTGCAGCTTCAGAAGATAGAAAGCACTGTATTATTTGATATATTGCAGGGGTGGGAAACCTCCCACCCACAGGTGCATTTGGGCCTGGCCTGAGCACCAATTGGGTCCACAAGGCCCACAATTTGGCCTCACTCCCACAAACCACACCCACAGGTAGTGGGGAACTAAATTGTGCAGCCAATCCTTGCCCATAACAGGCTTGAAGCCACCAGAGATATTGAAGAAGACCAGTGAAAACAGAAACAGGCTTGCAAATGGCCACTTTTGGCTTATTTGGCCCATGTCTGGAATGGGGATCAATCAAGTGAATACAATCTGTATTTGCTGCTGTTCTTGCTTTCAGTCTGCAAGTGATACATGATTGATTACCACTCCGCCACCTCCCACCTCCCATTCTGTTTCTTATGAATTAAAATGAATGGAATAATGTAATTTACAGTTAGTGAGACAAAGGGAAGCAGTGCTGCAGTGAGACAAATGTAGGGTGAAACAGGGTAGACCATCAGCTGAAGTCACCCCCACTCAGTAGAAAGCAGGCTCAGTAGAAACCATACTGCTTTCAGCTACAAGATGGTTTTTGCAAACTGTTGCCTCACAGTTTTATTTCAGGCTGCTCAAGATAAAGCAATATGTCTTGCTGAGCTTTACTGCTTCTACACTCTGGGTTTTTAAAAATGTTTTTATTAGCATTAAGTCTCTACATTCTGGTTTTGATTGGCTGTCTGACAACAAGGGAGAGACTTCCTCAAGATGTCAAAGTCTCTCTAGGGTAGTGTTTCTCAACAGTTCAAACCTTTCCCTGAACCTTTATCTCCCGGGCCTCCCTAACTCAAGAAGCCCTGTGCACATGCCAAGCTAAGCTTGGGTTCAGACTAAGGCTGAGCTCAAAATTATTGCTTGAGAACTCTCAGCTCAAATTGGTGCATGCAATCTGGGCTGCCAGAAAACTTGTGTGTGTTTTTAACTGGGCAATAGATGTGGTGGGGATTAAATGAAATGCTACCACTGATATTGTGGCCCCCAATGAATCTTTTGAAGAATTTTGACACCTCATCAACTTTTGTCATAGTCCTCCTCATATTCAATGCTTCCGAGTGTTTTTGTTACTTGGGGAGGGGGGGGGATTTTCACTCAACTCCAAATATTCATTCAGCCATGAAGCTAGCTGGGCAAATCATTATCTCACTGCCTAACCCACCTCGCAGGGAAGTTATGCAGGCAACATGGGACAACGCCTCATGCATGCCATCCTGAGTTCTTTGAACAGAGGTTTGGTTACAAACTTGATAAAGGATATAATAAATATGTAAACTTCTGTTTGGCAGATGAATGTGTAGAGATTCTCACACTCAGTCCTGGATGTGCACTCCACTGATTACTGCTTCTGCACTTCTCCATCTCATCCAGAACAGAACTTTAGCATCTCCCTTAGCAGGGAAATGAGCTCCCAACATGGGCTCACCTTGGACATTTCTCATCTAGGAGAGATGTAAAAGCTCTGCTTCAATTGTGATGGATATATGCAGGGAGAAAGCACAAAGCGTTCAGGTTACCTGGTCCCTTAACTTCTCCATCATGTCTGAAGCATTGTCCATGGAGGAGGATGCTTTCAAGCCTACCAGATAAGAGTAGACATTCTCATGCATGCATTTTCATTCTTCAGCACCCCCTGGACAGCCCAATAGCCAGAATTGTCCCTCTGCTTCTGTCTCACCACTATCAACAAGCTTTAGCTTCTAGTTAGTCATTTCACTAGTGTGTTTGGTGGGCACGAAGTGTGGCCTAGCACAGTGGTCCCCAAACTTCTCCACCCCAGACCACTTGAAAACTGCTGAGGGTCTTGATGGACCACTTAATGATTATTATTATTTTGGCTGGTTATAGTAATCGTAATGTGCTATGCCAGGTGCTCTATCATTTTAATTGTATTTTTATTGCTTTTTTATTTCTTATACATTGCATTGCACTACAATCTGAATTCCATAGAATTCAAATCATAATACAATAAAATCCAATGCAAGAAATGGAAGAAGCAATAAAATCCAATTCAAAAAATCTATATGAATAGTTAATGCAATAGATGTGCTATCTCCCGACTTCAACTACAAATCCACAGCCATGCTGTAGGCTGTATGAATGAAGCTTGTGGACCACAGGTGGTCCATGGACCACACTCTGGGAACCCCCCACCTAAGAGTCATGCCTAAGCACATTCAGGTATCTCCCCCCTAAATCAACTAAATACCCAGTGGCTGAAAGCTGATCTTGGGACTGACCTTCCAAAGCCAGCAAGGTGTGGTATATACCTGAAAGGGGGAGCACAGCAACCTGCCAGTTGGGCACACATCCTGCCCAAATGGATAAGGAGGGTCCACCAATTTTGACCTTTCCATATGATTAATTAATTTATTTTGTCCATGGCATGTCACTAGGCATACCTTTAACTGGGTGGCTAGGGGGCACATACTTGTTTTTGTGTTTTGTTTAGGGTGCTGCGGAAAGAGAGAGAGAGGTGTAGAAAAAGGAAGAGAAGGAGAGAAAGATATATGCCTGTGGTTTTTTAAAAAATGAAAGTGAATCTAATGTTGCAAGTTAGGGTTAAAACTAGAGCAAATTCCAGGTCTGCAAAGCTTGACGACCTTCCTGGAAATCTGAAAGCACAATGCAGAATTCTGCCTACCCCAGCAGTGCTTAGGATTCCAGCTGTTGTTGGACTACAACTCCCATCACCCCTGATGGGATGTTGAGAGTTGTAGTCGAACAACAGCTGGGGACCCAAGTTTGAGAAACACTAAGCAAATGACTCATAAATTCATTCTTTTTTTATTTGAATTTTCTTAGCTTTCATCAAGACCCCACGGCATCAGTTACTACCTGTGGCTGCATTTTCTTGACAGCAATTGGAGTTGCATTGGTCACGAAGCATGGACACTTCCCTCTCCAGCATCTCAATCCTGCTCAGCAGCTCTTGTATGTCCCGGGAGGAGGCGGTACACTTGCAAGTCTGTTTGGGGAGGTTTATCCTGTGGGTGAAGGTGACCTGGCTCTCACTGTCTGAGGTCTGCTCGGTGTATTCCGTCATCCGGTCATCTTCTGAACTCACCTCTGGGTCAGAGGAAGCCTCTAGGGATGTTGCGCAGAGGCTGTCCAGAGGCACGTTTATGTTGTATATATGGCTGAAGACCATGGGCTGGTCTTTGATAGGTGCCGTGTAGTTGGTAAAGCCCCCTTCGGCGTCAGTCACCTGTCTCTTGATTCTCTCTGTCATCACTTCCAGGCGGCACTCAAAGGGTCTGAAGATGGACCCTAGCAGCATTAAGTTGAGACTGACTAGAATGTTCCTTAGAACTGCATGTTCACCATCAGCCCCCATTTTCTTAGGGAGGGCAAGAAGCTTCTGTCCCAGCGCTGGAAGGCAGGGTTCTAGTGGAACCTGAAACAAAGCACATGAGGGGAATTTATGAGACCAGTGTTGGGAGTAGATCCTAAGATGATATGATAGATTTGAGGCTGAAATCCTTTGCACAGACAATGGAAACATCTATGCATGCAAGCATAGGATTAAGTGTGTGTGTGTGTGTGTGTGTGTGTGTGTGAGAGAGAGAGAGAGAGAGAGAGAGAAGGTTGATTGGGAAGAACCAAGCAAAAATGAACAAAACCCATCAATTTTCAATTCAGTTACAATCCACAATTAGGAAAAGTGAAGGGCAACAGTTACAACTATTATTGCTGACAACTAGTATACCTCTAAGTGCTTCAAAGTGCTTTACAGTCTTAAGAAAACAATGTTATAAGCCCCATGAATTAAATGAGATCTCCTTCTGAGCAGAAAATATAGGATTGTATGATATGTTCTCAGGGAACACATAGGCCACACACTGATGTCACAGCACCATGCAGCTAATTAGCTTTACCCATATGATGACATCTCTGGGGGCAAAGGGAGGATGAATGCTTTAGCTGAGATCCCTGCATTGCAGGGGAGTTGGACTAGATGACCCTAAGGTTCTTTTCCAACTCTACAACTCTGTAATTCTGTGATTTTTTGAATTACTCACTTGTGTATGTCTTAAGTGAAGTTTTTTTTTTTTTTACTTTTAAAAATGTATCACTGCACAAATAGACATTTTTTTAACAGGAAAGACTTCCCTTAACAACAAAATCAGGGGCCCAGGCGGCAGCCACCCTCCCTGGCCTCCAATGCGTCAATTAAAGCCTAGAGGAAGACGTCATGAGATAGCTCTTCCTATGGGGCTTTTTCTGATCTGTAAGTGCAGCCAGCGTAGGAGAAAGGTTTAATGGGAAAATGAACACCCACAGTTGCATCTCAGTGATAAAGCGAGTTCAACTCTACACCCCCTGATATTATATGAAAATGAGGCAGAAAAAAAGGAACAGGTGAAGAAAGCTTTCAATAAATTAGAGAAGAGATTTCTGAACAGCACTAGATTAAGGTGATCGTCTTGCCAGATTGCTTGGAGGTTTCACCCCCCCCCCTCACTTTAGTTCTGCTCCGTCGGCAGCACTTAGGTTTCGAAGGCATGGCTTCTGAAAAGAGCTAAACTAATAAGTAACCTTGATAATGAAACAGTCTGCTTAAAAGAACAATTCAACCCTGTAAAGTTAATTGCATTCACACTTACTCTCTCAAACATCAGTAGTTTGATGTTCTCTAGCAGTAACTCAGTGGAATTGGTCTGATGCTCTGAAGTGTCTAAAGCAGCACTGCTGGTGCAATGAGCAATAATTTACTCCAGTTCGCTTTGGTGCATCTGTACAGACCACGATTATGTACCTTGTATCTGAACTTACTGCTGGAGTAAGCTGCAGCTGTTTTGGCAGGTGCAGCAGACACACATTTCCCCTTCCTTGCTCACTGAAATAGCTCCACAGACTGGAACACGATAAAGAACTTAGCAGTATTGTGCTGGAACAAAAATAAGGATCCCTACTTTGGTCCCGCTGCAAAATGCTCTAATGTACAGGAAGTTGAAGGACCCTCTTTCACTGAGACCACAGAGATGCTTAGAGACCTGAGACTGAAGAACCAGGAGCCACAGAGAGTGATGAATAGGATGTGCAGGACCCAGGAGTCACTTAAAAGTCAAGGCTGTCCGAATGATTGCCCAAGACATGTGAGCACGCATGCTCTTAAGGAGGCAAAGCTGTAGCTTTGCGCTTCGATGCCTCAAAGTCAACAGCAGAAACATCTGCCACTTCAGGTGAATGTTTACAGGAGAGCAAGGGACTTGGGTGGGTTGTGTGTTGACAGGGAGAAAAGTGTAGGAAGGGTGGCTCCAGGTTTGAGAAGGCTCCAGGCAGGGTGCCTTCTGGTGGGCTGAATCTGTTGTTGGGCCCTCGGAAGTTGACTGTCTGGCTGGGAACTGCCGTTTTAATTTCCAGGAATGACCCCTTGCGATGTGATGATGAAGGCATTCTAGGACATGTTAGGCCCAGCTGCCCAGTGTTCTGCCAGGCCAAAACTTTTTTGAGAAGGGGCAAGGCACGGGTCAGGGGATGGTCCTGCCAACTGCCCAAGGATGCCAGATGCTGAAACGAGTCCCGAATGTGGCTTCCTTGCTGCAGAAATCTAAGGTCTATTTCTCACAAAGGGCTTCTCCATCTTGTCCCACCACTTTCCCCCAGGGAAAACCGCTCTTTAGCCCTCAATCAAAATAAATAATACTTTCCCAGAACCCCGTGTTACTTTTTTATTACTATCTCCAATGATTGTTACTTACACTGAATATTAATATTCGTACCGGAGGTGCAATCCATTGTCACCTGAGGCAGAGACAATGGACAGGCCAGCGACAAATATTCAGTGTAATGATAATTAGTAATCATAAAAATTCTTATGGTGTCATGGGGAAGTATTATTTAATTCATAACAATTTTATACTGCTCGACTAAAAAAAAACAACAAACCCTCAAAGGGGTTTACAAAGAGAAAGTATCTGGAATTAAAACCATCTCTCTGTCCTGAGAGCTGTTTCCTATATTACCACTTAATGTTATTTGTTTCAAGGAACCTGTGATTCAACCCTATTGGTTTCTGACAGTTTCCTTAGGCCTGCAAGCACCTTATGAAAGGGCTTGGCACTTTGTAGTCTTAGGGGGCCAATAGTTTAATGGAATCATCAACTGTGAGGAAAAAACTCTAGTTCTTCCTCCCTCCGCACAACCCAAGTAGGTAAGGTTCTATTCTGCATATATTAATCATCACTGATGAAAGAAATTAATGAAGCGATGAAAATGTGACTTGTGATTGTTTGTTCCAGGCAGGAATGTGCCATTATCTCAGACCATGTAATATTCCCCAGAAACACAGCACTAGTTTGATTGAGGGGCTCCTGCAGCGGCAGCCAGTGCATTAAATATCATTAAACTACACTGCACAATCTTAGGTTTATTTACGTTTGTGTTCAGGACGCACAGATATTGCTTGTTAAAAGTCATTCCACCCCCCACCGGCACACAGAATAATGTGGTAAAGTGTCTTTATTTGCAACTGGGCAACTTTCCATTTTGGTATTGATTTGCAGTCTCTGGGTGGTAAATTCAGACTTCATGGGCCAAATTCCTCCTGCAGCATGAGCTCTTTTCTTCAGTGTAGTTACACCAGTGCTAGATTAGACCTGCAGGGTGTTTTTTTAAGTCTGAAGGGGCCTGTTTTGGAGGGGGGGGAGCTGGGAAGGTGCACATTGATCACATTTCACTCCAATACGTCTGCCTTAAAAATCACAGCAGAAAGTCTGTGCCCGACAGACAGACAGTTGTGACTCTAGGCTAAGGGAGTCTTATTATTCTTACTGCAGCACAGGGGTCAACTTGACTGCCTATTGCTTACCTGCTGCTGGGAAATTTGTCTTACATTTAATTTTCATTGGAAGAGTAGTTTATGGAGAGTTCTGTACAGTCTGAATGCAGTTCTTTCAAAGAAAAGTAACTTAGAAACAGGTGTTGCATTTACTGTTTTTCTGCAGCAATTTCATGCTGTAGTGCTTTAGTGGGAGCTGGCTATTTGCTTTTGTTCTGATAGCTTGCTGTAATTACTATGTTTGAATTTCCTCTCCTTTTGTATGAGTTTTTCCTCTTCTTGAAGCTAAGGATGGTTAGCCATACTTTACTGCAGGAAGGCACATAATGCTCGGTCAAAATGGTGGTTGATTCCCCCCCCCCCTTGACTCTCCTATCACTTGGGGGGGAATTATTTGCACATTCAAAGCAATATAAGAATCCCTAACTCTGAACTGACTTTACTTCCCCATGTCATGATTTGGCTACTACATAGCCAAATCTGATCAGCGCAGTAGCATTGTGCACAAGTTGTGGGCATTTCACTGTGCCTATATTTGTTGGACAACATCCCAAAATATAGGTCACTACAACTGTTCCTCAAAGGCTGGACAAAACACGAGAGTCTCAACCTGATGGAAAATACACCCAGTGTCAGTGCTGACCTGAACTCAGGGAGTGAGTACTTTAAATGAGGCATTATACAATGGTGTAGATGTTATTTGATAGTTTTATGTAGTTTGATCTGTTATAACCCACCCTGGGACCATAAGCTGAAGTGGGGAATGCATATATGAATGGATAGATAGATAGATAGATAGATAGTGATTGTTATAATGCTTATTTTGGGATCCATTAATTGCTTCCGAGCAAGGGCAGGGTGTTTCAGGGAGCAGGAAAGAAGCCCTCTACAACCTGGGCTATAAGAAAATAGCAATTTATAGCAGAAAACAAATACAAGGAACTGAATCTAGCACTGAGCAGTTTTGAATCTAGCACAGAGCTGCAACCCAAACGAGTAAAAAAGATATACAGTACAAGTTTATTTAAAATATGACAAGCTTTTCAACTACATGAACTTATTTGGTCTTTCACTTCTGCTAGCTGCTGTCCAAGTACGCCATGGCCCAGGGGTGCCGGGTTGAGTAAAATATTGGGGGGGGCAGGTAAGCCCCCCTGCATAATTGATCACATGATGGGGTGCACCCACACCATTTGAATGGCAATGCCCATAATGTTTTTGTGGGGGCCTCGCTCCCTCAAATGTTTTATGGGGTGGGGCGAAGGGACCTCAGTTCCTAGGAACTGACTCCTATGCCATGGCCTTGCTGAAGAGGCTTATGTTCCAAGTCAGAGGGACAGGACAAAAGTGAAGAAAGAGGACCTAGCATGAAGGGGAAAGTCTGGCTTTCCTGCAAATAAAGTTGGTGTTACACATGAGTATTCTTCTTATGGTGATCTAGCATCAATTTCTGGACACTGAGCTCTGCCTGGTGCAAATGAGGTGCCTCTAGGCCCATTGACTTTCACGTTGTCTTTCATTGGCGTCCTTTATCTACAGGGGTGTAATTGAGAAATTACTCATCAGCAACAAAGGGTAAGCAACTGCAACTACACACAAAAAGGCCAATGTTCTTACTACTTAGCCAGACTGGCTGGGTATTTTAAAGCGTGAAACTAGAAAATGATCAAGGATGGGGAGAGCTACAGCTAAGTTTTGACTCTCCCTGTCCCATCTTTGTCTGTTCTGACACAAGCAGTCAGAAGCCCCAGATTCTCCTGGAATGAGTCCATGCTGTACCTCCTTTGTTGTCAGCATTGACCCAGTTTCCAGGAAGATGCAATTTCCAGAAGAGAAGAGGCTGGCGGGATGAGGCCCTTTGACCCTCTCTTGCTGATCCAGTTCTCTCCCACCAGCTCAGGTTCCCACAGCCAAATCCCCCAGACCCATGTTTGCAAAGAAAAGATATGCACAATAAGAATGACTCTTCTGTGGACATTTGGTCACAATTGTTTAAAAAACTGGCGTACAAAGGATACACGCAGTCAGCAATACCCTTGTCATATACCTGGGGTTTTCTATTGGTGTGATCACAGGCAGAGGGAGATTTGGCAATGGGAGGAGGACTGGCAAGAGGACTGGCAAGGTAATGAGGTGAGTGAGGATTAGACAGTTAAGAGTCTTCCCCCTCTCTGGTCCCCATCCCATCCATCAGGGGTTAGGTTTTTCTGTCAGCCAGTCTTTTAGCCTTACAGTACTGCTTTGTAATGCCAAGTCAGGCAGCACCAATAGAAATCCTCACTTGTCCATGATTTGGATGGGTGAGCTGGGTGGAGTGGATCTTACCCAGTGCTGCCTGCCTGAGCTTGTGGTAGAGCACTAGCATCAGCGTTGAGGCTTGGAAGAGGGGACATTGCTGTCATCCTTAAAAATTCCAACACTACCACCTGTCTGCTTTGGGATTTGAGTTCTTGTACCTGATATTGAGTCAGGGAGTCAGAACAGGGATGCTGCGGATATCAGGACACACTTTACAGCAGTAACATGTGAAATTGCCTTGTATAATTCATAACTATTTTCTGTTCCTTGCACCCATGGGAAATGAAGCATCTTCCTCTCCCACAGCCTCCTGCATTAAAACAGCTGTTTACCAGCTTCTTACCTTTTGCAAAAACCCACGACCTGCCTGAAAACATGCTGAGCAATTGTTCAGTGGCGTCTTCAGCACTTGCAGGGTAGTTATCTTAAATTTCTTTAGAAATTATGGCTGTACTTTGCCTCTCTCCTTAATTGGTGAGTAATACCTGCTGCTTGAAGTGACATCTGTGGATGCCATTGCCACCTCTGCTCCATGGGAGGCATGAGAAACAGATTTCAGTTCAGGGAGTGGAGCAGCGTGGGTTGCAAGTGACGGGCTCTCATCCAGAGTGCAGATATTTACAAACCCGAGAGCTTCCTTAGTACCATGAGAGTAGGAGCTCTTTTGTGGATAAATCTACCAAATCACAATGTGGCTCAGTTGCTACGGTAGTCTGTGGGCTGTGTATATGGTTGTCCAAACTGATAAAGTTTTTTGCTTTTTAAAAAATGGGAGAGACAAGGGGGTCAAACCACCTGCAACATGGAACCCATTTTTAATTTACACAATGCATGCAATTGTTTCCCCCTTCTGTTTCTCTTGAAGAAAGAAATATAAATGGCAGTGCTACTGCTGCTACCAAGCACAAGGCATCTGTGGGGCCTTCTGTGAGATTTGGAAACCAAGGACCTAACCAAGGAGTGTCTAACCCTCTTAGGCCCTGGTCCTCTTTACCCTTGGCCAACCCTCCAAGGGCTGCAGGACAGCAGTGGGTGTGGCCACCAGGAAGGTGCCTTGTGCCGAGTTAGCCCATTAGTCCATCTACCTCAGTTTCATCTGGGCTTACTGCCAGTAGCTCTCTAGGATTTCAGGTGCTGTTCTTTCTCAGTCCTGCCTGGAGTTGCTGGGGATGGAACTTGGGACTTTCTGCATGCAAAGCAGAAACTCTGCCACTGGGCTATGGCCCACACTCTTGTATGCAGATGGAGGGAGATGCTCACATGGGCAGATGCACCCACAGTCCCTTCCTCCCAACATGTTCTCTGTAGGTGAACTGAGGAAGGGCATGGACTGCAGACCCTCCAAGTGTTCCCATTTTCCAGGGACATCCTTGATTTAGGGAAGCCATCCTGGTTTCTGATTTGATCCTAGAATGTCCTGCTTTTCCTTAGGACACCCTAAAGAAGAAATGTTTTCATTGGAGAAATGTTGGAGGGTATGATAGGATGTCCCTATTTTCACTGGAAGGTATGGAGTTATCTGCCCCCCCCCAGCCATCTGAAGGCAATCCTGTATAGGGAAGGGTTTTTTTTAATGTTCAGTGTTTTATTATTATTATTATGTTTTTTAAAATGTTATTATTATTATTATTATTATTATTATTATTATTATTATTATTATTATTAATGTTGGAAGCTTCACAGAGAGACTGGGGCAACTCAGTAAGATGTGTGAGGTATAAATAGTAAAATTATCATTATGGAATGGGGTGTCCCTATTTTCATCGGATAAATGTTGGAAGGTATGTGTACTGTCCTCTCTCTGCTCACCAACTGATGGATCTGAAGACTGGAGAGGGGGTGACGTGTACCCCCAGGCGTTGTTTTCTTCCCTTTTTGCTGCTGCCATAATTGGTGAGGGCTTGGTGGGATTTAAAATTTGCTGGAGTGGGGGCTGGATTAGGACCCTGACCTGGGAGTTAGCCCCCCCCCCCGGCCTAAAACCTAAAAGTGTTCCTGAAATTATTTCACTCCAGTCTGCAGTGTTGAATGTCTCCCCGCTATAAATGGTTCCCCTACAAACAGAAAACCAAGCAGGAGGATTGTAGCCACTTTTCTATGTGCAAGGTTTCTCTGACCACAGGGGAGCATACAATTATGAGACTCCTGCACCCGCAGCATGAACAGTTTGCCCAGGAGTCTCTCCTGAATCTCCTGACCAGTGTCTCTGTTCTCATGGTAGTTGAAGGCTCCAGACAAGTCCTGCTGACCTTGGATTGCTTACCTGGCCCCAGGCAACAGCCGAGGTGGGAGTGCATGAGAGACTCATTTGCAGCAATTGCTTCTGAGGAGCCCCATGTGGTGCAGAGAGGGTTACAACCTGCTCTCTGGCCCTTCCCTGCCTGCCTTTTCATGTTGGTGTGTAAGGTGCAAGATGGCAACTGTGGCTCTCTTAGCCAGCTCAGCAGAGACATTTCAAAGCTAGCCTTGTGCATTGTGAGGATTATAGACTTTGGCGTAGATGTGTGAATATGAAATTCCCCTTGCTCCTCTCTCTCAGGAGTTGAATGCGTCTCTGGTTCAATAAGAACAGAAGAGTCACTTTTTTCTTTCTCTTTTTTTTTGGAAGAGCAAACACAGATCGACCAGCGGAGGAAATGAGAGAGTGAGAGAGGGCTGTGCATATGGAAAGATGGATGGATAAAAGGCAGAGATAAGAGGCAGAGGGAGAGAGAAACAATGCAAGGCTAGAGAGAATTCAATAGCGCAGAAGGAGAGATGTGCTGCAGAAACAAGAGATGCCGGGATAGAGCAGCCACTGACAATATATACATTAGTTAACAGTCACATAAATTAGACAGAGAAGATAAAGTAACTTGATAAACAGATACTTTGGGGATCTATACCACATTGCCAATCCAATCCCCCTTATCAATATAATTATCATGGCAACCTTCGGCAGCCGAGGTAATGATGTCCTGTGGTAATATATAAGCACCAGATAATGGACTCTCCCCACTGCTGCTCCATTTTGATACAGTGCTAATTAGGTGAACTGGGGCCGTCATGCAGCCGGTGGACTCACGCAACTCAGCTCTGCTCCACACTCTTTGTTCTTGCAGAGTCTTTGCTGTCAAATGAGAATTGCTTCAGTCTGGAACTTTCTATTCACAGCACCAGGGTCCTAGGTTTCCTCTGCCCACAAGGGACATTTCAAAGTAAGCGGAAAGGGATTTGTCTTGCACCAGCTGCATTAGGCTAATGCTGCACAGTGGCCAGGAAAGACGTGAGTTACGAAATTGTACCTCAGTCATGCAAATAACGTCTTTCAGTCGTGTGCGTGTTTGTGTAACTAGACAGGGCCTTAGGCTGGAAACTTAGCCCCCAACCCTTGTTGCTAGATCCTAAGCCAGATTAGCCTAGAGAAGAGCCAAATTCAGGCCACTCAGCAGTGGCACAACAGAAAATGAATTTATATCTACCCCTTACTGCGAGTTGGCCCCAGTCAATCTGCTATTTTTCTTTGCCCTGCTGCTTCTGCCTAGAATTTAGGGTAACTCCATTAGAAAACCCACTATTTGCTCCTCATTTCTAGGCACAGGTCTGAACTTTCTAAGTCTGTGTCTGAGCACTATTTTTTGCCTCACTGCTTTCGCCAGGAAAACCCACTCTGGACCGCTGAAGCAGAGCAAACAACAATCTATGGAAAATCCAAATTTCTGGTTGCTCCAGTTCAGCGGTACAGAGCGGGTTTTCCTGGGTTAAGCGGCAGGGAAAGTGTGGACCTGTGCCTGGAAAGCACAGGGTGAGAGATAAGTGTGGATGAGCCCTAAGCTCCACATTTACAGTATGGGGATGCTAGTAAAACTGACCTACCGTACAGGAACATGTGGTATATGAAACACTTCGAATACTTGAAATGACCACCAAACCACAACATCCCCCCCACTTCAACAGAACACAGCGCACATCCCAGACCAAGGTCACCAAGACAATTGAGATGACACCAACCAAGGAGATGGTGAATGACAAAGAGGCCTCAACATCTCCCCATGATGACAACTGCCCAACAACAAAAAGGGACCTGAGGGAAATGGAACTGAGACTAGCAGAACTATTGAAGAACACAGTGAATCCCCTGAAGGCAATACAGTGGTACCTCGGGTTACATACGCTTCAGGTTACATACGCTTCAGGTTACAGACTCCACTAACCCAGAAATAGTGCTTCAGGTTAAGAACTTTGCTTCAGGATGAGAACAGAAATCGGGCTCCGGCAGCGCGGCAGCAGCAGGAGGCCCCATTAGCTAAAGTGGTGCTTCAGGTTAAGAACAGTTTCAGGTTAAGGACCTCCGGAACGAATTAAGTACTTAACCCGAGATACCACTGTAATCAGCAACCTGAACTCCAAAGTGGAGACTTTCACTGGCACCATCTCCACTCTAGAAAAGGAAAACCAGATGAAACTAAAACAAACAGAGCAACTCCGAGAGGAAAACACATGTCTGAAAAATAAATTAGCTACCCTCAAAATAGGTGAGGAAGCACAAACTACCCAATCATCGTCCTTCAGCCCCATCCTAACCACAAACCAATTAGCTAGAGAGAGTCTCTTGGAAACTCTCCAAAACTTCTTTAAGGACAATGATGTGAGTGACATAACAACTATCCTCCTCTGGGACACAATGAAAGCGGTCATCAGAGGATCCTGCGTAAAGGAGAGGGCATCCCTTAAAAAACAAACATCCTCAAAAATTGGTAATTTAGAACAAGACATTACAACCCTCTAATCGCAGTACAAACAAACAGGAACAAAAAAAACCCTCCTTAAACTTATAGAACAAAAAAGAAGGGAAATTGACTATCTAGAAATCAATAAAACAATGATTAACATCCTATACTCTAAACAACGCTTTTATGAATGTGGAGGGAAGAACTCCAGACTATTAGCAAACAGCTGCAGGAAAAATTCACTCAAAACAAGAATACACTTTGTCACTAAAAAAATAAAAATGGTAACATAACATCCTCCACCAAAGACACTGGAGAGCCAGTGTGGTGTAGTGGTTGAGAGCAGTAGATTCGTAATCTGGGGAACCGGGTTCGCTTCTCCATTCCTGCACATGCAGCTGCTGGGTGACCTTGGGCTAGTCACACTTCTCTGAAGTCTCTCAGCCCCACTCACCTCACAGAGTGTTTGTTGTGGGGGAGGAAGGGAAAGGAGAATGTTAGCCGCTTTGAGACTCCTTCGGGTAGTGATAAAGCGGGATATCAAATCCAAGAAATAACCTCAGAATTTGCTGAATTTTATGCCAATCTTTACACCTCCTGCAACCCACCTGAACAAGAAATCAGAAGATGCCTAGCAGGGCTGACCATGCCAACCTTAACTGCAGAGGAACAAGAATTCATGAACAGCCCTATCACCCCAGAGGAAATAGATATGGTCCTCAAAAACCTGAAACCACCCAAAGCCCAGATGGCTATAAGCAGAATTCTACAAAAAAGTCAAAGAACCCCTGATGCCTTACACGGCCTGCCTATTTAACAACAACATAAAAGGGGCCCCCATCCCCCAAACCTGGACCTCTTACAAAATAGCCTCTATCCCAAAACCACTCCAAGATAGCCTCAATCTCTTTGATAAACCAAGACTACAAGATATTCACATCAATCCTGGCTAACCGCTTATAAATCCTCCTACACAAACTAATCGCCCTGGACCAGGCAGGCTTTGTCCCTGGTCGAACCATAACAGAGCCCATTAGGAAACTATTGAATCTGATAGAACACAGCAAAATGACCAAACTCCCACTGACAGTCATGTCCCTAGCCCTTGATTGCTTAGAATAGAAATATCTATTAGCAGTATTAACTAACATAAAATCTGGCCCCAACTTCCTACAAACCCTCAAACAATTTTACTCCCCAGCCTCAGCAAAATGCAGAATTAATAATATGGACTCCAATACCATAGCAAACCAAACCAAAGAGGCACAAAGCAAGGATGCCCACTGGCTCCCTATTTATCTTGGCCCTAAAAAGGTAAAGGTAAAGGACCCCTGACAATTAAGTCCAGTCGCAGACGACTCTGGGGTTGTGGCGCTCATCTCGTTTTACAGGCTGAGGGAGCCAGCGTTTGTCTGCAGACAGTTTTTTCAGGTCATGTGGCCAGCATGACTAAGCCGCTTCTGGTGCAATGGAACACCGAAACCAGAGCAGTGCACGGAAATGCCGTTTACCTTCTTGCCGGAGCAGTACCTATTTATCTACTTGCACTTTCTGGTGTGCTTTTGAATTGCTAGGTTGACAGGAGCCGGGACTGAGCAACGGGAGCTGACCCTGTCACAGGGATTCAAACCGCCGACCTTCTGATTGGCAAGCCCAAGAGGCTCAGTGGTTGAGACCACAGCACCACCTGCATCCCTTATCATCTTGGCCCTAGCAATCCAAAATCTTAGAGCAGACAGCTTTATTGGAGGTGGGCAATTCGAGGAAGACAGACTGAGATTGGGCTGGAGGCAGGCTGGGGTTCAGAAGGTGCTCAGATGACTAAAGAAGCCCCCACCCCATGTTGCTGGACTACAATTCCCATCAGCCCCAGCCAGAATGGAGAGCACCATGTTCTCAATATATCGATATATAGGTTGGCAAAAGGTTAAAGGGGTCCTGTAATCTGAAAGGCGATTCAATATTTCTAAATATTTAAATTACAGATAGGTAGCCGTGTTGGTCTGCCATAGTCAAAATAAAAAAATTCCTTCCAGTAGCACCTTAAAGACCAACTAAGTTAGTTGGTCTTTAAGGTGCTACTGGAAGGAATTTTTTTATTTTAAATATTTAAAAACACTGAATTGAAGCATAGTTGGTGCTTGGCTTGTGCTAAAGTTCCTGTGTTTGTTGTGGGAGTTCTGCAGTGCTTATTTTTAAGAAAAAGAGGTGCCAGAACTCACCATCAATGCCTCCCTTATTCTCCTATAATGGCAATGGCGCCCACCTGAGAGGTGCGGACTGCAGGCTGAAAAAAAGCCCTGGAGTTCTGACTGCTAAATGGTTCATGAATTTTGCTAGTTCTTCCTAAGGACCTGACTGACTTGTTTGAAAAAGAATTTGTCTTGAGGACAAACTCTCCACTATGGTGTCATCAAAGAAACTGAAGCTCAGGTCTTTACACCAGATGTACAGCAAAGCCATAATCTTTTTCTGTATGACTGAAAAACAAGAGCAGGCTTGTTTGATACAGAAGTGGTGGCAAAATGCCTCAAAGGACTTGACTCACAGTGTTTCCAGCTCAAAATCAATACTGTGGAAAAGGGCATTTATCTCTTTTTTCAACACTCTCGCTACCCCTGCTTAGGCCTTAGGCTTAATTGATGGAATACCTTGTATTAATAAACTCTCAAGTCACTTCAATTGCTGATTAACAATTTGTTAATCAGAACCAAATGGCTCCTTGGGTAACAAGGGGATATTGGGCTTGTGGGAGAGATATATAAGCACATTATCCTTGCATCAAGACACTGTGCTGGAAGAGCTTCAAATTTGCTGTGAGCGGATAGTGCCCTGACAGTAAACATAGGTTATGAAGAAGCAAGGTGGCCAAAACTGTGTGCTATTCTCTTCTGGTGTCAACAAGAGTTGTTGATTCATGCCATAGCCTAGAAACCAAAAAACTGTAATACCATCTATCTCTCACCATGCAGAAGAGCCTTCAAGGTACACAGTATATTACATTTAACTGGGTAAATGCCTACTGGAATTTGAAGCAATAATTCCACAGGAATCATTGGGCACACAGCCCAAGAGAATGCAATTTTGTGCAGCCTTTACTGAACTGAACTGAAGGGGAACTGCACAAGACCACTATTGAGTTTGCTTGTTTGCTTTTTATTTATTAAATAACTGCTCCACTGCAGAGAAAGTTTATAATAAAATGCAATAAATCTTTCATGTTGGGGTAGTCCAGTATTGTTGGTGCATGCTGCAATTTTCTCCCTTTTAGAACTGTCACTGAATTTTGCCTCAAACAAAATTTGTACTGAATCTGGAGGGTTTTGCTCAGGTGCAACATCCATCAAAATGTTGAAGGTGGTTACAGTTTGGGCTCTAACAATTCAAAAGCAAACAACAGAGAGAGAAAACGTAGGATGACTGCATAGATGTTGTCTTGAATTTGTGACCGCTCAGTCATATGATTGTCCAAATAACTTTAAAAAAGGGAAGCCTACTAAAAATCTACCCTTAAAAAAGAAAAAGAAAATTCCCCCGGCTACAGGTTCCTAATAATAATAATAATAATTCGATTCAATTTATATGCTGCTTAAATGTTAAAATGCATTTCTCAAACTGCAGCGCCTGAGCAGGCATCCAGGTGTTTTTCTAGTGCCATGGAAAGTTTTCAGTAAGGAACAGACTAACCAGATCTTTATAACTAAAAATGCCCACGACTTTCTGACTATAATTAAGCAGCATTAAACAGGGACTCAGGCGTATGACATGCGGAAGGGTTTTTGTGCCAGATGCCCACTAATTCCTCCTCCTCCTCCAGCACCACGTCTAAGTCCTTTTCCCACTTGTTCGTTTAATTAGTTTTCTTTGTCAGCTTTCCCAATGGAATGTATTTCTAAATCTCAGGTATCAGGCCTTGGATCCAATTCTATCTGTTGTAGGCAGTAGGCAGGTGTTTAAATCTCATGGGATCTCTTTTAGCTTCTGCAAAGATGTCGGGGAACATAACAAAATGACATTTACAGGAAATGCAACACTGGGATTTTATCTGGCTTCACCTTATTTAGCATTCCCCCCGCCCCCCGAAAGAAACGGAATGGCATCTTTTTAAGCCTGTTCATCTTGTGTGTGTACTCCAGATACCGAAAGTTCTCTTTGCAGTCCCAGAAATGAATAGTGAATGGGTGATAAAAGAAACAGATTCCTTCTCCAACCCAAAGTTTCAGTATGTGCATTTCCTGTCGTCACTGTGACTTTCACCTAGAGCAAAATTAGGGGATCAATTTAAAGGGTGCTGATTAAGTGAAGCAGCTTTAGGAACAAGACCACCTTGGCAACTGTAGAAGTTGCAAGTGTCTTGAGAAGATTAGTGTTTTTTCCAGGGATGTTTCATAAATCCCTGTCCTTCCATGGATTTCTCCCTAACTGACAATTGGTGGCCGTTCTGCTCAGCTGCCCGCAACTCCTGCCACAATTCCCTAAAGCTCTGGAGGATGGGGCAAAATAAATATCTTGGTGTTTCTGGAAGAAATCAGAAATAAAACCAGGGAGAAGAAAGGAAATAACTTTTTACAATAGTCTTTTAATGCAGGTACAAAAAAGGAAGAAGCTGCCAACACAGTTATCTGTGCGCTGCTAGTGCTTAACTGACACAACAGAATCAACCAATCAGAAGAAGGGGGAAAACACAACAAAAAATGGCTATGATCAATGTCAGGGGATGATTAGCTGCTTGTGCTTAAAATAGTGCCCCTTCAGAGTTTGTGCGACCCCACAAACCTCTGTGTGTGACAGAGCTCCTCAGACATGTCTGCTCTAGTCACTTGTAGAGTCCGACAGTGGCTGTCTGCGGAAGTGCTTCCAGCAAAGAAGTTCCTTAACGGAAACGCGTCTCCTGGACTCACGACGTGACAGCTTCCGGCGAAGCATAGGTCTCCCTGCAGTTGCTTCTGACACCTCCCCGCTATTTTCGCTCGAAGTGTCTCTCACCCCTTTCTCTCCCCTTCTGCTTCCTGCCTGGGCTGCTGCGTCTCTCTCAGCATTACTGAGATCCTCCTCCAGAGACCCCGCGCTCCCCCTGCTGGTCCCTGCTTTGGCTGTTGACTCTCTCCCAGTCTCTGGGAGCCCTACCACTTCCCTTTCCTCCGATGTCAGTTCCCTGACATCCACCTCCCCTCCAGGGCCCCCCTCTCCCCCGCCCCTACTCTCTCCTCTGGGCGGTGAGGAGCTGAAACCCCTAAAAGAATCCTCTTCATCTTCCGACGTCTCGAACATTTCCCTCCATCGGTCTTCGTTCCGACTCGCTGAATCCTCCTCCACCTCGGAATCAGCGAACCCCTCCAACTCTTCTTCTTCGTCGGTGGTGGCGAAGTATTCCCTCCGGAACCTCGCCACTGGCTGGGGTTTCCGAGGGAATCTCTGATGAAACGTTTCAATCAAAACCTCGTCATCTACATCCTCTGCCCTGACCCAGGTGTTTTCCGACTCCGGCTCCCCTTCCCACATTACCAAATACTCTACTTGCTCTCCCCTCCACCTGGAATCGAGAATCTCCGCTACATGGTAGCTGTGTTCTTTTTCCTCCATAGCTGGTCCCCTATTGACCCTCCCCTCTCTGTCCCCTATATACGGTGACAGCAATGATCTGTGGAACACTGGGTGCAACTTCATGTGGTTAGGTAACCGGAGTCTGAAAGCCACTGGGTTGACCTGTTGCGTGACTTCAAATGGGCCCAGCCTTTTGGGTCTTAACTTCTTACAACCTCCTTTAAATGGTAACCCTTGGGTGGACAACCACACCTGGTCCCCCACCCTAATGCTTTCTCCTTCCCTTCTGGTTTTGTCTGCCTGCCTCTTATATTCCTCCTTCGCCCTGTTTAAATTAAGTTGGAGCTGGCGATGGATCGCTTCCATTTCTTCAACGAACTGTTCTGCGGCTGGAACGCTCCAGTTCTCCCCCTCCCCCCCTGGGAAGGCTCGGGGATGACACCCGTGATTGGCCAAAAAAGGGCTCATTCCCGTGGACACGTTCTCCGCATTGTTATAGGCAAATTCTGCCAACGCCAGCTTCTCCACCCAATCATTCTCTCTGTCATTCACATAACACCTCAAATATTGCTGGAGGACACCATTAGCTCTTTCCGCCTGCCCGTTGGTTTCTGGATGGCGGGCAGTGGAAAAATTCACCTCTACATGCAATAAGCTCATGAGCTTCCTCCAGAACCTGGAAGTAAATTGTTTCCCTCGGTCCGAAACCACCCTCAAGGGGGCACCATGCAATCTAAACACATTTTCCACAAACAATTTAGCGGTTTCTTCTGCTGTGACCGCATGTGAGCAGGCTATAAAGTGGGCCATCTTGGTTAACAGGTCTACCACAACCATAATGGCTGTCTTCCCTTTGGACCTGGGCAGATCAGTCATAAAATCTATTGCCACTGCCTCCCATGGTCTTTCCGGCGTGGGTAGTGGTTCTAATAAACCTGCCGGTGCCCGCCTCTCCCCCTTGGCTCGTTGACATCGGTCACACCCTCTCACATACTCCCGCACATCTTCCCTGACCTTGGGCCACCAGAATTCCCTGGTAACCAGCCACATGGTTTTGTGTTGCCCAAAATGCCCTGCTGTGGGGCTATCGTGCAGTTGCTTGAGTACCTTTTCCCTCAATTCTCCTTCAGGTACGTATAACGCTCCCTTGTAGTACAACGCCCCGTTTCTCTCCTCAAAACCCCCGGGTTTGTCTCCCTCCCTCCTGAGACCCCTGAGTTTGTCCTGGGCATATTCATCCTGCACCGTTCCCTCTATCAGTTCCCTTAGCCCCACCAAGGCCGCCCCACACACCCAGCGATCCTCGGGAATGACATGGGTCTCTTCGGGTGCACCCTCTCCCTCCAAATATTCAGGTTTGCGTGAGAGAGCGTCCGCCCTAACGTTCTCCTGGCCTGGTACGTAACAAATCTCAAAGTTAAATTTGGAGAACTCCTGGGCCCATCTCAACTGCCGTTGGTTGAGCACTCGCGCAGTTCTCCAATACTCTAGATTCTTATGGTCCGTGCGTACTTGCACCTTCTGTTGTGCACCAATTAGTAGGTGCCTCCATCTCCGGAAGGCCTCATAAATCGCAAGAAGTTCCCGGTCGTACACCGTGTAGTTTCTCTCAGATTTGTTCAGCTTTCGCGAAAAGAAGGCACACGGTCGCCACTCGGACCCCTCCTTCCCCGGCTGCAGAAGAAGCACCGCCCCTATGGCTCTGTCAGAAGCGTCTGTTTCGACCCTCAGCTTTTTTTGTAAATCCACATGTAGAAGTTGTTCGTCAGAGGCGAAGGCCTTTTTCAGTTCCTCAAACGCTCGCTCCGCCTCCCCCGTCCAAACAAACTTCTTTTTGCTGCTGAGACAGTCCGTGATGGGCGCCGTCAGGTGAGCGAAGTTTCGGATGAACTTACGATAAAAGTTTCCAAACCCTAGGAACCTCTGCACATCCTTCTTAGTCTTGGGGGTTTTCCATTCCAGCACCGCTTGAACCTTGCCGGGGTCCATGGCCAACCCCTTGTCTGACAAGCGGTACCCCAGGAATTCCACCTCCTTGGTATGAAACTGACACTTCTCCAGTTTCACCCACAGTCTGTTGGCTTGCAGCCTGCTCAACACTTCTCTGACGTCTCTCACATGTTGCTCCTCATTCTCCGAATACACCAACACGTCATCTAAGAAGGCCACGCAATTCTTGTAGAGCAAAGGCCCCAGTACATGGTTCATAAAGGCTTGAAAACACGCGGAGCCTGCTTGTAATCCAAAAGGCATAACGAGATATTCAAATGCCCCCAAAGGGGTGAACATGGTGGTCTTCCATTCATCCCCTTTCCTTATACGTATCAGGTTGTACGCCCCCCTTAGGTCCAGCTTTGTAAAAATCTTTCCTTTTCGCACCCTGGTCAAAATATCATCAATCCTGGGCATAGGAAAAGCCACCGGCTCTGTCACTGCATTTAGGGCCCGAAAGTCACATACCAGTCTCGGCTTGTCCGTGTTCTTTTTATCCACAAAAAACACTGGGCTACCCCCCGCTGCCTTGGACTCTCTGATGAAGCCTCTCTTCAGGTTCTTGTCAATGAACGCTCGCAACTCCTGCATCTCCCTGTCTGACATGGCATACAACCTGCCTACAGGAAGCTGTGCTCCAGGGAGTAAATTGATCTGGCAATCAAAGGGCCTATGCGGGGGTAGTTGGTCAGCTTCCTTCTCGCTGAACACGTCGCTGAGATCAGCATACTGTGATGGCACCTTCCCCTTCTCCATCACTTCCGTCCCTGCTAGGGTGGCTTGGGCCCCTGCTGACCCCTTTTCCCCCCTGCAGTGTTCTAAGCAATGTGCGGAACCGAAGGAAACCACTCTTTGATGCCAGCCCACCAGCGGATCATGTAGGGCTAGCCAGCTCATTCCCAAAATAATGGGAGCGCCTCCCAAGGTGGCCACATTAAACGCTATCAGTTCTGTGTGCCTTGCCACCCTCATTATCATTGGGATGGTCTGCAAGCTGACGCCTCCTCCCAACAGTTCTCTGCCATCGATCGTGGTCACCTGCAGGGGGTTGCTTAAGGGGATAGTCTGTATCTGGTGTTCAGCCGCAAACTCCTTGCTCATGAAATTGCAGGAGCTGCCTGAGTCCAACAGCGCCTTTATTTTTAGGAGGTGTCCATTTTGCAACTCTAGCGACACTTCAATCACTAGAGCAGGTCGAGGAGCTTCTGGCACTGGCACTTGGGAAAGGGGCACTTTCACTGCTCTTTGGCCTGGCTGCAGTGCCCTGCTGGCAACCAGGCGTTGGCTTTTACCTGCTCCGTTTCTCCCTGCTCTTCCCCCTCAACAGTTCCCACCATCCCTTGCCATTCCTTCCTCTGGGGGCAGACTCTGGCAAAGTGGCCTGGCTGTTGGCAGAGATAGCATTTCCGGGGTCCCTTTCCCTCCTTCTTCGCCCCCTCACTGGGCTTTGAAACTGCGCGCGCGGGGGCTGTTCCGATTTCCATCGGCTCTGCCGGCGGGAAAGCTGGCTCAGGAATGTCTGGAATGCGTAACTCCTTCCAACGTTCCCCTCTCCCTTCCCGCCTCTCCAAGGCTCTTGCCTCCTGGCGCGCTCCAATGGTCAGCGCAGATTTGGTCAGCTGATCCATAGACACCGCCCTGGGGCTCCTGGCCAGCTCGTCTTTCACAGCTGAAGAAAGACCTTCTTCAAATAGCATCTGAATGGGTGCTGCCGATAAATCCCACCCCAATCTGTGAATCAGCATGGTAAATTCAGTCCAGTACTCACGGACAGATCTGCTTCCCTGCTTGCAAGCCATTAGCTGTCTGCGCACTACCCCCTCCTCAATATCGCTGGAGAACATGATATCCATTGCACGAAAGAATTTCATAGTGTCCTTCAGGATATCGTTGTGCGTTGCCATCAGGGGTCGAACCCAATCTCGCGCCCCCTTCTCAAGATGCCCAATTACGAAAGCAACTCGGGATTCCTCATCAGGGAACTCATCAAACTGCACATTCAGGGCATATTGCATTTCAGTCCTAAAGGCATGGTAATCCTTGGGGTCCCCCCCAAACTTCTGCACTAATCCTGGTACCTTTCTGGGGAACTGAGTGGTTCTCCCCTTCTTGTCTGCATCTTGGGCCCTCCTCTCCTCGAGCCTCGCCGTCTGCAGCGCAAGTTGGACCTCCAATGCTCGGTATCTGTCTTCCAAGCTTGGACCAGCTCCACCCCCTGCGGCTCCGGCTCCTGCTGGGTCGCTCATGATGCCTTCTCCTGCACAGGCAGCGTACAGAGACTGTCGGACTGCTGTCAGGGGATGATTAGCTGCTTGTGCTTAAAATAGTGCCCCTTCAGAGTTTGTGCGACCCCACAAACCTCTGTGTGTGACAGAGCTCCTCAGACATGTCTGCTCTAGTCACTTGTAGAGTCCGACAGTGGCTGTCTGCGGAAGCGCTTCCAGCAAAGAAGTTCCTTAACGGAAACGCGTCTCCTGGACTCACGACGTGACAGCTTCCGGCGAAGCATAGGTCTCCCTGCAGTTGCTTCTGACACCTCCCCGCTATTTTCGCTCGAAGTGTCTCTCACCCTTTCTCTCCCCTTCTGCTTCCTGCCTGGGCTGCTGCGTCTCTCTCAGCATTACTGAGATCCTCCTCCAGAGACCCCGCGCTCCCCCTGCTGGTCCCTGCTTTGGCTGTTGACTCTCTCCCAGTCTCTGGGAGCCCTACCACTTCCCTTTCCTCCGATGTCAGTTCCCTGACAATCAAAATAGGGGCCTTTCTCACAATCAGCTGGACTATTTTTATCCATATCAAATACTTTTGCTCTAGGGAATGGGGGAATATGTGAGTGCATCAAGTAAAGAATGTCCGTAGCCAGGAGCAGTTTGCTTATCAGTCACTTTGTGGCACACACTGCCTCTGCCCACCGGCGGCTGATCCCCAAAGGAAAGACACAGACAACATTCTCTGACGCCTCTCTCTTTACCATTTGTCTGTGTGCCTTTCTTTGCTATTGAAAATATACTTTTGGAATGAGCAGTGTATTAGTTGGGATCATTGTTTTTGCTTCTAATAAAGATGAGAGTTCTCCAATTAAGTTAGAGCAAAGGTAAAGGACCCCTGACAGTTAAGTCCAGTCACAGACCACTCTGGGGTTGAAGCACTCATCTCGCTTTACAGGCCGAGGGAGCCGGTGTTTGTCCGCAGACAGTTTTTCCGGGTCATGTAGCCAGCATGACTAAGCTGCTTCTGGTGCAACAGAACACTGACACCAGAGCAGCGCATGGAAATGCCGTTTACCTTCCTGCCAGAGCAGTACCTATTTATCTACTTGCACTTTTTGGGTGTGCTTTTGAACTGCTAGGTTGGCAGGAGCAGGAACTGAGCAACAGGAGCTCACCCCGTTGCGGGGATTTGAACCGCCAACCTTCTGATCGGTAAGCCCAAGAGGCTCAGTGGTTTAGACCACAGTGCCACCAGTGTCCCTTAAGTTAGAGTAGGCCCATGGAAATCAATCAACTACAGCTACATTGTGATCAGAGCTGGTGAACCCATAGCCCCCCAAATGCCCTGACCATTGACTGTGCTGGGAAGGGGCTGATGGGAGCTGGAACTGGATGTCCACCACTTTCCCAGGGGGCGTGGGTTGCAGACCCTCACTCTCTGTCCTTCCCTGGCAGCCAAGCACATGGTCACTGGCTGATGGGGAATTCCCCCTGGCCGTTGCAGCCATGGGACATGACTTCCCATCCAGTAAGTCAGGTTCAAATTGGCCAATCAGAACCCAAAATTGTGGGGAATTCCTTGCTGCCTAGCTGGGCATTAGTCACTCTTGTGCCTAGCTAGGCAGCAATACATAAAAGACCGGCTGTGTGTGGCCTCCGCAGTACAGTTTGCTGAGGAGCAAAGCCTCCCACCCTCCCTTACCTTTAATCATTGATTTCACTTCAGGTCAAAAAGTTTTAACATGCAATTTAAGCGTATTTCACTTCCAGGTTGTTGGCTTAACCTTATTTTCCTCCAGATCTTTTATATTCAGCCATGTTTGATTCCTTGTGTCTCCTGACTTTGCTATGGTTGTTAATGGCCACTGTTTTCAAGGCCAGAAATAAATTTGCCTGTAGACAAATTGGCCTGTCTGGAGTTTTTGCCTTCCCCATAGCAAAATGTCACAACTTTGAGCAGTTAAAGCATTGGGTGGAATCCTAGTCATCAGTTCTAGGGTGAAGTGGTGCATCACCCTGTCCTGAACCAGCAGCAGATTCCGGGTACCTCGTTAGAGGGGTCTCGATGGAAGTCTCTGTCCAGAAGCCAAGTGAGGAGCAGGTGGACCATAGAGCTTCCAGCAGTGGCCTTATGACAGCCCTGCAGTAGATCAATGTTTGGGAGAGGCCATAATCCTTGGCATGATCCTGCAGCAGTTTTAGTCCTCCAGTTGGAGGCCGAAATGGATATACACCCAATGCCTGAGCCAAAACTCCCACCTACACCTGTAATCAATTAAGTTGTGGTCATTTTCAATCCAGATGGTTGTCTGCCCAAGTCTGTTTTGCCACAGGTCATCTGGTTATTGGCAGCGGAAGCATGGCACTGTGACTGGGCACACAACCAAGAGCATCTGGAGAACCACAACCTCCCCACCTTCTGGACATGGCTGACTTAAGTCCATTGAATTCAATGGTCTGCTTTGAGCATGACTTAGGGCTCAAGCACACTTGACCTTTTACCCCGTGCTTTCTCAGGAGAGCTCTGCAGTGTCTGAGGGCTCTCTCTCTCTCTCTGCCTCGGTGCTTTCCCCATCCAAGGTAAGGTAAAGGTAAAGGGACCCCTGACCATTAGGTCCAGTCGTGACCGACTGTGGGGTTGTGGCGCTCATCTCACTTTATTGGCCAAGGGAGCCGGCGTACAGCTTCCGGGTCATGTGGCCAGCATGACCAAGCCACTTCTGGCGAACCAGAGCAGCACACGGAAACCCCCTTTACCTTCTGCCCAGAGCATTCCCTATTTATCTACTTGCACTTTGAGGTGCTTTCGAACTGCTAGGTTGGCAGGAGCAGGGACCGAGCAACAGGAGCTCACCCCGTCACGGGGATTCGAACTGCCGACCTTCTGATCGGCAGGTCCTAGGCTCTGTGGTTTAACCCACAGCGCCACCCGCATCCCCATCCAAACCCACTCTTTAATGCTGAATCAGAACAACAAACAGCAATTCAGGTCTGGATGAGCCCTTAGTTGGATACAACCCAGTAGCTCATTGCCCCTGTTATCTTTGGGGGGTGGGGAGAGCAAGGAATGATTTATTCAGCAATAAATGCAGAACCCAATACACTTTGTTTACAGATAAGCTGCAATGCAATTCTGATTTATGTGGGTGAAAGTGAACACACAGAGAGACAGATTACCGCCCTCCCCTGAGACGCAGAGGTGCTCTGGGATGCCTTTATGTGCTGTTCCTTTTGCATTGCCATATTCAAAGGCTTGGCTTCCCTGTCCATGATTGATGAGGTCAAATTGACCCAGACTGGGCTGTGTGGTAATGCTGCTATGTGCTCATGTGGTGTTCAGTCCCGCTGATCTTTGGCCCCTGTGGCTATATTAAGCTCTGTGTACTGAAACCTCATTTTTTAAATTAACAAGAGGACAAGGAAGGTCAACAAACAGGTTTAGACCAACAATAGCAGCAATTTGCTGAATGCAGGTGTTGCTATAATAATTCTGTAAGGGAGGAATGTCCAGATCTTTACTGCTGTTTAGTATCCAAATGTGGATGTGGATGTGGACATCTCTTGCGGCTGATTTGCTTGTTTCTTTTTGCAGACAATTATTCATGTGACCTGATTGCATAGTTTTCCTCAAGCATGCATGCATAAATATCTTGAGTTTAAAACCCTAATACTGAGTTTAGGTTGGGGATCTAAACTGAAAATATTGCACTTCCACTATTTTTCTGATCCTAGTGGATGGGGAATGTAATAAATGACCTGAATAGGCAGCAGGTATAAGGATATCCTGGCTGGATACACAATGAAAAGCCAATTGTGCACTGCAGTCATTCACAGGACAATCCTGAACATATATCCCTATGTGTAAACATATGGGCCTCATTCCCAGATAAGAGTGCACTGGATCACAACTTCAGCATTGAATTACATAGCTTAGAGACGTGACTTTCAAAGTGTGCTTTTTGAAACATTGGGGTTCCCCAGAAGCTCATCAACGATTAATAATGGCAAGTAGACTTCCTTGATCTGCCGGTTCTCACTGTAAGTCTCTCCTTGAAATGTGCAGTTGTAGGTAGCACTGGGGGACTATTGGGGCACTCAGTGGGTATGTGCTCTATCTGAACTGAAATGTACTCCTTAGAATACACCCAGAGTCATCTGTTAGTGTGGAACGTGGAAAGGGTTCCCTCAATCTAGGATGTTAGATATCTGGACTTTCCAGTGGGAAATCTGATGCATAATTAAGAAAATAGCAATACTTTGTGATACACAACATTGGCTCTGACCTGCTCTGTGAAAATTGCATATACAAGTTTGTGATGTGATGCCTGTGTGCAGGCAGATGAAAATACTAATGGAAATATAGGAACTGGGTTTTGTATACCCCACTCTAGATGATTGACAGACCTTAGTTGGGCACAGAGTCTTTTAGAAATAGAAAGAGAGATCAATGCCCATTTCCCTCCTATCGATTCTGTGCTGGGAGGCAGTGTGAATCAAACACACATGGTATTTTCCTGCACTGTCTGTAGTTTGAAACTTGGACTGAGCCAAAACGGAGACTAGAAAATATTCGCCAGCATAAAAGGAGATCCTGTTTCGGCATTATTTGTGTGAAATAATATAAGGATTGCAAATGTGTTCATTTTGTGATCCCTGACCACTTGTGGTCTCTGGGTTGTCCATGTGACCCTGAATAGAAAGCTCTGCCCTTACACTATGCTAGTTTTGTTGGCCCTTAGCTACACACTTTCAGCACATCCAGTATATGATCCATGAGGATTATGGAAGGAATAATAATATAAATGCTAAAGACTGCCAAAGTAGCAACAAAGAACAAAATGGGACTCTGAACATTAGCAAATAGGAGGATTATGAGTTGAAGGAGTTGCCCCTTAAACAACTGCTTTGAAGCTGAAAAGTGAACATGGAAAGCATTATGTGGGTCCATTTCAGTGTGTTCTAATAGTTTCAGTAGAAAGACTGCCTTGTTGTACTATGTGGGCATGCATCCCTATTTATTCTTCTGAATCTCAACTAGTCATGGGAATCTTTCTGAATTGGAGATTTGGGGCTCTGTGTTTCAGACACTGGATGTGCTTCTGCTTTGATGGCTGATGTCAGAAGGTGGTGCTGGGAGGGAGTCCTTTGGCCCCAGGGCATTTATGCTACAGAGTGTTTCCGGCCTCTGTCTTGTCTCTCATGCTTGCTAACATCTACATCAAACCACCGAATGAGGTCCTCCAGAGTTTGGAATGAGGTGCCATCAGTATGGTGGTGGGATCCTGCTCTATTTCTCCTTTTCACTTTAATCAGATTCAGGTGAGGGGGGAAAGGGATGGAATCAGCGTCCAGGATCACTAATGGATGGGATGGGATGCAATGAACTCAATCTAGTTCCGTAGTCACATGGTTCATCTGACCATGGAGGCAGTGTTCATCCTGTTCTGGACACGGCTGCACTCTCCCTAAGGGATCTGTTTCACCTTTTGGTTGTGCTGTGCTGTCATTGCAGGTCTCAGTGGCTTCTGTGGCAACCAACACCTTCCGCCAGCTAAAACAGGTGTGCCAGTGTGACCCCACATGGCCAGACATTGCCTAGTCAGTTATCTGTGCCCTTGTGGCCCCATATGTACAGTGCTCTCCTTAGGGAGACTTGACTGGTGCAAAATCTGAAGCTGCTCTGGTACCATTTGGCTAGGCCATTGAATAGGTTATTGAAGCTGATTTTAAGGCAATGTTTTATATTAAATTGGTTGGTCTGACTTCTATCATTTTGTTGTGCTATATTGCTTCTGTAGATTTTAAAGTAAAGGTAAAGGTACCCCTGCCCGAACGGGCCAGTCTTGACAGACTGTGGGGTTTGTGCGCCCATCTCACATCTATTGGCCGGGGGCCAGCGCTGTCCGGGGACACTTCCGGGTCACGTGGCCAGCGTGACATCGCTGCTCTGGCGAGCCAGAGCCGCACACGGAACGCCGTTTACCTTCCCGCTGGTAAGCGGTACCTATTTATCTACTTGCCCCCGGGGGTGCTTTCGAACTGCTAGGTGGGCAGGCGCTGGGACCGAGCAGCGGGAGCGCACCCCGCCGCGGGGATTCGAACCACCGACCTTTCGATCGGCAAGCCCTAGGCGTTGAGGCTTTAGCCCACAGCGCCACCCGCGTCCCTCTGTAGATTTTAGTAATGTGCTTTATTATAGCTTACTATTATTTCAATGCTGTCATCCACTTGGGGAATTTTTAACCAAAGGGCAGTTTATACTTTACCCAAATAATTAAATAATAAATAAATGTTGGCTCAGCCTACTCAAAACCAGCCAGCAGGTGAGCATGTTTTAAATTCTGGCAAACTCAGAAAGACATCCTTGTGTTTGAACAGCTGGCAAGAAGACTGAAATATTTTCCTTTCACCCCTCAGCCCAATTCTGATGCTATAGCAGTGGAGTGTCTTCAAGATATTTGGGCAATCCTGCCTTCCTTTAAGCTTCCCAGCTGAAAATTCAGAAGCTCACTTTGCCCTAGGGAGAGCACTCGCCCTGCCCTACAAAAAACATGGCCTGTGGATGTAGAGCAAAATGAAGGAGTTTGAAGTTCGATTTTCACTTGCCTCTGGCAAGATGCAAGCAGTGGCATATTTTTTTAATACTGCTCCCTGGGTATACGTACTTGACACTAGGCAAGAATCGTTCTCAGTGAGATCTGTATTTTTTGCATCCATCAGAGAAATCACTTGTGAGTTAGGAAACCATAGCTGTTTATTCCATTTCTTTAGGAAACCTTAGAACTGTTTGCATTAGAATTGGACTTGAATTGTATCCTGAGAATTTTGGCTCCTGGATTTTAGCAAGACTCTCTTTGAAAAGTCTGCCTAAAGACCATGAGATAAGAGAGGCGATTTTCCTTCTGTGAAGGTCTGTAAATCCCTGGGTAAAGCCACTGGGAACTCTCCTTTCTTTCTTTTACTTACCTTTCTGTATCTCACGAGAAGAGGCCAATATGTGATGGATCATATGTGCCAGAGATATATAGACCTATTAAAGCAGCTAGCGATCATAGTGGAAATTTGCTGGTACCAGAGATGACTCTTATTTTGTGAGCATTTGAGTATGGAGAACTGATTTGGAAGAGGAGGGTAAAGAGAGGAAAGAACAGGCTTAAGTAATGAACTGTAAACTGAACAGAGCTTTTGCCATCCTCTTATTAGGTAGAACTCCTCTAATTAATAACCATGAATGCATGGTGCCTAAGAAGACGTAATAATGCTAGTTCTTTTGCCTCACAGTTTTAAGTGGCTCTGAATAGTAGTGTGTCTTGCTCCCCTGTGAATCATCCTGTCCTTTTTTTGTTTTTGGAACTCATAAAAAGTCAGACTTCCTTTCACCCTTTTTATCTTCACAAATTGCCTAAGATTACGGTATTGCCGGTTCTGCACATCCACCCACACATTCCCCCGTCCCTCTCATTCAAATGCCTAATACACAAAAGTGATTTCCCCTGAATGAGGAGTTTGGTACTAGATGCATTCATTTCATGAAACAAAAAAGCTATTGAAAATCAGGTAACCGCACGTCCAAGAACTCATCTGAAAAACCTTTGCTTCAGTACAAACAGATCCCACTCCACGCTTCAGAAGAGAGCATTTGGCCATTGGGAAGTGTGCGCTGCGCAAGCCCATCCTCGACTTGTATCTTGATTGTAGTGAGCAAGGTAAGACTAATTTGAGGTAAGGGGAAAATACATTCCAGAAAGTGAATTTGAAAAGTGTTACATACAGCAAAGGCTCCAATGTTCCAGCCAGCTTTTTTTCCTTACAGCTTTAACCACAAAAGCTGCTGTTAGTCTCTGCTCCTACTAGAGAAGTGAATATTGCATCGAGCCCAGGAACCGCTGAGAGTAACCTGGGCTAGGGAATGGAGCTGCACAGCAGTCTTCAAGTCATTTAAAGCCAGCTCTTTTGCAGGACTAAGCCAAATACTTTGGACTAGGCCATTGGTTTTTAAGCTTCAGTGACATTCTTCACATTGACCTGTCTGTGGGAAAATCCCTAACTATTTGCCCTGGCCTGGAATGCTTGCATATTGCAGTGCAGTCTTGTGTGCATAATGTGTGCACCCTTTCCCTACGCAGTTTTCTGTACATTTCCATTTGAACCAAAAGGCTTTCTTCAGTAGTATTTTGGCTGATGGGAAACAAACAGTTAAGTATAGTAGAAATGTACACCTATTCCTCATCTTCTTCCACCTGTGGCAACAAGAACAGCCAAACACTTCCCTTGCCCTGCCATGTTCTGACTTCTACCACCGCCAGATGTCATTAGGCTCTGTCCCCGACTGATCAGTTTAAACCCCTGGCTTCCAGATTCTATCCTCTGTGACTCTGGGCCTGATCCTTAGGTGATCTGGTGACTCAAAATGGTGATCTCTTATCTCTACCTATCCTTGTCCTACCTCAATTTAAACTGTAGGTTCCATGGGGCATGCACCTGTCTTCTGCATATTTTACTCTGCAAAGTGCAGGCTTGCTGAATGGCTCTACAAAGAAAACAAAATGGCAACTAAAAGAAAAATACAGTTTTGGGGGGTATACATGATGTATTTGTGGATCTGTTATTCGGTTGCTTTTTTGCATTCCTGTGTGCTCTGCAGTACTCAGTCTATTAATTCAGTTTGTTCTTTAGCACAGCACGATCTGTGAGTTTGCCACCTCTTTGGGTGGATCTTAATGCATCTGATGAAATAGGTTGCCTATGAAAGCTCATGCTGGAATAAATAGTATCTCAGATGCAAGCAAAAAACAAAAAAGATTTATGTTGCCTCTTGGGACAAAAACCCAACATGACTGAGTGACATCAGAACAATAAAACACAGAGAGGAAAAAAGAAAGCTGGTCAGGATTGTTTAGTGAAGAAGAACCTGTTGAGTCCTGAAGACCACAGGTAGAGCTGACAGATCTTAGGAGCTGACCCCAAGTTGGCAGGGCTTAAGTCGTCCTTTTATATTGTTCAAGGCAGGAGTTCCCAAACTGAGGTCTGTGGTCCACCAGCTCCAGTCAGGTGGTTCGTGGCATGTCCACATTAAATATTCATATTGACTTTACATTGTATTTTATTGCCTTTTTATCTCAGGATATGAACTTCTGTGGAGCTAGCAAACCAATCTCTTGGGGACGACTCGTGAGATGCATTGTTCTCACTTTTGTTCATAAGATGAGAATTTATGCTTTCCACAAGCTAAATGAAGGGGGGAACCAGGCATCCACACAGACAGACTTTTAATTTTACCCCCTAGCAAATGAGACTGAAGGTGTGGTATGTGTGAACATGTGAGTGAACAATCACTTTTATCGGACACTGAGTGTAAAGTAGGTTCATATTTCTGTGGCTTGAAAAATGGCCTTTCTTTTTGAAAGCCCATAATAGGTGTGCAATGGTTTGTGAAGACAGCAGCAATATTCACCCATATAGATTTACGTGACATTTCATGCTGACAGCCCATTGCTTTGCTGAGCACTTATTTTTCAAGGGAGGCATATTCTTTAAAGGATTAAATGGCATGCATTAATAAAAGTAATTTAATCGCCTAAGGTTTAGACTGTGAGGATGCTGTACATTACGCAAATAACAAAGATACTCTGTTATCTGTCAGAAATTTTGCTGTTGTGCTCAGAAGGAGCCAAAGGCAATTGCAGATATAGACACAATTATGACCAAACTAATTTGTGAATGACATGGGGGCTCTCCTTCTTTCCCTAAGGTCCACAGGTCCTTCTGGGGTGGGCCCCTAATCTAAAATGGGGAGTGCTGGGGCTCAATCTTGCCTGAAAGTCACAGGCAGAATCTCCTGCCTCACATGTGAGGAAGCCAGTTTTGGTCGCCCAGAGCTGATTTCGCGCCTTGCTTTCTGATGCACTAATGCCACCATGAAGAAATGTTTACATTCCCAATTTCACGATATGAATGTTTTCATATGACGGCGCCCTAATGTACTGACAGCTTGTAAGCTATTTGCTCAGCTAGAAGGAAGCCAAGGCTTAAGAAATAAAGTGTGAATTGGCTCTCAGTGGTTTGGGAACAGGGTTGCCAGCAGACCAGGGAAAATAAAATGAAGCAAAATGGTTTAACTGTTTGCTGTTAAACTTTGGAGTCAGCTGCTAGAATTGTTTTGTGTAAAGACTCGAAATTTTGCAGCCAGGCTCAAGCAGGAAGTTTTTTTGAGTAAAAGGCAGCACCATATCTCCCGCCTGCAGCACATGCTTAAACTGACCATGCAGACACACCCAGGGGCGCGTTTGCTGAGGCTGCATGTGGGGCTGCAGCGTTTGTTCAGCTTTTGGGTTTCCTCCCTAGCTAAGCCCCCCACAAGGCTCTGTGGGGTTGAGGGAGGCAGAGCAGCATGGAATTGTGCTAGTGGTAGTTGTAGTGCTTATTTCCCTCTGTGGCCTCGCCCCCTGGCCCTGCCCAGGTCCAAGAGTTTTTGAAATGTAAAGCTGGTATCCCACCAAAGAAGAACACTCTTTCCCCATCTTTCCACTGATTTACTGGTTGTCTTTGAAAATGGCTGGCTGGCATCCCTATTTCAGTTCAATTTTGGATAACCTGTTAAACCTGGCAGATCAGAAAAGGGACTGGAAAAATTCCAGGGCCTTCCTTGAAGCTTCTAGGCAAGGGCAGGAGAACTTGTGGTCCTCTGGAACTTATTGGACTACAACTCCCATGAGCCTCTTCCATTATGCCAAGGCTCCGGGATAATGGGATAAGTAGTCCAGCAGCATTTGGAGGACTACAGGTTTCTCACTGATGCTCCTTGTTCTTGGTGGTTTATGGGGAGAAGTGAGTACGTATATATTGCATGCCATGACTCGGGGCTGGCCCTACCATTAGACAGAGTGGAGCAATTGCCTCAGGCAGCAGATGCAGCCCTACCCCTCACACAGTCCTGCTGAGTGCTCTGGCTATTTCTCTCTGCTGCCTGCCACACCGCCTGCCATACACCCTCTGAGCTAGCCTGCTGGCTCAGGTGCCCTGGAGGATGGTATATTGTTGCAATGATTGAAGTATGATTCAACTCCTAGTCCAGTCAGTTTCTGTTCATGGAATGAGAGGTGGGATGCCAATTTGTCCTTTGCTTTAGGCAGCAAGATGTCTTGCGCTGCCAGCCCTTCCAATCTTACATGTCTCTCCTGCCCCATCAATCACATTCTTCCCAAGGCAGATCAGGCTGCCTTCAGTCCATGTGAGAGATGGTTATGAATTTCCAGGTATTCAGTAGGTGTCCGGGTAATTAATCCAGTGTCCCCATTTTAACTGTGGTCGGGCAGAGGGAGTTCTCCCATTCCTAAGCAGAGCTCAAGCTTTGTCCAACTTATTTACAATGAGCCTTGACCATTACTGGAAAGCATATCGTGACAATTTTCGCATTTTGAATTTGGCATGTGTAGCATAGCATCTGAGATCTGCTCTTGGCAATTTTGATCTCAGTTGACTAGCTGCAAATTCAAGGGTAAAAGACTGCTGATTAGAGTCTCTATATATGGAGCCTGAAAGCTCTCCTTTCCTTGACTGATTGTAAATCCCATTGGCTTAATAATTCATGCTTGCTGTTGTGACGGTAGCTGTGCATTATGTTACTTTCATCATATATTCTCCTTGGTTTTATTGAATTTTCACAGCACGCTTCAATAAGGCCCCATGCATTCCCACAGGAAAGAAGTCAGTGGCTTAATAACTAAGGTTCTGGATGATATAATTTCATTTTGTGCTATAACAGGTAAGAGAGCTCAGCTCCTGGATATTTGACTTCCACCCAATATTCAAAATGGATTTGTTGGCTTGCTCCTTCGTGGATTGTTTCCACATTTCCATGTATAAATAGCCTTCAAGTCGGGGTATTAACATTTGATCGGCATTATCCACATTCATACCAGCATTTTAGCAGCCCCTAAAATAAATGACTGCGCTGCAATCATTTATGCATATTTGCAGATGGTGTGATATAAATTAATTGGCAGGCTGTTATGGTCTCTTACACCAAATGGAAATAGGTGATCTAGCGTATATATGTATATTATTTGGCCTTCTTTTGCTTGGTCAAACTTGATGTACAACTGGGGTGAGGGAGGGATGTACATTTAGAAAGCTCAGCCAGATCAAGGGGAAAGCAAAGGTTTGGCATTGGGAGCATCATTGTCACAATACACGTCTGAATTATTTGCCTGTTCCTTCCTCCTTGGTTACCTTCCCAAAAGAGAAGGTAGCTGGAGATGAAAGGGAGAGGCCTGGGTCAGGGAAAAGAGGTAACTCTCATTTCCCTCCTAGTGTAATTGGGTACAAACTACACATGGCATTAAATGAAGCTTTGCATTAAACTTGCAGGGATCCCCCCCCTTTTAATTAAATGCTAATCACAACAACTGACAATTTAGAACATGAGAACAGACCATGGGGGCTTAAACACTTTTCTTCCCTGCTGTGGTCCTGAGTAGAACCAATCATTTGCTTGTGTGCATGTAATAATAGAGATGTCTATTGACACCGCCAGTTGCACAACCTTTGTCATTCCTCTGTGTGTCTTCTGATCACTGCCACTGAACTTCAGATGGGCTTAAGAAAGTGAGGAGGGGAAACTTCTTCCTTGGCTCCCTCTCAGCCACCAATTGAATTGACAGTTTCATATAAATATTTTTCCTTCCCAATTTATTTTCCGAACTTTACCCTTACACTTTCAAACTTCTGTTTAAAGAAGTCCTTCTCCATTGAAGACTCTAGATTTCCACCCCCCATCTTTTATGCATCCAGCTATGTACCCTGGTGTCCAGTGCTTTTTTTCTTTCTAAAAAAAATGTTTAGGGGTACTCTCATTTTGACTCAAAAAAATCACCACTTTACAGTTGAAATCGGAAAAATAAATAAAGTAAATGGACAAAAATACAAAGATTCACAAATGTTTAGGAGTATGCGTACCCCTGTGCCCCCTATAAAAAAGCACTGCTGGTGTCTATTGACACTGCCAGATGCACAACCAAAGAGAAAAATCAAATGAGCAGAAAAACAGGAGGGAAGGGAAAAAACAGAGAGGGGGAGGGAGAAATATGAACACCAATCTTATTTACCCAATCTATCAAGCAGTTTTGTGCATCAGGTACCGAAGGCAGCTAACAATATTAATAATATGCAGAGAAAATATTAAAAAATGCCAGATAAGACCATAATTAAAAAAGCAATAAATGAAAGCAAGAACAACGAGAAACAACACAACAGCAGAAAGCAAAAAAGACCACTGGCAAAATAAAACCCTTGTGGTCTTCACCGTTGTCTGCATCTCCACAGTATCTCCTTTTCTTTTTTGTACCCACACCTTGACTTTCCCCCACCTCTTCGTCATGAACCCTCCCCTAGTTTAAATGCAGAAGAAACAGAAAGGAAGTTCAAGGCTTGAAAGTGACACTGGAAAGACCTTTGTATTGGCTGACATGCTACAATCAGAATCACAAAGAGATGCGATGGGAGGGATAATTCAGCATTGCTGACACCAGGTGTGAATCTCAACACTGATTCCCCATGGAAGCACAGGTTTTAGAATTATAATAAATAAGCATTAAACAAAAAAAAGGGGGGGGATAACCTTGTACCAGCCTTGGGACCGCAGAAGACAGCGCTTGCACTGAAACACTTTGCTGGCCCTCAGTTATCTCTCAGATGGTTAGAATATGGCGCTGATAATGCCAAGGTTTCAGGTTCAATCCCCATAAGGGATAGCTGCATATTCCTGCAGGGTCCCTCCCAACTCTATGATTCTGTGACTCGGGCTTCAGCCCAAGAGCCAGTGCAGTGATGCAGAGACAAAGACAAGCCAGAATGGGCATGTGAGTCACTTCTCAGTGTTCCCTAGTGTTTCTAACTAATATTGTTATACTTTTGCTTGTGCTGGAATCATAGTCTCTAGGAATTTGAATGGCTGTATTCATGTTACCACCACAAAACAGGCCCTTTAGCAAGGATCTACCATCTCTTACAGAATTCTTAAAACTGAAGGGGTGTTTTCCCCTTAGAAAAATACCACCATCCCAATTTTCTAGCCTTCATGATTGAGTAGCCAGTGTGGTGCCTTCCAAATGTTGTTGGATCCCAATGGTCAGGAGTGATGGGAGGGGGTGTCCAAGAACATTTGCAGGGCGCCAGGTTGCAGACCCTGGCCTAGAAACACCGGCCCTCCAAGTGTCCCTATTTTCCAGGGACAGCCCCAGATTTACAGAAGCCATCCTGGTTTCTGATTTGATTCCGGAATGTCCCACTTTTCCTTAGGACATCTCTATTCAAACATTCAAAAAGGGGAGAAACAGTAATCACTTCAACTTTGCTGATATCTGTTTGGACTCAAAACTCTGCCAAGAGCTTAAGGTCTGACAAATTCCTCCATTGCCTCACTGGCAATTTCATTTCCCAGAAGGTGGAAGAACCAACAAGGGGATCATCTATTTTGAACCTGGTCCTCACCAACAAGGAGGAACTGATTGAAGAAGTGGAAGTGCTCAGAAACTTGGGAGGAAGTGATCATGTTCTCCTGGGTTTCAGGATACAGAGGCAAGGGAAAACTGAGTGTAGTCAGACAAACACTCTGGACTTTAAGAAGGCCAATTTCGGAAAACTGAAGGAGCTACTGGGTGTGTTCCCGTGGTCAGAAATACTCAATGAGAAAGGAGTCCAATGGGAGTTTCTTAAAGGAGAAATATTGAAGCCCCAAATGCAGGCAATACCAACAAGAAAGAAAAGTGGGAGGCATCTAAGGAAACTGGTGTGGCTGCAGATCAGCTGAGAATTAACAGGGGCATGTATAGAATCATAGAATCATAGAGTTGGAAGAGACCACAAGGGCCATCAAGTCCAACCCCCTGCCAAGCAGGAAACACCATCAGAGCACTCCTGACATATGGTTGTCAAGCCTCTGCTTAAAGACCTCCAAAGGAGGAGACTCCACCACACTCCTTGGCAGCAAATTCCACTGTCGAACAGCTCTTACTGTCAGGAGGTTCTTCCTAATGTTTAGGTGGAATCTTCTTTCTTGTAGTTTGGATCCATTGCTCCGTGTCCGCTTCTCTGGAGCAGCAGAAAACAACCTTTCTCCCTCCTCTATGTGACATCCTTTTATATATTTGAACATGGCTATCATATCACCCCTTAACCTCCTCTTCTCCAGGCTAAACATGCCCAGCTCCCTTAGCCGTTCCTCATAAGGCATCGTTTCCAGGCCTTTGACCATTTTGGTTGCCCTCCTCTGGACACGTTCCAGTTTGTCAGTGTCCTTCTTGAATTGTGGTGCCCAGAACTGGACACAGTACTCCAGGTGAGGTCTGACCAGAGCAGAATACAGTGGCACTATTACTTCCCTTGATCTAGATGCTATACTCCTATTGATGAGGCCCATGGAAGAAAGGGGAAATCACAAAGGAGGAGTATACATGAGTAGCCAACAGTTGCAGGGGGGGGGGAGTCAGACTAGCTAAAGCTCAGAATGAACTCAGGCTTACAAGAGAGATTAAAAATAATTTAAAAAAGGTTTCTTTGGCTATGTCCGAAGTAAGAGGAAGAACAAGAAAATGGTAGGTCCTGTGCTTGGGGAACATGAAGAAATGCTATTGGGTGACAGAGAAAAGGTGGAACTACTCAACATCTACTTTGCCTCTGTCTTCACCCAAAAGGAAAGCGATGCCCAACCTGGTGATAACAGAATAAATGACGTAAGGAGGCAGCTGCAGCCCAAGAAAGGAAAAGAGGTAGTAAGGGAACACCCAGCTACTTTAAATGAATTCAAATCTCCAGGGTCTGATAAGCTGCAACCAAGGGTACTAAAGGAGCTTGCGGATGTAATTTCAGAGCCTCTGTGTATTATCTTTGAGAATTCTTGGAGAACAGGTGAGGTCCCTGTGGACTGGAGGCAGGCAAATGTTGGCTCCATATTCAAAAGGGATGAGAGAGGCCCAGGTAACTACTGACCAGTGAGCTTGACATCGATATTAGGGAAGGTCCTAGAACAGATAATTCAACAGCCAATCTGTGAGTATTTAGAAAAGGATGCTGTGATTACTAAGACCCAGCTTGCGTTTCTCAAAAGAAAAAGAAAAAGGCATGCCAGTCCAATCTGATTTCTTTTTTCGATGGAACTGCAAACTTAGTGGATCAGGGAAATGTTGCGGACATAGTGTATCTTGATTTCAGTAAGGTTTTTGACACGAGAGGTGGTGGACTCTCCTTCCTTGGAGGTTTTTAAACAGAGGTTGGATGGCCATCAGTCATGGATGTTTTAGCTGAAATTCCTGCATTGCAGGGAGTTGGACTAGAGATGACCCTTGGGGTCCCTTCCAATTCTAAGATTCTATGATTCTATTTTCATTGGAGAAATGTTGGAGGGTATGGAGGTATGCGACCCCCAAACAAAGGGGATAAGTAACTATACAACCTTGAGAAGACATCTGAAGGCAGCCCTGTATTTTAATTCTCAATGTTTTATTATGTTTTTATGTATGTTGGAAGCAGTCCAAAGTGGCTTGGGCAACCCAGTCAGAACAGGACATCCCTATTTTCATCAGATAAGTGTTGGAGGGTATGGAGCCTCAGTAGCAATTTTACGTGGGAAGCACCTCTGTAAGCTGAAGCACAATGGATCTGGCATATCTGATCTCCTGCATTTTTAGATCAAACCAGGTCTGTTTTACTTGATAATATTGTGAAGTCATAAAAGAACAATTAATGTTTATTACTTAAAGTCACAGGGCATAAACAGCCTGTAAATCCTCCTTAATTAGGAGACTGTTTTTGATGACTTAATTGCATAGCAAGATCAAATGTAAATACAAAAACAAATACCATTTTACACTTTATTTTCACCCGGAGACAGTGCGCACATGGCAATTAATGGCAGCGTGTAATGCATGGCCTATTAAGACACAAACACATGCAATTACCAGGTAGCTACTGTACAAATGGCTGTGAACTCTGGAGGGCTTTTCCAAACACTTCAAACAGAAGGCTGGGAGTTAAACCAGAAGGCAAAAGCAACCCACGAACGATAATGAAAGAGAATGGGGAACACCTGCTCATCCTCATTTGAACTCTCAACAGGTCTATAGAAATGTTAAGCAACTCTTATTCAATTTCCTCAGTTTTCTGTTTTTTTAAGGTTCACCCATGTGGATGCTGCTTGTTCATGAAGCAAAGAGATTTGTGCATTTGGCATGTACAGCACTGGGGCCATTAAACTGTTTAAAACAACAGTCATTATGTAGGAGGGTCAGTGCATACCCAGTGACTATTGGTGGGGGGTGGCAGCTGAGGAATGATATGAGGGAGATTCCCCACCCACCACAGATCCCTTGTTTGCCATGCTTGCCATTGCATCCTTCAGAACAAAGGCTCCACCAGCACAATACGTTGAAAGCTGTCTCATAGCACTTTTGTTAGGCATGGATCACCCCTGAAGAATTCTGGGAACAATAGTTTGTTAAGGGTGCTGAGTATTTTTGGAAGACCCCTATTCCCCTCAGAGACATACAGTTCCACAAGTTCATTGCAAAGAGGGATTGTTTGCTAAACCACTATGAAAATACACCACTAATGGTAAAAAAAATACCAGAGAGATTTACAACAATTATATGCAAACATATGAAATAAAAAGCTAACTATTATGGAAAGGTTTATTCTTAACTGCCTGCATAAACCTGATGGAAGAGAAAAGTTTTCATCAGGTGCTTAAAAGTTGAAAAAGAAGGTGGCTGCTTCTTTTATTGTGCTGAGCTTCTATAGCTCCAAGTATTCTGGAGAGAATACATGACATCCCCTTCCAGCTTCCATTTTACCAATCCCCTCGTTTTGGGGACTTTTACTCTTCTGAAGTCAAATGTGCTGTGCTATCTTGGCCATTCTCCACCTCCATAAGTGTTGAACTTGATGGCCCTGTGGCAGCTATTCCCAATCACTTAGATCTTGCATGAGGTCCTTGGGTGCCACTTATGTTCAGAATTGCCTCCTTTCTTCTGGTCGGTTCCTTTTGATGTCTCCTTAGTTTCCTTCTCCACCTCAAGATCACCCTGGTCGTTTTGGTCAAGGAAGGGATAGTGTGTCTCTTGGGGCCTGTTATTGTCACATAGAGCAATTCTTGGGAGGAGTCTGCCCCATTTGGATCTCTTTCGTCCCACTGGAGTCCAGAGTGTCTTTCCTTGTCCCTGCTCGCTATCTCTATTCCCTCCTCTGAGACCAGGCTTTCCAGCTTGCCCATCTTGGCTTGGAGGATTCTAGGGTTAGCATATAAGCCCCTACACACAGTGTCGGTGGGCATGTGCGTTTCACCACATGGTACTTTGGCCTCCTTGAATTGCTCTCACACACCCTGCATGCCCTCCCCCTTTTCTGTTTGGACAGTCATAAACACTCTCATCCTCTCCCCTTAGGAATATTTTAACTCAAACTGGATGCACCACAGCTGGGGTCAGTTTAAATCAGTTTAAAAGCTGCTTTTATTTTTTATTTTTCCTAAGGGCCAACAGCCTGATTCAAGAGGACCAAGCCCATTACCAAACAGTGACCACCGAACAGTCAACATATGATTATTATTATTTTTGTGGGGGTGGGGTGTCACTGCCTAGGGCTAAGCTTAGAAAGAAACACTTGTATTTTCTTACTCTCTTAATATTTGACACAGGTAAAAGCAGCGTGGCCTTATGCCCACGTATCTAATACATGGTTGTCATGTTTCATTAGACATTTTTAGGCATCTTAGACCTCCGCAGGGCCTTTCCACTTAACCCAGACAGTGTGCTTCCTGTCAGAGGCAAATTACACAGCTCACAGTGCCTCTTTCCAGGCTCCATCAAAACACTATCATCTATTATCCATATGCAGAACACATGCTGCGTCAGCTCAAATCTAACGGCACATCTCCGCTTTGTATTTTTGTTTTTTTAATTTACAACAATGTACAAAACGTACTGGAAATATTGGCAACACCAAGGCTCATTACTGTGACGAGTGTAACGTGGCCAGAGGGGAAATTCCAAATGGACTGAAGACGGGTCTTAAATTATGTGTCACTTTGGAGCCAATGCAAATGGGAAGGGCCAAATTAGAAATCTCACTGGGGACGGACAAGTCATGGATGCCGTCAAACCCCCACAGAGGCTTGAAGCAGAAAGAGTGAATGGTTTGCAGAAAGTGATTTACAAAATCACTTTTTCACATTAGCCACATGTTGTGCTCTTGTATACAGTGCGCGGCTGGCGCTGTGGTCTAAACCACTGAGCCTTGGGCTTGCTGATCAAAAGGTCGGCAGTTCAAATCCCCACGATGGGGTGAGCTCCCGTTGCTCGGTCCCTGCTCCTGCCAACCTAGCAGTTCAAAAGCACCCCAAAAAGTGCAAGTAGATAAATAGGTACCGCTCTGCTGGGAAGGTAAACTGTGTTTCCGTGTGCTGCTCTGGTGTGGGTGTTCCGTTGCACCAGAAGCGGCTTAGTCATGCTGGCCACATGACCCGGAAAAACCGTCCGTGGAAGTGGGCAAAGGCCAGCTCCCTCGGCCTGTAAAGCAAGATGAGCGCCACAACCCCAGAGTCATTCACGACCAGACTTAACTGTCAGGGGTCCCTTTACCTTTATGCCCCTTGGGGACCCAGTTCAGTGTCTCTGAGAGGGATGGGGAAATGGGGGGATTCAGCAAGAAATGGGTAGGGAATAGGACTGAATGACAGAGCATTTGCTATCTGTGTAGAGATGTGATTCCCAACATGATTATCCACATAGGATCTCAGGCAGCAAGTCCTGGGCAGCTGTTGCCCAACAAAGCAGCCACCATTGGGCTTACCTAGGCTTCCACAACCTGTTTCCCTCCAGAAGCTTTGAAGCATAACTTCCATCACTGCCAGCCAGAATGGAGGGAAACCAGTTTGGGGGAGTCTGGACTAGACGGGCCAGAGCTGGGTGGCAAAGCACAGGGTTTGCATTAAGAAGCTCCCAGGTTCAGACCCTGGCAACGTCAGTTGAAGGGTTTCAGGCAGCATGGCTAGACAAGTTAAAACAGCTAAGCCAGAGACAATACTAGGCTAGATGCACGAATGGTCCAAATATCTAGCAGCTTCATATGTCCATTCAAAATTAATCCAAAACCAAAAAAGAAGACTTTTTTAAAGAGCATTTCCTGCATTTCTTTCCTCCCCAATTACATCACAATAATTATAGCACTGACATCAAGACAAGACAAAATGGTCACAACTATTTTTTTAAAGCGACCACAAACGAGCTCAAATGCAGAACTCACCACTCTTCTTCTCTCAGTCCCACCCAGGACAACCTGCAATCTGATCTGAAATGCAGACAACTTGGTTTCATACACACTAACCAGTTTGCAGAATAAAAGCGTCATTTTTCTCAATCTGGAATTGTTTGTGCTTGTCCTCAACATGTTGCTTCCAGTCTAGACTGATTCTAGATCCTGCCTTCCCACAGGGTGGGTGTGATTACTTGATACATGTTTGAAAATCCTCCCCTTCATTAAGTTATCCACACCTTTTCCTTCTTGCTGGCACTCACCAGGAAAATGAAGGACATATCCTCCAAATGTCCTGATTTCCAGGGACAGTCCCAGAATTACAAAAGCCATCCCAGCTTCTGATTTGATCCCCGGGTGTCCTTATTTCTCCCACCAGGGGCACTGACACCAAGCTCAGGGAGGAGGAATGTCCTGAGAGACTGGGCACCACAATTTAGGAAGGATGTTGACAAGCTGGAACGTGTGAAGAGAAGGGGGCGACCAAGATGATCAAGGGTCTGGAAACCAAGCCTTATGAGGAACGGTTGAAGGAGCTGGGTATGTTTAGCATGGAAAAGAGGGGACTGAGGAGATAATGATAGCCATCTTCAAATATCTCAAGGGCTGTCACATGGAAGAGAGAACAAGCTTTTCCCCCTCTTGCTCTGGAGGGTAGGACTCAAACCAATGGCTTCAAGTTGCAAGAAAGGAGATTCTAACTAGAAATCAGGAAGAATTTTCTGACAGTAAGAGCTATTCAATAGTGGAATGGTCTCCCTGGGGAGGTTGTGGATCCTCCTTCCTTGGGGGTTTTAAAGCATAGATTTAATTGAGATTAAATCTCAATTAAACCAGGGGGTTGGGCTATATGACCCCTGGGGTTCCTTCCAACTCTACAATTCTATGATTCTATGACACCTTTCCCCCTCCCCATCTTGGAGACATTTCCCTTGTTTCTGGATCTCTCACGTAAGTGGATGTGACGACGCTACATTGACCAACGTGAACTGGTTCTGTGACGGCGTTGATGGAAAGTGAGATAATTTAAACAAATGAATGCTGACAAATCAAAGGAGAGATATTTCCCCCACTTCCTGAAATGTTCATGAAAATGGTGATAAGTTTTGTCTGAAACCTGATAGATTATGAAGTCTGAAATTCTACAAATGATAGTACTTGGATGCAGTAAATAGCAAGGAAATATACCTTTTGTTGTCGGCTATATCTGCCTCTCTGGAAGCTCCTTGCTTACATGGCTTGCTCTCTAGGCCTCTTTGAGGAGCTCACATAATGAAAACAAAGTATGCTCATTTGACATGCATTGCAAAGAACGCTTCTCCTGCTCTGTTTTGAAACAGAGGCCACTGCTCTCTTCCCTGGAGGACTTGACTTTCACCGGCAACTTTGCCACTGCTCCTCTTGCAGTCTTGACCTCCTGGGGTTTGCAGCTCAGGTAAAAGGTCCTCTCGTGGACCCTCTAGGACCATGTGCTGCCTTTGGCCAGCTGTGTCACCTTGCTTGCGAATACCGCAGGAGTGGTGCCCCTCCCCCAAGATGCTGTAAATTGTTTCTTTCATCTTCTGTTGAAACAGCAGCATAAAACAGAGGGAGGGAGGATGAGATAGTGGGGGATCGTAGAGGGAAAATAAATTGTATTCCTGCTGCAGAGACTTCATTTGATAAATAATGTATATAGAGTTTGCCGTAATAACTGCTCTTTTCCGATTCAGCTGGTTAGGGCATGCTTTGACACAAACTGTATGTATTTCCTACAGGCAGTGAATGATCGGAGCTGTATCCTGAGTTATGAAAGGGAAAAGCCGGCTGTTAACATTCTGGGTTGTGTCAGATAGGTTAATCTAGCTTTTTACCTGTGAATGCGAAATGTGCAGGGAAAGCAGAGAGAAAGAAAGGCTTCTGACTCTTCTCTTAATAACGGGGAGGTTTATTGTCACCCCTAAGTTCAGGAGAGAGAAAAGGAAGCACTTCTTTGCACAGCAGATAATTAGCTGACAGGCTCACTACAAATGTTGGCCGAGACAAATTTGTGAAAGGAAGGTCTATTAACCCAGTAGCTAAAGAGAACCTCCACATTCATAAGCAGTGTATCCTTGGTAACACGATATTGAGGGCAAAAAGCAATAGCCAGCCATCACTTTGTCGTATTTAACAGTCTTCTAAGGGGCATCTGACAGACCGCTATTACAAAAAGAGTTTTGAACCAGATTGTTAAGTTGTGGGCGAACATATCAGATGACACAGAGATTCTTCCAAAGCAGCTCTTTATTTGTAAGCTGGAACAGAACTGACTGAGGAGCTCAGTCCGCCTGCTTATATAGAGCTCCAGAACAATGTAACTGTTGCCATTTTCTAAAACTATCCAATCACTGAGCGTCACTTTCGATCCTTCATTTGCATAACTATCTACATTATCCCCCTGCTGGCCCAGGGTGAGAACTTCAGTACATAACACAGATGATCTTTGGTTAGATCCACCAAGGCAACCCCTGTGTTCTTATGACTCTGAGGAAGGGGCACAATTAGCTGAAGAAGAGGAAAGGGTGTGGGGGGTCTCAAACAGTGCATGGCTTGTGGGATGTGGGGAGGGAGAGATCAGATCCATGAGAAGCACTGTGACGGGAGAGACTTTCTGTTCTTTGGCAGGCAATGGCTTTTCCACCTGCCCTGCCCCCCTCAACCCCCCCCCCCGGGAGCCTTTCCTAGACCATGACTTTGAGAAGAGCAGAAGCAGTTGGGAAGAGAGGAGTTCAGGGATATTTTAAAAATAATAACTTTATAAGTTGTGTGTCCTTGTTTCTCAATTTGATTCCTTTACATGGTTTTGTATGTTCTATGGTATTTTATGCCTTGTGATTTGCTGTTATTTTTATTGATTATAGATTAGTAATTCTTTATTGTAATTGATAAGTGTAAATTGTTTATTATTTGCTGATGTTTATTTTTACTGTTTACTATTGGATTCTAATGGATTTTTGAATACTGCTTTGTTTTATATAAGTTGTTTATGTTAAAGTTATTGTGACTTTTTATATTGGATTAGATTGGTTCAGATTGATGTTTTATTATTATTTTTATATTTGTTGGAAGCTGCCCAGAGTGGGTGGGGTAATAATAATAATAATAATAATAATAATAATAATAATAATGGCACTAGGCAACTTCAAAGAATAAAAACATGGATAGACAGATAGATAGATAGATAGATAGATAGATAGATAGATAGATAGATAGATAAATCTCACGTTGCTTTTTCACTTGCAGGCATTGGAAGTTAATTCTGGGACTAAGTTCTACTGCAGGTCTGCTAATTCACCTCTTTTTGTTTTTCATTCTCTGTCTCCTTTTCACTCACCTTTTCTTGTTCTTGTATTTATTTTACCTGCCTTTGGATTTGAAATATTACCTTTCTTCATCTGGATATGATTAGAAGAGTCTACTCCTATCTGTTCAATGCCAAGACTTGGAGACCCTGTGGGCAGGACAATGCACATCAACCTGTGAGATCTGGTTTCCCATGGAAAAGTTACTTTTTGGGATCTCATACCAGTGATACTCAGAAAAGGAGAGGACACAAGAGAATCGAGACTGAGGGAAGAGAAAGTGTGGGAAGGCAGTGATTGGGAGGAGAACACCATATGGAGAATGAATGGTGGTTCAGGAAGCTTATTCTTCATATTCAACGACAGTATAGATGAACCCTAAGGCTCAGTTCCCATTTTTTTTAATAATAGGGATAATGAAAAGGATGTTCTGAAGATGACTGAGCAGGTAAGGAAATGTACTGTAGTTTTGGGAAAAGGAACATATTTTTATCTAGATTTGGGGTACTTGAGTGATTTGAACTGACCTGAACTGCAACTCCTAGACTAATCAGAACTCAAGTTATCCACTGGCTTTCACCTTTCCTGAATGTTCTGGTACAGTTATTGCCACAAAATTGCATCAAATTTTGATAGGAAATGTATTTAGAAATTCCTGTTTTGTACTTATAACTGCAAATATTTACGGGTATTACTTTTCTTATTTGCAGATTAATATGGAAGCAGAACAGACTCATGGGTGATATCCAAGAGTGACATGGGCAAGAAATAGACTGATTTCTATAGACTCCCAAATTCAAGTTCCTACTGCAGGAATTTGTTAACATAATTTCAGTTGGGAAAGTGATTGTTTAACACTTCAATCAACATTGTCACTGTCTTCTGCTATTCATGATGAATAGTTTCTCCTAACTCTTTTGCTGGTTTTACAGTATTATAGTGTCAGTCAAAGGAATTCACATTACCTTTCTTCTCCTAGTCCACAATTTGCCATTCCAATCACTAATAATGTCAGCCTCTAACATAGTTATTCCCTTTTCTGAAATCATAGACTAAGCATTCGCCAAAACAGATTATAGGCAGAAACCTTTATAAATAATGATATGCAGATAGAAAGATACATAAGTATGCATAACAAACTAAAAATAGCATCACAAAAGTTAAATAGGCTCAAAAAGTTGGAGCTTTGGATTTGGGCAATGAATTTGGGCAAAGCTATTCAATTATCGGCATGGGAAAGGCTATGGAATAAAGAATGGAGATCTATGGCTTGCTACTCGTTAAAGGAAAATTTCTTAAAGATGTTTTATAGGTGGTATATAACACCTAGCAAAATTTCCAAAATGTACAAAACAAAATCTAAAATGTGCTGGAGGTGTAACCAGGCAGAAGGGACACTATTTCACATGTGGCGGACCTGTAAAAAAATCAAGAGCTTTTGGGACACTGTTTATGAGGAGTTGAAAAAAACTTTTATAAAGAAACCAGAAGTCTTTCTATTGGGCATATTAGACCAAATTCCAAATGAAAATAAGAGAATATTCTTATACGCAACAACAGCAGCAAGAATAATAATTCCAAAAAAATTGGAAAAGTGAAATAGTACCAACAAAAAAAGGAGTGACAGAACAGATTATTTGAATAACTTGAACTGGCAAAAATAACAGATACAATTAGGGGACAATTGAACCAAAAATTCTAAAAAGAGTGGTGAATGTACAGTGGTGCCTCGCAAGACGAAATTAATTTGTTCCGCGAGTTTTTTTGTCTAGCGAATTTTTTATCTTGTGAAGCACGGTGTCGGAAAAGTTTTGGAAAAGCTTCAAAAATCACCAAAACCCTCAAAAAAGGCTACCACACCGCGTTCTATGAGTTGCTCCTCGAAGTCAAGTCGCAACTGTATTAACGGTGTTAAGAAAAAGGAAACAAACTTGCAAAAAACGCAAGACGTTTTCGTCTTGCGAAGCAAGCCCATAGGGAAATTCGTCTTGCGAAGCAGCTCAAAAACCGCAAAACCCTTTCGTCTAGCGAGTTTTTCGTCTTGCGAGGCATTTGTCTTGCGGGTCACCACTGTATAGCGATTACCTAAAAAAACAGTGTCCTCAAATCAAAACCTGGACTTGCTTTGAGTAATTTTTGCAAAACAAAATATGGTCTACAAGTAGAGTATATAGAGAAGGGCAGAAATGATGAAATGAGAAAGAAACAGTTTAATAAACAAGAAATTAGACCCGCTTTGAGGAGGAAGGAAGTCTATTAGAATAGGATAAGAATCGGAAATAGAAAATAGGGTAACATAAGTTCGTGTGTAAGGGCTTTCGCATTTATGGTTATATGTTTGTCATTTGTTTTGTGTTTTCTTTTTAGTTTGTTTCTTAAGTGTCGTGTGTTTATGTGTTGTAATAAAAAGTTAATAAAAAAACATAATTTTAAAAAAGCTGGAACTTTGGAACAAGGGTGCTTTGATCTTGCAGAACATACTTTTTCCCCCACTAGAACTCAGAGAGTTACCAACCAAAGCTAGGTGAAAAATAGTGACTTGGCTGATGGTAATCTGCATATGCAACTACAAATCTACATCTGATTTTCTGCTTATTAAGAGTTCTAACATGGCCTTAAGGACCAGAACTGAGCTGAGCTGACAGTTTCACACAAAATTCTACTCCTGGTTCTTCTACCTGTACTCCCAAGCTTTCTCAGTGATTGCAGCCTAATTTAGAAGACATTTTTGGGCGTTAGAAAGCCCTTACCAATCTACTGCAAATCACCTAGAGATCTCTTGGAAGAGCCAGATATACCTTCTTTCCACCCTCTCATGTCTAGGCCTGACCGGATACCAGACAGGGAGACAAGGATACCAAGTAAGGATGAACCAGACACCCTAGAGGTCAAGGACTTAAGGAGCAGGCAAGGGCCCCTGAATCCAATAATGAGGACCCCCTTGATACCTTGACAAGGTTGATACTTTATGAACTCCTGGAACTGGCTCTAGGCTGAAGAGCAACAACATAATAGGGACCCAGAGTCACCAATCTATTCATGAGTAAGCAATTCCTCATACTCTTTCACTGCTAGCAGCTGTTGTTAGGGTGTGGTTACCAGACGATATAATGCCTCCCTCTTGAGACTGCCGGTTGCTGGAAACAGCATAGGCCTGTAGTGCCTGATTCTGGTTTACCTGACTGCCTGTGCCTGATCACTCTGATGGTGACCTTGGACCACTGTCTGGCTTTATCACTGGATCATGCTTGGACCTAGATTGATTCTCTGTGCTTGACCTGGGTTTGTTTGGACCAGGCTGTGCCTGCAACCCTATCCTCATTGGTAATTACTATGTGACTGGGAACCTAGTTGCTGAGGGCATCCCCTAGAGTGTGGTAGAACATATGCATTGCATGTAGAAGGTCCTAGGTTAATCCCTGGCATCTCCAGCTAATGGCTGCAGAAGATCCCTGTCTGAGAGTTTGGAGAGGTGCTCTTGGTTGGTATAAACAACACAGAGTAAGGGGGAGCAATGGGCTGACTTCATATAAGGTAGCTTCCCATATTTCTATGTAACCTGTACATGCACTGAGCCAAAAATGGTATAATTGGTAAGAAATTAAAGCTGCAGCCAACCTTTCACTGAGGTGGTAAACTGGGCTGTAGCACTTCAGACTACAAGAGAAGGTTCACATGAATGAATGCTTCTATTTTTTAAAAATCCATGAGAATAGAAATGTAGCAACTTGGGTGGAAAGAGTCTAGCATAGCCTTTTCCTTGACACCTTAATTTTATATATGTAGGAAGACTGTCTTTTATAAAGTAATACTCAGTTATGTGAGCCCTCTCCATCTGAAATGCTGTAGCCCAGCTCAGAGAAAGAAACTAATGTCCCAATGCTATGGTAATGGTAGGAGGTGCTCACTCAGGGATAGCTCAAGGGCAAGATGGCATCCCTTTCTCTTCCATGTGCAGAAGCTGACTGGATTGGTGGCAAATGAATCTTACATCCATAATTGCAACTAGAAGCCTTCATCCACGAAACGTCATCATCTTCAACTTGAAGCAGTTGCTCCACTGTGCCTAATGATAGGACTGGCCTTGTGCTCCCCTCCTCCCCCCACTTTCTCACTGCAAATCATCTCAAGCCGTGTGCACTCTGTGGTAATGCAAGTATATCTTTTCCCTTGCAAGCACTGTGAGGGGGAACCTCCAGGAAAGGGAAGTAGCTCATGGAGGGGTGAAAGGGTCAAGCATCTCTTCCCCATTCCTTCTTTCTCCTTCCGAGAGAATGCACTACATGCATACAGTGGTACCTCAGGTTACATACGCTTCAGGTTACATACGCTTCAGGTTACAGACTCTGCTAACCCAGAAATATTACCTCGGGTTAAGAACTTTGCTTCAGGATGAGAACAGAAATCGTGCTCCGTCGGTGCGGCGGCAGCTGGAGGCCCCAATAGCTGAAGTGGTGCTTCAGGTTAAGAACAGTTTCAGGTTAAGAACGGATCTCCGAAACGAATTAAGTACTTAACCCAAGGTACCAGTACGGGCCACATGATCTCCTGCAATGATTTTGCAAAGTTTTTTGCAGATAAAGTCACTCAGATTCAGGAAGAGGTAGACGCCACCGTGGGAGCAGGGCCGGGGCGGGAGAGTGCTAGAGTCCTGTCTAGTCAAATTGCGTGGGATCAATTCCAATCTGTTACCTCTGAGGATGTGGACAGGCTGCTTGGACGAGTGAAACCAACCACCTGTCTCCTTGATCCTTGCCCATCCTGGCTTATAAAAGCTAGCCGGGAAGGGCTGGGCGATGGGCTTCGTGGGGTGGTGAATGCTTCCCTCCGTGAGGGAGCCTTCCCAGACCCGCTGAAAGAGGCGGTTATTAAACCGCTTCTTAAAAAACCGTCTTTAGATGCGGCCACGATGGCCAACTATCGCCCAGTCTCAAATCTTCCATTCTTGGGCAAGGTGATTGAGCGAGTGGTTGCTGAACAACTCCAGGCATGCCTGGAAGAAGCGGACCATTTGGATCCCTTCCAATCGGGATTCAGGCCTCATCATGGGACTGAAACTGCCTTGGTCGCACTGGTTGATGATCTCCAGCGGGCTAGGGACAAAGGTGAGAGCTGTTTCCTAGTTCTGCTGGATCTCTCAGCGGCCTTTGATACCATCGACCATAACATCCTTCTGGACCGTCTTGGGGGGCTGGGAGCTGGGGGCACTGTTATACAGTGGTTCCGCTCCTTCCTCCTGGGCCGTGTTCAGAAAGTGGTGGTGGGGGATGAGTGTTCAGACCCCTGGGCTCTCACTTGTGGGGTGCCTCAGGGTTCTGTCCTCTCCCCCATGCTTTTCAACATCTACATGCAGCCGCTGGGAGAGATCATCAGGGGGTTTGGGCTGGGTGTTCATCAGTATGCGGATGATACCCAGCTCTACCTCTCTTTCAAATCAGAACCAGTGAAGGTGGTGACGGTCCTGTGTGAGTGTCTGGAGGCGGTTGGAGGATGGATGGCGGCAAACAGATTGAGATTGAATCCTGACAAGACAGAAGTACTGTTTCTGGGGGACAGGAGGCGGGCAGGTGTGGGGGATTCCCTGGTCCTGAATGGGGTAACCGTGCCCCTGAAGGACCAGGTGCGCAGCCTGGGAGTCATTTTGGACTCACAGCTGTCCATGGAGGCACAGGTTAAATCCGTGTCCAGGGCAGCTGTGTACCAGCTCCATCTGGTACGCAGGCTGAGACCCTATCTGCCTGCGGACTGCCTCGCCAGAGTGGTGCATGCTCTGGTTATCTCCCACTTGGACTACTGCAATGCGCTCTACGTGGGGCTACCTTTGAAGGTGACCCGGAAACTACAACTAATCCAGAATGCAGCAGCCAGACTGGTGACTGGGAACGGCCGCCGAGACCATATAAAACCAGTCTTGAAAGACCTACATTGGCTCCCAGTACGTTTCCGAGCACAATTCAAAGTGTTGGTGCTGACCTTTAAAGCCCTAAACGGCCTCGGTCCAGTATACCCGAAGGAGCGTTCTACCCGGACACTGAGGTCCAGCACCGAGGGCCTTCTGGCGGTTCCCTCACTGCGAGAAGCCAAGTTACAGGGAACCAGGCAGAGGGCCTTCTCGGTAGTGGCGCCCTCCCTGTGGAATGCCCTCCCACCAGATGTCAAAGAGAACAACAACTACCAGACTTTTAGAAGACATCTGAAGGCAGCCCTGTTTAGGGAAGCTTTTAATGTTTGATGTATCATAGTATTTTAATATTCTTTTGGAAGCCACCCAGAGTGGCTGGGGAAACCCAGCCAGATGGGCGGGGTATAAATAATAAATTATTATTATTATTATTATTATTATTATTATTATTATTATTATACCACTGTAAGACATTTGAAAAGGCCCTAAGACACCCATTTGAACTAAAATGTACCACATATTATCTCCTTGGAAGTTTTTGTGCTCTGTCATCTAAGCAAAGTCTGTTAATCTATTAGGAACTGCAGAACGACTGCTATTCATGCAAGTGTCCATGATCTCTCCCTCTGCCCCCCTTCCAAATCCTTCGTAGCTGGAGAGAGTCCAACAAAATTGCAAACCCAGAAACAATTCTCTTTTGGAACGTGAACTAAAATGACCTTAATCAAGCAATGCTTTGGGGGATGGCCTTAAATAATTTTTTATCACAACTTCAGAGCTTTTAGTGTTGAAGCAATTGAGTGAAAAATATCTTCGTTCAAGCTAGCCTTGAGGGAAAGGACTCTGGTCAACCTATCTCCCAGAGCGATGGGTAAACTGCACTCATCCATCAACATTTCATAGTGCTTTGTAACAATTAGGACCAAGCTCAGCCTTTTATTATATGCCCTCCAGGCCATCAGCTGGTAAAATCAGCAGCACTGTTCTGACTCTCACACTGTGAAGTTCTGACTCGGGGTTCATTACTTTATACACATGTGACATGAGTCTGAAAAGAAAGACACTAACAGAACACCATTGATGCCTCAAGGACAGGACTTGCCAACTGTCTCTGGAAAGTTGCAGGACCATGAGGTAAGGTGAGGTCGTTCTTTCAGGTAGTGTCTTTTGGATGCTATTAAGGGTGGCAGAGTGGGAGTCAGGCAGATATGATCTGTGAGGCACAGTCCACTGTGATGTTCTCCTGTCCAAGCCTTATTAAAATGAATGGGAGCTGTGCAACAGCATTGCTTATATACTTCCATACAGAGTAAGAGAAATTATGATGGCCCTGGCAGCCAGGAGTCCCTGGGACAAAATACTCCTGAACCAGTACTTATTTTCTTTTCTTTAGCAATTTATATACTATTTAACTACAATTGTCTTTAAATGGTTTCTAGAGTCAGGTCCTCCGGAGTTCAACATCACTAAAGGTCCATCACCCACCACCTGCTAGTGGCTGTGCAATGCTTGCTGCTGAGGACCCTGGAGTGCCAGCTGTGGAAAGGGGCCTGAAATGGAGAGAGAGGAAAGGGAGCTGAAACTCTTGCTGCTGAAACAGAGTGAGGAAGAGTAGCAACATGGAAGAAAGGCCAAAGAGAATTCAGAAGAGGGGAGAAAACAAGCAGGAAAAGGAAGGGACAGTGCAGCCTTTAGCCAAAATCAGCAACAGATACCAGCAACAGCAGTCTGTGAAGGTGATTGTACCAACAGCAGTGGCATTTCCCTTGCCGCTAACTGTGGGTGAGGACTGAGGTTATTTAGGTTTGGCTTGTATAGCCACCAGAGAGATTATCAATCCACCCCTCATTGTCCTAATTATAGAACCCAAATACATTATTTTGGCATCATGGAATCAAAAGTAGAGGAGATTCACCTCAGGAGCATCATGAACTGGTGAAAACAGCCGTTTCCAAGCAATCTGAACATCCATCCTAATTTGTTTGTGCCAAGTTTGCTGAGAGATTACATGATGCCAACTGTTGAGCATTCTTTCAGATTTATTTGTAGGGCCCATGGGAAGCGATAATACTTAGCATATGGTGAAAAAAGAAATGCATAGAGCTCCTAAGAGTGGTAGGTCTATCTGGGGGAGATACGGTAGAGCAGGGCACACTGCCAGAAAATGCAGAGGATGGAGAAGGATGAAGTTGGCAAAGGTGTCCATGAGCTGGAGAAATCCAAAAGGCCTTTGGAGAATTAGGTGGAGGAGATGAAGGCTCAGCTGAAAAAGCTAGAGGATGAGGCCAAGCAACACCTGGAAATGAATCCCAAACTATGAATGCGCAGTTTGAGTAGGATCTTGAGGCCTGTGGTGAGCAGAATGAAGAACACAGAGAGAGAAAGCAGTGGACGACCCAGGTGTAAGAGCTCGAAGGTGATGATGAAGCTGCGCTCCATTGCTGCGGCAGCCAGAAAGAAACTTGGAAATTGACCTAAAGGACATGAAGGTCTACGTATTCTTTGCTAGTAAGAATTATGATGAAGACATCAAACAGCTCCAGAAGCTGCAGGCCCCAATGAAGGATTGCATGCTGGAGCTGGTTGACACATGTGCCTCTGGAGAAGACATGCTGGCACAGGGCAAAGAGAATGAGAAGAGGCTGAGGAGCATTGAAACAGATGGTTGAAAGGCAGAGGAATCTGGAGCAGCTGAATATGCCAAATGTCAGGGGCTGGCCTTAGAGGAAAAGCAATGCTTGTAAGCTCAGATAGCTCTAGCAGAGAAAGAACTGGAAGAATAACAATTCAGAGTTGGTGAATAGTTGTCTCAAGAAAGCAAATCTTGCCGGGATAAAAAAAAGGCTTGGAATGCAGAGCACAGTGATGAATGAAAATGTTTGCCAGCCGCTTGAGCAGCAAGACAAGGAACTTCAGGCCAAGTGGAGGGTGCTGTGACGTCTAAATGCAATACTTCCACCACTGCTCCAAAGGCAAAAATAGCATGACTGGAAGAACAGTTGGATGCTGAGACAATCAGGCCACCAGCAGGCATGTGCAATATTCGAAGAAGCTGAGGGAGCTTTTCTTCGGGATGAGTTCTAATGCTGCCAAGGTGAGCCTAGGTGGAATTGCCAGGCAGCAATGGTTTGGCATGCCAACAAAGGAAGGGGTAAGACCAGGTGGTTTTGACTTGGGATCAGAATCAAGGCAAGCAGAGTCTTGAGCACTCCAAGAGATCTAACTAGGGTATTGTGTCCTGCCCCCTACCCCAAGACTGATTCCTGAATACATTAGAGTGGGGAGACAAAGTTCATGGCAGTGATGAAGCCTCTTTTTATGAGGAAGGTATAATATTGTATATGGGACGCGGGTGGCACTGTGGGTTAACCGTTAAACCACTGTGCCGCTTGGGCTTGCCATCGGTGGTTCGAATCCCCGCGACGGGGTGAGCTCCTGTTGCTCGGTCCCAGCTCCTGCCAACCTAGCAGTTCGAAAGCATGTCAGAGTGCAAGTAGATAAATAGGTACTGCTCCGGCGGGAAGGTAAACGGTGTTTCCGTGTGCTTCTCTGGTTTTGCCAGAAGCGGTTTAGTCATGCTGGCCACATGACGCAGAAAACCATCTGTGGAAGCGCACACACGTTGGCTCCCTCGGCCAGTAAAGCAAGATGAGTGCAGCAACCCCACAGTCGTTTGCAACTGGACTTAACAGTCAGGGGTCCTTTACCTTTATAATATTGTATGGTTCTACACTGTTCACTAACACAGCTGTATGGACTCCTTTGTAGGAGGTCTTTCAGGAGAGGTTGAATGTCCATCTGTCATGTATGATCTAGCTGAGATCCCTGCATTGCAGGGGGTTGGACTAGATGACCCTTTGACACCCTTCTAACCCTACAGTGCTATGGTTCTATACATCTATGAGGCACATGAAACCATGTATCACTAGAGTGAACAAAGCACATAATGCCTACTCCTAAGGAATGGGAGCTACGGAAATGGGAAAGGTGCATGGAATAGAGAGAGGAGAGGGATGGGGAAAGCTGCTGCGATTGAAGCAGAAAAGGTGGGAGAGTGAAGATATGCAGCTGAGGAGAAGACTTTGGTTCAGAAAAGGCAAGCAGGAAGGAAGTGACATGCATAGCAGCCCTCAGTCTGTGGACAGTAGCTGAACTCAGCAGGAGCCAGTAATAACAGTCCGAGGAACTATGAGACTATACTGACAGCAGTGCAATTAATTCTGAGTTATATTTGGCCTGTATAATTATATAATTAATTATGTTCTCATTGACATCTTAAAGCTAAGTAAATATATATAATTCCAGAAAGTTTGTCCATCTGCCTCTCCTCATGCCCAGAACCCTGAGGCAATACAGCTGTCCACTTAGCAGGCTGAAAGTAATGGAGAGACAACTGTGTGCTTAGCTACAGACCCTTAAGGGATATCTGCTCCACAGCAAGGGAGTGGAGCCAGAGAGGGCTTGGAGAGATGCAATGCTTTGGGAGAAGCTGGTATGTCACTGAGCAAATTGCTTGCTCCCAGAGATCTGCCCATCCTTACGTTTCATCTGCCCACTCTGTGTGTCTGTGTCTGTGTTGAGTGACTGTTCCTCATCTCTTCCTGGCCCTCTGTGGGTTCTGCCTTCCCCAAGACAGGATATAAACAAGCAAACAAAAAAGTAGATTCTTGACTCCAAGGAACTTGCAGTCTAAAATTCTACAGTGAGGGAGAGGACAAGGGAATAATTGCAGGCAGAGAGGGAAGGGTAATAAAGGATGAAATGTGGTTTCACGTAGTTAGGCTTAGGCCGAAGACAAATTTAATATTTCAAGTTAAGACAGACATGAATAGAAATTGTTTTGAGAGTTTTTAATTATATTAAATTGAAGACCATTAATTTTAGATCTTTATTAATACAGGAGGAGAGAGGATTGTTATGATAGAAGAAATGGATAGATGGAAATGGATAAATTGAAGTGAAGAAGGAAATGGAAATGCAGACCTCCCCCCGTGTCCCACTTTTCCTTAGGACGTCCCTATTTTCAATGGAGAAATGTTGGAGGGTATGGAGTTATCCAATCCCCGAGCCATCTGAACACAATCCTGTATAGGGAAGTTTTTTTAAATGTTAAATGTTTTACTATGTATGTTGGAAGCTGGCCAGAGTGGCTGGGGCAACCCAGTAAGATGTGTGGGGTATAAATAGTAAAACTATCATTATAAAACAGGACGTTCCTATTTTCATCAGAGAAATGTTGAAGGGTATGGAAGTGTAGGTAGAACGGGGAGGAGAACAGAGGGTGAGAAGAATTGGGGAAGGCATGAAAGAGATTAACAATAAAGCTATCTATAAGGAATAATTTATAGTAATAAATGTTCAGGCTAAGTAAGCAGTAATAAGAATGTAACGAACATAAAAATTATGTATTGGTTTAAATATATAAATCGTGATAAGTATCTCAGCCATCTATGATTATTTTATACTTTGATTATTTTATACTTTGATTATGAAAAGGACAGCTGTTTCTGAGCTTTAAAAAAAGAAACTGTCCACAGCCCTGATAGCAAATGCTGTGTTTAAGTCACTTCCACCATGTTAGAATGTATAATATGCCTAATATGCAATAGGAAGTAGTCTAATGGCCTTCTGAGTCACTTGTTTTCAGGGCAAAGAATGCATGATCACATCATTTTCACATGCTGAATATGTTGTACTTGCCTGTACTCTAACCTTCAATTGGGGATGAGGACTAAAGGGTTGAACCAAAGGCTATACAGAACAGATGGAGTTTGAGGAAAGTGCTGTAGGACCACATAGGTGTTCTAAGAGGGAGTAGGTTCTGGGCATCTGGGGAGCAAAAGAGAATGGACAGCATAACTGAAGAGCACAGGAGACGTTTGGGCAGTGGAAGGTGTTAGGGTTGGAGAAGCAAACATCACAGGCAGGGATATAATGCGGGGAAAGGGCAGAAAGATGATGCAGGGCACGAATATGTATTGTGCTGCTCCTGTTCATATCAATGAAATTGGCACAAGGCAACTTCCTGGTGAATATTGCCCATGTTGATTGGGGGTGTTTGTGGGGAGAGGTTTGGATTCAAGTCTTGTGTCTCCTTGCTCCCTAACTTCAAGGTCTTCAGGTTTTGCATAGCACTAGCCCTCTTCATGCCATCAAAACATACATTGCAGGGGGGTTGGACTAGATGATCCTTGGGGTTCCTTCCAACTCTTCGATTCTATGATCATCCTTTTATTTGTATGCCACCTTTCAATAGTTAAAACCAAGCTCAAGGCAGTTTATATGGGGGGGGAATTGCATACAGTGGTACCTCGGGTTACATACGCTTCAGGTTACAGACTCCGCTAACCCAGAAATAGTGCTTCAGGTTAAGAACTTTGCTTCAGGATGAGAACAGAAATCGTGCTCCGGTGGTGCGGCAGCAGCAGGAGGCCCCATTAGCCCCATTGGTGCTTCAGGTTAAGAACAATTTCAGGTTAAGAACGGACCTCCGGAACGAATTAAGTACTTAACCCGAGGTAATTACAAAAGTAACCATAAGCAATAAACAAAACACACCAAAAAGTACACAAAATTGAACAATGTTCACAATCATCATAATAAGAGCTAAAAACAAAGAAATAACAATAATCTAAAAAACAAAACAAAACCTAAACAAAACCCCAGCCACAAAATCTGTTTAGCAGCCTCAGGTTTGTAGCTGGAGTCAGTCAGAGTCCCGCCCTCCCAGGCCAAGTGGAAAAAGGCCAGCAAGGCAGGGAGCAGGTCTTCCTGGACTCACAACTAAGATGGATATGAACCCATAGACTGGGGCTGTAGCCACACTCCATGGTCCCTGCTTCCATGTTTCCATAGGGAGCTGTGGAAGAGGCCTATGCATATGGAAGCTCTGTTTGCAGCTTCTAATAAATGCCTGGAGTTTGAGGGCAGGGTCTATCTGCACTGTCTCTCTTCATGCATTCGTAGCCTGTGGATATATTGTGTGAACAGGGCTCCTCTTTCTCCTGACTTTGGCAGTAAGTGTCTGACAGTAACTGGTGGCTAGGATTTAAAAATCAGCTTGTGACATCCCAGGTTTGCCAAGTGTGTGAGAAAAAGCAAGCGCTATTTTCTATGGACCATTAAGATAAATCCTCATCCAGTGATGTTTGACTTAGGTATTGAGAAGCATACTCACGGTTGCTAAGCAACAGCAAGAGGCTTCTTCCTGTTTCTGCAACAGAATCAGTAACAACGTGGGGGGGGGGGCTATAGCCACAACAGACACTGGGAACAAGAAGGATGCTTTGCAAATTGTTCATGGGATACCTAAGCAGATACTAAGACCATTGTGTCCAGCTTGTCAAGCCCAGTCTAGGACTAGTGTAGGGAGGGAATCTTGGGTGTAGCCCACTGACATTTTCTGGTATTTTACTTATCAAGTTGGTAATAAATGGTTTAGTTGTAGCCTGCAGCCAAACGTTTAGCTGGTTCCTTTCAAAATTACTTGCCTTCCTCTCCTTACCACTATATCTTGTGGGCAAATGCAAAAATTCATTTTCGTCCTTCTCTCCCCCACTATGCCTCCCCATGTCTGGTTCTTCCCTCTGGCCCTCTCCTCTTGCTGTTATCCTCCTGGACCACTTCCTGCTTCCAACCTTCTTTTTTAAGTTCCTCCTGTTTCCCTGGTCTTCCTACCTTCTTGGGACTCAGTCTTCTTCCCCCTCCGAGGTTCTTCCGTCTGCCCAGCCTTGTCTGGAATCATCACAGCTCAGCCGCTGGCAGCAAAAGAATCCTCTGTAGGTTTTGCCCTTCTGTGACATTTGGGGCTGCCAAGTCTTCAAGTCTGACCTAGCATTTCAGAGTTATAGGCTGTATACAGACTGCACCTTTAAAGCACTTTAAAAACACATTATATCCCTCAAAGGATTCTGGGCACTACAGTTGCTCCCTTGCATGCCTACAATTTCCAGAAGTCCTTAATGACCGCTCCCCGCTTAAAACGGGGGGCGCCCCCTCCGGCAATGGCGGATTTCCTCTGATCGGGAGGAATCCGCTTCGTGAGAATTAGGGTCTGGACCGCCACGGCGAGGCAGAGACCCACCAAAAACCACAGACGGGAGAAGCCTGTGGACGTGGGATTCGGCTGGCACCTCTTGCACCTCCCCTACTCATGGGGAAACCCGGTTTCGGGGATCCGGAGCGACGTGGGGTGAGCTGCGCGGTGCTTCGAATCGACTGCTCTTTTCACGGAGTGAAGCCGCATTGCTGTTTCCGGAGAGCGCCGACTTTTTCCTGTGGACAATTGGACTTTAAACAACTACCCGTGAGTAGAACGGAAAATTGGACTATGAAACATCTTAATTTGGCACCGAAGCGGGAAGGTCTAAACAGGAAGTCCGCCTTCCGCTTTTGTAAATAGATTGAAGCAAAGACATTGCAAGCTAAAGTCTGGAAAATCGTTTGTAAAGGACTAAATCTCCATCAGCTAAAACTACCAAACCCCCCTTGGAAGCAGGAGAAGAGGGGGGAAATCTTAGACTGTTCAAACCTGCAGGAGAGAGAGTAAAGAAAGATAAATTTCCACCGTCTTGAACCTGGGAATGGGGTGTCAGAGACAGACGTTTTGGGGAAGTTCATTGACTGTGAATAAAACGTTTTTTGACAGATAGTTAAAAAAGAGAAACATATTGATTCCAATGTTTCCTTTTGCATTTAAAAGGAACAAAATATCTGAAAAACGAAAGGAATTTTGTTGCTGGATCTGCTTTTAAAAAGATGGATACAAACAGAAATTGTTTCCTCTAGAGGGAGCTTGTGAAACTGTTGCTGGAGTTGATCTGGGGAACTCTACAGCTGTAGAGATTAAAGATCGTGCGAACCAGACATTGACCTTGAACAAGAATGTGCCCAGAAGAAGCTTTAGTGCTTGCTTTTTGCAAGACAAGCGCTTTACTGGAACAGCTACATGAGAAGATGGATTTGATGACTGTTGCAGTTAGCAATTTTGGACAAACAGTGAATACCTATATAGAAACCACTCAGGAACCAACCCAGGAATTTGCTTTGACAGGGCAAGTTATGCAGAAGACAAAGGAGGAGGTTGTTGCTGAACCTCAAATAAAAGAAATGGAGAGAGCCGCGGCCTTGCAGGAACATAAGTTGTTGTTTCTGACGACTGAACCTGGAGAAAGTCAGATTTGGAGAGATGGAGTACTGTTTGGTTTGGAGATGGGAAGTTGGATAGATCCCCCTATGCAGGGATGTTTTGACTTTTGGGATCTGGTTTTGGGCCAAGGGGAGTTTGGAGTTGTGGGGGCCCTTAACCCTGGAGGGACTTTGAAACATGCCTTCAAATATCTTTTGGATTTCAGTGCTGACTATGGAGAATGGGCTGACCTGTCGAGAAGGGATAAAGATATTGTCAAGTTGGAGTCTCCCCAAGATCTACCCCTCAGTGAGAAAGGAAGGAAATTAAGAATAAGATCAGCAGAAGACAAAGTAAAGTGCAGGTATAAACATGAAGAAGACCTGCAGAAGGGACATGGAAAAGACTTAAGAGCCTCGGACAGAAGATCATCAGGTTGATGGACTAGATGGAAGGGATAGAAAGGACTGACAAAACCTGAGACCAGGAAGAAGAGACGATGTATGAAGATTGGAAGAAAGTTTAAAAATTCATTTAGAGAATTATTGTAAAATTAATGAGTGTTAGAAAAAAATGTTGGAATGAAACTATTTGGCTTTAGTAGAAATGCTAAAAGGAATTATGTATAAATAAGTTTTAGCTTTTAAGCTTTAGGGCTTTTTATGGTAAGATAAGGTTAAAGTAAATTAAGGTAATTTAATGACAGAATATAGTGAAAGATGGAAAGGATTTGCTGAGATAATTAATAACTAGAATACAAAAAAGGGAGGTGTGAGGAGGTCGATGAAACAAGTTAACGAAAGATAAAGATTTGGGAATATTGGATTTGTTTTTAAATTCTTTGTTTGCTTTTGTTTTTTGTTTTGATGTATTGTGTGTTTTGTTTTTTCTTTTTTTATTTCTTTTTATTGACTTGTATTGTTTAATTTCTTTTTTTGTCTATCTTTTTTCCTTTCCCTTTTTTTCTCTGCAATTTTAAATTCTCAATAAATATCATTTAAAAAAATAAAAAAATAAAACGGGGGGCGCCCTTTGCGTGGACGCACGCAGCCCCTAGATCTGGAGCGGCTCCATCAGCACAGGCTTGGCTTTGCCTTCCCTCAGGTGGGATACCTGGAGGTCTCCGCCTACCTCAGTCAGTTGTCCAATCCCACCTGGGGGAAGCGTTGCCAAGGAGACTAGGCCAGGTAGGGGAGCGCTGCTATGTTAAGGTCGCTGTTAAAGGGCCGGAAAGGAATTTCCCTGCATTGGCAGGTTTCGCCTTTCCCATAGCAAAACGTCACAACTTTGGCGGTATCAGGCCTTGGGCGGAATCCTTTAGTCCATCTTCCTCTTTACGGCGGCGATACCAGGGTTCCCCGTTAAAGGGGTTTCTGAAGGGAGGCTTTGACCGTACGCCGAAAGGTCATCATTGCTCTCCCCTGAGGCAGCGGCGGCGTAACGGGGGCGGCTATCTCTGCTTGAACATATGTTCTCCAGAGCCGGCCCATCCCCCCCCCCACACACACACTGGATAACCCTGATGCACCCTAGGTCCCCGGCTGGGGACCGGGGAGGGAGAACGCCCAATGCCTGAGCCAAGGTCTACCCACATTGGAAATTTAATAAGGTTGTGGCCAATTTAATCCCATAGCACGTTGTCTTGAGTCGTTATTCCACATGACAGGGGGGACCGCTCGGGATCTGGGGACTCTGCCTGTCCACGCAAACTACAATGCCCAGAACCAGTTGAGGGGCAGAACATGCTTGGAATGTGCTTTAAAGGTCTAGCGTGTGGTCCCAAAAGAACAGAAGAAATTGTTTATGTATGCCATGACCGCTGTCCAGATATTGTTAGCCCAAAGATGGAAAGAAGAAGCTGTCCCGACTAAAGAAGACTGGCAAATCAAGTTAATGGAATATGCCGAAATGGTGAAATTAACTGGAATGCTCAGAAACCAAGATGACGAGAAATTCAGAAACGAATGGTAAATGTTTATTGTATATATGCAAAAGTGTTATAAACAAGTTAACACATTGGTAGGATTTTAAGAACACTTGTAATTTTAGAGATATAATAGGAAAATAATGGATGATTTTTTTGGGGAATAGTAATGATATGCAGTTGAAAAGAAAAATTAAGGAACCAGGGGACATATAGTTGTGCATGTTTGTTAGTTACTATTGTTTCTGTTATGCTGATTTTCACTTTTGTTATGGTTGGAAGAAAATCTAATTTTATATATATTTAGATTTTCTTCCAACCATACAAAAGTGAAAATCACCATAACAGAAACAATAGTAACAATAGTAACACACACACACACACACACACACACACACACACACACACATCTATCTATCTGTGTGTGTGTGTGTGTGTGTGTGTGTGTGTGTATATGTATACAGTGGTACCTCGGGTTAAGAACTTAATTCATTCCAGAGATCCGTTCTTAACCTGAAGCTGTTCTTAACCTGAAGCACCACTTTAGCTAATGGGGCCTCTTGCTGCTGCCACGCTACCGGAGCACAATTTCTGTTCTCATCCTGAAGCAAACTTCTTAACCCGAGGTAATATTTATGGGTTAGCGGAGTCTGTAACCTGAAGCGTATGTAACCCAAGGTAGCACTGTATGTATATGTGTACCTAGCCGCAGCCTCCATTTCAGGTTCTCCCAGTGAAGGACTAAACCCTCAGTGTGAAGGAATAAAACCAATGGGCACAGACTCAGAGGTCTTGCTTATATAACTCTGCCTGCCCCTCCTCTGTATGCCATCTCCTGCCCCAACCTGAATACTCCAACCTGAAGTCACCTGCATTCTCAGGGTATGGATATGCTCTGGTATTGAAATGTGTGGCGTTCTGAACTAAAAAAATTATATAAAGTGTCTTGGGAAATGACAAGAAATATTTTTGGTCTTAAATTCAATAATTTGAAAGCTTTGAGGATTAATGACTCAACGCTGCTTCATGGAAATCGATAAGAAAAGCTCCTACTGATTTCAGTGGGAACATTTCACCAACAATAATGAGGTAAATTTGAAAAGCTATAATTTCTGAGTTGGCAGCATTTGCAAAAGAATGGAAGCCTCACAATAGGACTGCAGATCCCTCCCTTCTAAGAACTGCAGTAAAAGGTAAAGGTAAAGGTACCCCTGCCCGAACGGGCCAGTCTTGACAGACTCTGGGGTTTGTGCGCCCATCTCACATCTATTGGCCGGGGGCCAGCGCTGTCCGAAGACACTTCCGGGTCACGTGGCCAGCGTGACAACGCTGCTCTGGCGAGCCAGAGCCGCACACGGAACGCCGTTTACCTTCCCGCTGGTAAGCGGTACCTATTTATCTACTTGCCCCCGGGGGTGCTTTCGAACTGCTAGGTGGGCAGGCGCTGGGACCGAGCAGCGGGAGCGCACCCCGCCGCGGGGATTCGAACCGCCGACCTCTCAATCGGCAAGCCCTAGGCGCTGAGGCTTTAGCCCACAATTCAGTGTTGCTGAGTAATGAGCTTGCCAGCTTCTACTGAAAGCTAACGGGAGAGAGGTGTCAGGCTGACACAAGGGGCCTTTCCTAACCTACTTCCCCAGAGTGTTTAACACTGAGAAGACAAGGCAGCACCATGACCGAGTCACCTGAAGCGATGGGTGAAAATATTAGTTATGCTTGCTTTAAACAATGGAATTGTTCACGTGCACAGGTTCACAAGCAGCTCTGGAGGGATGAGGTGGGATGGAAGAGATTGGAAAAACAGTGATGTGCCTCTTCTCCCAAGTACTTTTTCAAATAATTAATGTGAACAAGGCTTTCAACAAGGGACACAAATGTTTTTCTCCCCGTAAGTCTTTTTCACATTGGCTATCCTTTCATGAAAGATGCTTTGGGCAGTGGGCATACTATCTCCCCAATGCCATTCTTGCATTTTTTCTGTCACTGAGATTCCATTTAGCTATCCTACGCAGGAAGCCTCATGGTGGTTTTCTACTATAAAGAGACGAATGTATATCTAACAACCTCAAGTCACCAAAAACTACCCAAAGAGTACTCATTAACGGTTCCTCATCATCCTGGGAAAAAGTGACAAGAGGGCTGCTGAGGGTTCTGTCCTGGGCCTGTTACAGCTTTCCAAAGGGGAGTGGAGAACAAATCTGACTTGAACTCCTAAGCCAAATCAGATTGGTCCATACTAAATCAGGTTGTGGCTGGTGCACTCCCCTTCTATATACTATAAACAACAATAAAGCAAGATTTAAATGAATATTGATCTAAACCACACAGTTAAACAACTTTTGTTATGGTATCAAATTTCAGAGCCTGGTTTCCCAATTAATAGTTAGAATAAACCACGGCTCCAAAGGTAAATACCAGCCTTCCCCCTGCTGGGGCATTTCTGCTAAGCACGTGAACCTGACTAGGGGATGAAATGGACAACTTTAACCCCCAAATGTGAATGAATATGAGAACCTAGCCAGAAAAGTGTTTACTATATCTGCCAGCACTTGGAAATCCAAAAGAAGGCTGCTCAGTTCACTCATTCCTTCTATATTGCTGTGCTTTGTCCTTGGAAACTAGTGGGGAAGGGAGTTTGTCAACACAGGAGGGGGAGACACCTGTGACTCTTCACTTGCCTGACTCATCTCTGCCTCTTGACTTCCCTTCTCCCCTGCTTCAGCTTCTGATTCCGCACTTTCTTCTGCCACAGACTCTCCCAGCTCACTAAGCCCTGTTACCTCCTGAGCTTCTGACACCTCCTCTTCCCTATCTTCTCCCTCTGACCACTCAATGTTGTCCCACCACCACTCCCTGGGCTCTGAGCCTTTCCCTTGCTGGTTCATCCCACCATTCCTCTGTGTTTAACCAGTCTGTGATATTTACAGTGGTACCTCGGGTCACAAACTTAATTCGTTCCAGAGGTCCGTTCTTAACCTGAGGTACCACTTTAGTTAATGGGGCCTCCTGCTGCCACTGCTCGATTTCCATTCTCATCCTGAGGTAAAGTTCTCAACCCGAGGTACTACTTCCGGGTTAGCAGAGTTTGTAACCTGAAGCGTTTGTAACGCGAGGCACCACTGTAGTGAATTCATGGCCTAGGCAAGATTTAAACTGGGTGCTTTGTGACTCAGCTCAGCTCAGCTGTGGCAAGCTTCTTAGATTGAAAACCCTGGTTCTTGATCGGGTTCCAAACTGGAACAGATTATATTGAGAGATACAGCTGAACGACTGAAATTAGCTCATCACACAAGTTGCTTCTTTGCATGAGCAATCTAATGCTGTAGAAGGATATCTGTGAAATTGCAGCTCATCTTTCTGTGATATTTCTAATCACAGAGGAGGAAGAGCAGCAATCTCAAGCAAAGCTCAGTGTTTAACAATCTATGATTTGCACTCATCTTCCAACATCTGAAACAACATCTGAAAAAGACTCTTAAGTGTGGAGGCAAGGTCTTAATCCATATGCACCACAAAATCCACTAAGAGTGTTAAGAGGCAACTTAGCAGAACCTCTGGGGTGGGATTCAGCTTGTCCACGTAGCTCACTTGCTCACCAGCGACAAAGAGAAGAGGGGTGGGGTTTAAGCAAATTAAACACTCTGTTTTCAGATCTTGGAAACAGTTTGGTGTGGTCCCATTTTTTATTTTTTGCAAATGGCTTGTCCATCCCAGATTGTCTGGCTCGTCTCTGAAATGCAAGACTAAACCACATTGCCATTGATATGTCTACTCCTTTTATGTGTAAAGTAGAATAGCTGGAGGAGAAAGCTCTTTTAATGCATGGTCTGTGCAAGAGGATCAATAGGAATTTAATGCTAGTGAGCGTTTCCCCCCCATATCCTTTTGCTTAATATACAGTTTTGGATGGCTTTGTTCTAAAACTGCTATTGTACATTCTGATTGCAGGCTTTGGTGCCAGACTGTGTGCATTTCAATAATGTGTCCTTACTGAGTGAGATGAATGAAAGTGGAATGAGCAAAAGCAGCATGAGAGAAAGGGGAGCACCTGGGTCAAGGGTCTCATGTTTGCCAGTGTCAGTTGATGATCTGCTGGTACTGCGGGTCAGAACTTTTGCCAGCAGTCAATATACTTGATTGAGCCAGTCTCCATAGCAGCCCAGAGGGAAAAGGCAGGCAAGCAAATACAAAAAAGGAACAATAGCTGTAGCTACAACTGCTCTCTTGCTTGCCCACTTGTGAGGTTGCAGGGAGAGGTGCCTGGTCGGAAACACTAAGCCAAATCCACGTATTATTATTTTTTAAAAAAATATTTCAAAAATATACATTTATACAACATTTATACAACACTCTCTGTTTTTGTTTGTAAGAAAAAAAGAAAATGATAGCAACTGGAGCAAAGATACTTTGTATACTTCACAATACACATGATGCTACAATTTATGAAAAAAGAAAGAAAAGAAAGAAAAAAAAATTAAAGAAGAAAAAGTAGTTGAGGTTTTAAAAAGACTTCCAAACATTCTCATTGCACGTTATCTGTTAAATACACTTACCGCACAGTTACTTATTTTTTCTATTTTTTAATCATATTTCTATGTAAATTGTCAATTACCTTTATATACTACAAGGCTCAGTCTACGTCTGCCAGGAGATTACCCTTTATACTATGGTTCTTCAAATATTCTGGTACCTCTGGATGTGAACGGGATCTGTTCCAGAGCCCCGTTCGCATCCAGAAGTGAACGCAACCCACATCAGCGTGTGCGTGGCTCACAATTTGGCACTTCCGCGCATGTGCGTGACGTCATTTTGAGCGTCTGTGCATGCGTGAGCAGCAAAACCCGGAAGTAACGTGCTCTGTTACTTCCGGGTCTCCACGGAGTGCAACCTGAAAATATTCATCCCGAAGCTACTTCAACCCGAGGTATGACTGTATTAGGTGTTTTAGTATTTAACCAATTTCTTGCCACTAAAATTCTTGCTGCTTTACCCCATACAAAAACAATGGTCTTTTCGATTTTCCTATTTCAGTTGGCAATATACTTAAAAGAAATATTTCTGGTCTTTTTTTAAATGTTGTTTTAAATTTTTTTTTTAATTCTTCATATACATTATTCCAAAATTCTCAAATTTCCACACAGTTCCACCACATGTGTAAGTAAGACCCATTTTCCTTATTGCATCTCCAACATATGGGTGACCTGTTTTTATACATTTTGGCAAATTGTACTGGTGTTTGATGCCACATATTTTAAGGAGGCACACAGTTTTATTAAATAGAAAGCCTGGCCGACGCTTATTTCTTAAAGTGCCACTTTTGCCTACAAACCTCAGTGCAAGTGCTGGAAGATAATCCTATCTCATTCAGCACCTTAGTCGAGCATCTCCACAGTTGGAGCAGACATGCTTCTGAATAGCAGTCGCTGGAAGCCACGAGGGGGGAGAGGGCTGCTCTGGGGCTCATGTTCTGCTCGCTGGTTTCCCACAGACATCTGGTTTGCCACTGTAAGAAAAGGTTGCTAGACTAGATGGGCCATTGGTCTGATCCAGCAAGCTCTTCTTATGTTCTTATAACATACAACACAGCTACTTTATAATATGACCATGGGACATCCAGAAAGTAGGAAACAATGCAGCTACATAAATTATTTTCAGAATAGAATTAGAAATGACAGCTAGGATTGTCCTCAGTATCACTTGATGCTCTTGCTCTTACAGTGGTACCTTGGTTACATACTTAATTCGTTCCGGAGGTCCGTTCTTAACCTGAAACTGTTCTTAACCTGAAGCACCACTTTAGCTAATGGGACATCCTGCTGCTGCTGTGCCGCCGGAGCCTGATTTCTGTTCTCATCCTGAAGCAAAGTTCTTAACCTGAAGCACTATTTTTGGGTTAGCAGAGTCTGTAACCTGAAGCATCTGTAACCTGAAGCGTCTGTAATCCAAGGTACCACTGTATTTTGAAAAGCTATCTACCCATATTCTGCAAATACAGAATTTATACTACACTACCCTGAAATGTTTAAATGTTTCTTTGATCATCCTTGACTCTTCTCACCACACTTGCCATCCTCTCCTGCCACACCCTGGGAGACCCACAGATCTAGAGCATGCCCCGGAATCCTCTGCAAAGAATCACAAATGGAAAATGCATTAGGGTTCCTCTGCAGAAAAGACCTGTATAGAATGACTTCGCTGTGTTTAGGAAGCTTACAAACAGCTACCCTAAAGCATCTACTCTTCATGTTCTACCAAAGCAAATCTAAGATTCTGCAATTACAATGAATTAAATAAGTATACAACATATACTTAACATGAGGCAGTTGCAGATTCCCCCCCACACACACACTTTTTATTTTTTTAAGGTTTTCAATCACTTACAAAATGCTTACTTTGGTCTATATTAGAGATAAGGCAAAAGAATGTCAAACACCGCCCCCCGCCGTGGCCAAAGTTAATCAGCATTTAACTCCCAAATTTAGTTTTTGAGCTTATTCAATTCCATTTTCATTGCCAATGCCAGCAGAGACAACTTTATAAGTATTGCTGTATTATGCTCCCAGAGTACCATTGGGCTGGGGAGGGGGGTGGCGGTGAAGGAGAGAGTACAATGGAAATCTTCTGTCGGAAACCTTTCTGTCTGTGTAGTACTATTATCTTCCTAATGTATTATTATATTTCCCAGCAAGAGACAATTCTTCTAGAAACTCCCATGCTGCTATCACAATGATACTCAAACACTGATGGGCACATCTAATCATCAGTTGAGAAACTTGCCTTCAAAGTACTTCTTTTGAAGCTGTTAAAGCAAGTTGTTCCTGCTGTTTGCTTATGGTACAATGAGGTCTAAGAGTGTAGATCTGCCTCCCTCAATCTGGTGTCTCTTGTCATCCAGATGTTCTGGATTACAGCTCCTATCTGCCCAAACCTTCATGGCTAATGATCAGAGGTGATGGGAGTTGTACTCCAAAACATCTAGAGGGCACCAAGTTGGAGAAGACTGGTGTAGATTGATCTGGGAGCTCTATACATTAGCAAACAGATCTCAAAGGCTATTCTCTGTATTCAGAGCCAATCAAAGCAAAACAAAACATGGTTATTGGTATAAATGTGTTCTTTAAGCTTCTCAGACCCCAAAACCACCTGCAATCCCAGCCTGTATCATGGGGCCCGGTCTCAACTTTTAAATCTATTTTGAGTTTCATTATGTCTGTCATTATTTCCTTTCCTTTCATTATATTTATATCCTACCTTTCTTCCATCATGGAACCCAAGGTGGTCTACATGAGGTTCCCAGGTAGTCCCTCACCCAGGCATTGGTGAGACTTAGACCTACTAAGCTTCAGCAAGATGGTGGTCTCATGTGCCTTCAGTAGGGCTCTTTCTTTCACTCATCCAACCAACCCCCTTTTTCTACATTGCTATGGTGAAAGTGGTTCTAGTGCCTCTGCTGCGATTAACTTTGTTGTTGTTTAGTCGTTTAGTCGTGTCCGACTCTTCGTAACCCCCTGGACCAGAGCACGCCAGGCACTTCTGTCTTCCACTGCCTCCCGCAGTTTGGTCAAACTCATGCTGGTAGCTTTGAGAAAACTGTTCAACCATCTCGTCCTCTGTCGTCCCCTTCTGCCAACATCAGGGTCTTTTCCAGGGAGTCTTCTGTTCTCATGAGGTGGCCAAAGTATTGGAGCCTCAGCTTCAGGATCTGTCCTTCCAGTGAGCACTCAGGGCTGATTTCCTGAAGAATGGATCGGTTTGATCTTCTTGCAGTCCATGGGACTCTCAAGAGTCTCCTCCAGCACCATAATTCAAAAGCATCCATTCTCCGGCGATCAGCCTACTTGATGGTCCATCTCTCACTTCCACACATCATTACTGGGAAAACCATAGCTTTTACTATACGGACCTTTGTTGGCAAGGTGATGTCTCTACTTTTTAAGATGCTGTCATAAGATGCAATAAACTTAACTGTCATTAAGATGCAATTAACTTAGGTAAGGCAATAATGCAATTGTGGTTTTTAAATACTGACATCTAGAAATGGGGAGAGGGAGGTGTCTCTAAGCACTCTGTCAGAATCAAAAGGGAAGCACTTTTGGTGAGGGCTGAGAAACTGCTTGATATTTAGAATGGTCCCTGCTTAATTTGAATCATCCATGTGTCCAGTGCAGGAAACATTTCCCTCAGTCTAATGGATTTTATTTGGTCTTGGTAACATCAGCATATCAGTAAACCAAAAGGGCCACACAGAATTATGGTGACCTTAATCATTTCCAGTAGGTGATCCTTGAATAGCTGGAACCATTCAATTAGTCATGAAAAAGAGGAGGGGAATGGCTGCTGAAACATCAGAAGGAAGGAGGAAACAAAGGGTGCAAATAGCCATGAAAAGGGTAGGATCAAGGACCCCCCTCCCAAAAAAGACACTCCCAAAAATAGAACCTGGAGAAAATTAGCTCACCACTAGTCATAGCCTACTAGCTGAAAAATAATTATTGCAATAATAATCATCTATCTGGTCATTAAGCTACCTGTGCTCATTTGTGCAAGCAATTTACCACATAATATTGCAGTCAATGAAAAACTAACATGGCCCTCAACCATTTTCTACTCAGTGGGGCTGTTTCTCTTGGCTTCATCCCAGTTCATAGGCCAATAAACATTTTGCCTTTCACCATACGTAAGCCTGCCAAAAATAAAATGTGTAATGAAGATGAAACAGAATTTTGAAATGAGAACTATCTAGGATTTCAGATTCTTTTCCATGAACCACTTGCAGGGGGTGGGCTGGGACTATCTATCTATCTATCTGCCCGCTAATCTCCATCTGCGTTATGTTCATGGGAGCCTAAACGTCTTTTCAACATTGCTTTCACAGAAGGCTCACCACAAAATCATTATACACAGATGCAACAGAAAGATACTGAACTGTTCTCAGAGGCACCTTACATAAGCAGATCCCTGCTCATATTTGGAGATCTTTTTAAAAACCCCAATTATTAATTCATATCCTAAAGTGAAGATAAGTAAAAGTTTGGGAGAAATTATGTGAGGATTCATGTCAGAAAAAAAATCAAACCCTGGAAACTGATGATAGAAAAGAAAAAGAGGCAGTTATTCCGTAAGGTATTTGTTGACCTTGAGGATAGTGTCTAAAGGAGGAAAACCACCAGAGGCCTTATCAGCATGTAACTTTCCATTCAGAATAATTAAAGCACTAACATACTGAGGCTGAATCCCTAACGCACTTAAGAATTCAAGGACTCGGGGAGACTTACTTATGAGAAAACATAAGAATCTAATAAGAGTCTGCTGGATCAAGCCAATGGCCTGTTCTCACAGTGGTCAATCAGTAGGAAACTCACAAGCCAGACATAGGTTTAGGATTATGTTGTAGGTGGAAACCTGGAAGGTGGAACATTAGAAGAGCTCTGCTGGATCAGGCCAAAGGCCTATCTAGTCCAGCAGTTTGTTATATCTGTGGTCAGCCAGTTGCCAATGGGAAGCCTGTATGCAGGACATGGGGGCAACAGACACTCTCCACTTGTGATTCCCAGAAACTGGTATTCAGAGGCATGCTGCCTCCAACAGTGGTGGTAGGACATCGCCATTGTGATGAGTAGCCATTGAGTAGCCTTATCCTCCATAAGAAGTGGAAAAGAAGAAGAGAAAGGGAAGGGTAGGGAAAGGAGAGGTGCCTACTGGCTTGTAACTCAGTAACATGAGGGTTCTAACCACACGTTGTGTGAAGGTCTGTGATTCTTTTCTCCAAAGTTTTTTTTAAAAAAACAAAACAAAACAAAAAACCTGAAGTGATTTAGAGAGAAGGATGGGTTGGGGAGAGACTATTTTACTATTTCCCCTCTGGTCCATTTGCAGCTCAAAATCACCTTCCCTGAAGTTGCTTTTTCATCTTATGGGAGAAAGACATGGGGTCCGTCTTCCTTCCACCAACCCATGTTACCCGTTGTTAACCAAGGAGCTTGGTGAGGGTGATTTTGAAATGAAAAATAACCAGAGTGTAAAGAATTAAGCAGTTTCTTCCTGCCCATTCTTATTTCTCTCCGTGTTCTGTTCCAGGCGGTGGGCAAAGCCAGCCAGGTGGGGATTCCAGCAGAAGCAGCCCCAAGGCAAGAGTTCAGGTTCTGGGTAGCAGCTTGGACAGCGCTAAGTACAGCTCAAGCTGGGGACACATTGTTGGGTGGCTCAACTATTGCACCAGCAGCAGATAGCTTTAGGCCAGTGTTTCCCAACCGGTGTTCTGCGGCACACTAATGTGCCGTGAGACGTCGGCTGGTGTGCCGTGGGAGGGAGGCGGGCGAGTCGGGCGGTGAGAGGCGGCGGTGGCGAGGATCCGCGTCGAGCTGGGGGCGGCTCCGCGGTGGTGGTACCGAGGTTTCTCTCTCCATTCTCCCCTCACACACACACACACAGGAAATAACACAGGATCAGCTGACAGGACCCAGCCAATGGGGCGGCGGCGGGGCAGCGCGTGCAAAAGGGAGGAGCGCGAGACAGCGGACGAGGAGGAGGCCGGCATGTCCGGGCAGCAGCAGCAACAACAGCAGCAGCAACTCCCGGCGACGGCTCCTCAAGCCCCGGGCAACCCTACTCCCTCACCGGCCTCGGCCGCCCTCCTGCTCCACCCGCCGCCGCCTCCGCCGCCGGCCACCTCGGCCCCGCCGCCGCCCCCTCCTCCGCCCGCTATCGCCGCCACCACCACAACAGCCGCCGCCGCCTCAGCTGCCGCCGTCCCTCAGTCCCTCGCTCTGCTGCCTCCTCCCCCCCACCCCCAAAGCTTGGAGGTTCCCCGGCAAGGGGGAGGGAAAAAACCTGAAAACTTTCACTTTCGTGCGTCCCTCCCGGCGTGACGCTGCGCGCTGACGTCACGGGGCTGTAATGGTGGTGTGCCGCGAGATTTTTTCCATCAAACAAGTGTGCCTTTGCCCAAAAAAGGTTGGGAAACACTGCTTTAGGCTAAGGGCTTATCTACACAAGTTTCCTCCTTGCTTTCCAGGCACAGTCCACACTTCAAAGCTCCAGGTCTGAGTGCTCTTTTTATTTTTGCTCTGGAGCTTTCCCCACAAAAACCCGCTCCTTACTGCTGAATTGGAGCAAACAGCAATATGCAGAAAACCTGAACTGATGTTTGCTGTGCTTCAGCTTTAAAGAGTGGGTTTTCATGAGGAAAGCTCGGGGGGGGGGGTTTAAAAAAAAAAGAAGAAGGAAAAAAAGAGTGCTCATACACAGCTTTAAAGTGCGGGTCTCAGGCTGGAAAGCACAGGGCAAAAGCTAAGTGTGGGTTATCTCCAAGATTTTAAACAGGGCTACAGCTCAGCCTGAGTGACTACCTCCACATCTGCTGGGAGAATCCTTTGGTAGTTAAAGAAGTCTTGTCTGCTTAAGCAACCTTAGGGTGAAGTAGGGGAAATGGTGGCTTTGCTGTGCCTTGCAGACTAAAGTCTTTGGATGGCAGTGCAAGCTGTTTAGGCTGGGGAGGCAGTGGCAAGATGTGTTCCTCATGCAGTGGGTGTTTGGGGCAAGTGGGGAGGACCAGGGCTCATGCTGAAGGTAATTCCCACCTCCACTCCATGTAATATGTAGTTTGAGCCTGGATTCCTTTTAGATTCCTTGCTTATTTGTTTAGTTAAGATGTCTATCTCACCTGTCTGGCAAAACCAGGAATTGAGAAATAAAGACATCTCATGAAAAAAGGGTTCAGACAATCCCCCCCCCATGAATATGTGAGGGAAGTACCTAGGCCACAATGTTTGGACCCAACATCAAGCATGTGTCCAGTCCATGTGTGAAGAGACTATTCATGTACTGTATACTGATGCATGGACATAAAGCTCTATCATGCAAAGGGCGATCCCCCCTGTGTGAAGGAGCCATACACACATACAGCCTCTTCCAATGTGCTCTGAATGTGTGACTGGTTGTGTGTGTTGTGTGTGTGTGGCTGCAGGGAGCTAGTCCTGGGACACCCATCCTGCTTTCTTTCAATATATGTGTGTGTGTCATGATCTGAACCCTCGCTAATAAAAACCTCTGTTAAAATTGAATTGAATTCTGCATTCCTAAACATAACTTCTAGCGAGTGAGCCTCACTTCTGAGCAAACAAGCATAGAACTGACCTGTAGTTTTGTTTGTTTAACACTTAAAATTCACTGGAATTTGCTGTAAGCAATTCACAGCAAGCACCAATGAAGCTGAAGAAGTGAGTAAAGGGAGGAATTGCCTCAAAACCGAGAGAGTTGTAGGTAGAGCCTGATAGACAACTGGGTGGGTGAAGGGCGTCAAGAGGCAGACTAAATGACAAACATCTGTCAGGCCAAGTGGAAAGTAGCCCACCTCCCTGGATTCTGACCCAAAGATCCCAAGAAGGCAGCTGGAACATTGAAATCTGAGTCAAGCTCAAGGACCTAGCAGCCCTAGCTGCAATGTTTCGTGAATTTTACCTCTGATATTGAGGCTGCAGTCCTCTCTCTGGGAAAAAGCCCCACTGAATTGAATGTTACTTACTTCTGAGGAGAAGTACCGTATTTTTCGCTCTATAACACGCACCAGACCATAACACACACATAGTTTTTAGAGGAGGAAAACAAGAAAAAAAAATATTCTAAACGAAATAGTGGATATATGATTTTTGTGGTTCATGCTGTGGCCACAGACATGTGATCAGACAGTGAGTTTGGAGTAGCCCAATGCAAAAATCCTGAGGATCCATGTGGATCCATGCTTTGTAACCACAGAGGAGGGAAGGAAGGGGAACCATGGATCCTCTGCTCGCGACTGCAGCAGATCCCCACCACCACCCGCAGGCATTCGCTCCATAACACGCACATATATTTCCCCTTACTTTCTAGGAGGAAAAAAGTGAGTGTTATGGTGCAAAAAATACGGTATATGTAATTGCACTGCAACTTCTAGGGTGGCCCCTGTGGTCCATCTCTCTCTCTAGGCTGGTTTCCCCGGTAATGGAGGTGGGGGTTGGGCAACAGTCACTCGTCTCTTGCATTAGCGTTTCCTAGTGGATTGCCATCGACCGCTTTTCAAATCCAAAGCATAATGTTGCTGAAAACACTCTTTTGCTGCTGATGGACCCGCAAGAGGAGGTATTGCATTTTTAGTAACAGTTGAATGGCTTTTATGGAGCATGTGGGGATTTGGGGCATTAAAAATGCTAACATGTATAAAATGTAAAATGTTAATATTATATAAATAGTGCTAGAAGGGGGGAAAGCCCTGAAGTTGATTTATTGGTGGTCTGGAAAATGTGTGCATCTTCCTGAGATATAAAAATGAAGGCAAGTCATTAATGGGTTGCTGTTTCAGTATTGCTTGATAAGCAGTAAACAAACAGGATGTTTTCTTGTGACAAATGCCTTTCCATTATTCTTCCAGATACTCAAGAAAATAGAACACCAGGAGAACGGAAAAGCAGAATACTGAATGTGGGTGTACTGGAACCTGTCTGAGGGATAATCTAGGCCTACAAAAACATTACACGTCAGAGTTCCCGGGAATCACAGTTTTGCCAGCCCACTGAGAACAAGACCTCACTTGAAATTAGGACTGAGTAAACTGAGTAAACTGTATCTTAAAAAGCAGAGACATCACCTTGCCAACAAAGGTCCATATAGTTAAAGCTCTGGTTTTCCCAGTAGTGATGTATGGAAGTGAGCGCTGGACCATAAAGAAGGCTGATCGCCAAATAATTGATGCTTTTGAATTCTGGTGCTGGAGGAGACTCTTGAGAGTCCCATGGACTGTAAGAAGATCAAACACATCCATTCTTAAGGAAATCAGCCCTGAGTGCTCACTGGAAGGACAGGTCCTGAAGCTGAGGCTCCAAGACTTTGGCCACCTCATGAGAAGAGAAGACTTCCTGGAAAAGACCCTGGTGCTTGGAAAGATGGAGGGCACAAGGAGAAGGGGATGACAGAGGACGAGATGGTGGGACAGTGTTCTTGAAGCTACTAGCATGACTGTGACTAAACTGAGGGAGGCAGTGGAATACAGGAGTGCCTGGCGTGTTCTGTTCCATGGGGTCACGAAGAGTTGGACATGACTAAATGACTAAACAACAACAACAAAACTGTACCCTCGGGGGGGGGGAGGATCTCAACAGTTTGGCCAAAATTACACCAGATGACATTTTCCACAAGGCCCCAGTACATAGCTTTGTTCTGGGGGAATACGGCTCCCGCAATGGCAGCTGTAGAATTGATTTGGGACATTCTGGGAAGAAATGGCAGCATTTTGGGGGCCAGAAAGTACTTTCCATATGAAGTTTAAGTAACAAAACCCTCACCTGCAGCATGTAGCAGAGATCATTGAAATGTATAGTTGGAAGGGTCATCTAGTCCAAACCCCCTGCAATGCAAGAATGTTTTGCCCAACGTGGGGCTTGAACTCGCCACCCTAAGATTAAGCGTCTCCTGCTCTACCAACTGAGCTATTGTTCCTGAGAAGGTTTTCCGTCTTCTGTTCCACTCTTGCTCTACATGCGTCATGCTCTGTCTACCTTGAAGCAGTTCTAAAATTAGTTTCAAAATGAGCAAATGAATGCTTTCATTTTGCAACTTTTTCCTCTTTGGCAGTCCTCCAGTCCACACCTGCATATGCATATGTATTAAATTAGTGCAAAGTAAATAAATAAACCCATCATGCTGTGGTTTTACTGATGCACATGTACTGGTGGGCTTCAGCAACCTGTAAGGAGAAGAAAAAGTGTAAAATGATGGCAAGTTGCACATGTGAAATCGTCTGACCAAGGTTTGGAAATTAAGAATGGTAGAATTGGAAAGGAAAAGGACCCTTGACCATTAGGTCCAGTCATGAATGACTCTGGAGTTGTGGTGCTCATCTCGCTTTGCTGGCTCAGGGAGCAGGCATTTGTCCGCAGTTTTTCTGGGTCATGTGGCCAGCATGACTAAGCCGCTTCTGGTGAAACCAGAGCAGTGCACAGAAACACAGTTTACCTTCCCGCCACCTATTTATCTACTTGCACTTTGACGTGCTTTCGAACTGCTAGGTTGGCAGGAGCAGGGACCGAGCAACGGGAGCTCACCCTGTTGTGGGGATTTGAACCGCTGACCTTCTGATCAGCAAGCCCAAGGCTCTGTGGTTTAGACACAGTGCCACCCGCATCCCTTGGTAGAATGGTAGGGATTGCTAAAATGCCAGTGTTGCTTTGGCTTGAAAATCAGGAAACCGCAAACAACAAAAATGTGGGGAGAAATTCAGATGGGGAAAATTTCACAAGCATCCCAAGAAAGGGCTCCGATGCCATCAAACTGCACCTAAAGCAAGATCATACACACCTTAATTCCCTTGAGATTAATCCTCTGATATCCAGATTTCAGTATATCATTACAAGCGGACAACAGGCATAAACTGTGTCAGAACTATCTGCGTAATCCATAGATCTAGATTAGTTAAGCAAGTGAGAGAAACAGAGAGAAACAGACCCTGATGCAAAATGAATCAAAGCTACTTGTCCTGCCTTCTTGCAGAGGAACTCCTTCGACCTTGGCCAAATTTGGCAGAATGTTGCTTTTATGCTTTGTTTAAAAAAATATTATTAAAGCAGAGCAACCTTTGCTGAGAACCAGCTGCTGCCTGTAAACTGAGCACTGCAGGGGGAGAATAAATTACCCATATAGACAGTTCCACGGAATGGCGTGAGGAATGCAGCAAATCACATAAAAAGCTGAATGAGCCCATGGCCCCAAAGAGAGGTTGTAATGAGGAGCACATCATGTTACCCTAGAGCTCAAATGTTCAGCCTTCTTATTTTAATGCTAAGTATGTGGAACATGGGAATGGGCTCTGGGCAGCTTGACCTCTACTTAAGAGGCAGAAGCATGCACAGAATGTAATTTTCTTTGACTGCAGGCATTTTGGAACTGGATTCTGAAACTCCACAGGCAAACTCTAGACCTGCCCGTTGTCAAAGGTCTTGCTTTTCAGATGGCCTCTCTTCAGAGCTGATTCACATTCTGGGGAAAGATGAGCTCCCATTTGTTCCTGGTTATCTTTGGTGAGCCCAGAGAGTCAGTTCTTTGCAAAAGTAGCTGCTCACCTGCTCTTTTCATTGTGTGCGGATGTGTGTGAGGGCATAGTGGCAGACTTCACAAACCTCATGCACATTCATTTACTGTCCAGGTTCTGAAAAACATGCTAACATGTTGTCAGGGAACTGACATCAGAGCTAGAGGCGGAGGGAAGGCTCTCAAATGATGCTGGAGAAGGGCCCAGCAGGGAGAGAGGCAGCTCCGCAGATGGGGAAGCAAATCAGCGCAACACCAGGGATATAGAGGGTCTGATGGGGGAATCGGCGAGAGGGCTCCAGGACTCTTCACCGGACACCAGCGGGGAGAGCACGGGTCCTCCACTACCCACGCCCACCCTGCGCAGAAGACTTCCGCGCAGAGAGAGTAGGAGGAGACTGGGTGTCAAACAACTTTTATGTTGGAAAAGGTTTAAGAAACGCCCACTGACAGATTCTGCTAGCGACTGAGGCAGCCACGAAGTGAAGGGCTGTCCAGACTGAAAGGTTTAGCAAGGCAACAAAGGCTGGAGAGGCGGCAACTTAAGCACGAGCAACCCATACACATACTTTTTTCACCATTCAGGGTCACATAATGTCTGGGAACCCCTTCTTTCTTTGAAGTATAGGTGGGGGCGGAGGGGGAATAGGGAGTTTAGAAAGGGATGGCCACAAGCACTGAGCCAAAAACAGACTTTCACTATGGTTGAAAAACACTTCATAGTCCTCTGACTGGATACCTTCTATGTCCAGAGGGAAACTTCACAGGGTCTTTAAAGTGAAGGCAGTAAGCCTGAAATGAACATTTGGTGTCTTTGCAACTAATGATGTGATAAGCACCTAAATCTTCAAATGTTTAAGTGTGTCTCATTTAGTGTGAAATTAAAGCTATTGTTCTGTTGAAGGTATGCAATTACTTTACTCCCTCTGACATAAATATCTAGCATAACTAAACCACGTTTTACTGACTGATTTCAGCTTTCAAAATGGCTAGAAGAGGACAGAGGGGAAAAGGACTGGCCAGCAAATACATAAAGAGAGAAGAGACAGAGTGAACCTCCCAGGTGTATAATATGCCAAACAGCAGCCCGTGCAAGCTTGTGAGGGGTCAGAAGGCAGGTGATTGATGGTGCCAGCTTACAGTACAGCATACTTGCCAAGTAACTGAGTTGCTAACAAGTACAGAATGTGTGCATTGCAGTAGATGGGTGTTACAAAGAGTACACACTGAAGACAATTCTTGAAAATAAAGTAGTTTTGTCGTCCAAGCTGAGGGGGGGGGGGAAGAGGACAGCTCACATGGTAATGATGGAAACTCATGGTTTATAGACACAAAGATGAAGATTTGTTCAAATGCCACAGTGATATTTCTACCGTTGCTAATTCTACTTCAGCTGGGCCAGCATGTTCTGAAAGTACAGTGCTGTGTACACAATTTAATGTTCTGTGATAGGGGAAGGACAGGCTAGAATAAATTGTACTGCAATCTGAGCTATATTATCTTCCAAAATTAAGGAACTTAAAAGAGGTCATGAAGGCCAATCTTTTCTCAATAACCATGTCATCATGCACAGGTGACATATAAGCTTTGGATAGACTTTATGCTATATTTTTCATCACAGCCACCCTGTCATATTTATTCATAACATAGGGATCTTCAGCCACGAGGTATTCCCATAGACTATGGCTCTTGCAGATAGTTCATGGAATACCTGTAGTTTTCAGTAGTGTAGCTCAGATTTGAGGTCGCACTACAGTTTCAGATATTTTTTGCTCCATGACTAGATACTCAGAAATCTCCTGATATGTGTGGCTCCCATCAAAACCTGACGAGGTCCATTCCACTTGCTTAAAATTATCCAAAGCTCCACAGTTTCTCTTGACTATGTTGCGTACCAATTTAACTCCTCTAGGTTTGAGGGTTCTTCTCATTGTTCATGCCTGTGCCTTGTGAAAATCTGATTTTACCCCCTTATTTGAGGCTTGGTTAAGCAAAATCTCTCTTTGGAGTTTCTGCACATCTGATAAGATCCGATTCAGTGGGTAAGATTGGATTTTTACAAGGCACAGCTACAGAACAATGAGAAAAGTCTCCCAGCCCTGGGGGAATTAATCAGTACACAATACAATCAAAACATGGGTCAAGCAAAAGTGTAGATGAGTCCTTATACATAATGTCAAACCATGGCTTGTTCATTTGACTGCATTAGTTCTCTGAAGTTATAGGTAGCACTGGGAAACATATGTTTCAGATCATATTCAGATTTAGTCCACAGCTGAATGGAGATTCCCCAGACTCGGGAGCAAAGAAACTTTGCAAACTCGGAGAAGCTCCTCAACCTGATTGAGTAAACATTTACACAGACTCTTTTTATTTCCTTTCTGCAAGGAATTCCCTTAAACTGTCACCCTACCTCACCCTAGCCAGTGGTGGACTTTGGGCTCTCAAATTTCAACCACTCATTGTGCAATGCTAAAATTCTGTACCCCATTGTTTTTGGATGTTCTGTGGTGTTTCACCTAGGGTAACTGCACCAGCCACACTACCCTAAAACCACCTCTGCCCTAGCCTTGCCTGCAGTTATATACATGGGTTAGACGAGGTGAATCTGTCGCTTCAGGGGGCAGGGGATGGAGCCACCCCTGCCCTCCGATTCCTCTCTGAGTCAGTGTCTTCTGGGGACAAATATCCCTCTTTCCTCTTGCTGCTGGAGGAGCCTGACTAGAGAAAGCACGGAGGCTTTTGCACACTAAAATAAATGGTCCTTGCCTAAGGGCTTCTCAGCCTCATTGAATGTGGCAAGGAAAGCAGAGCCCTTTGTTCAAGCGAACTATCAGAGTGCCATCTTCTTTCGGGCAAGCATGAAGTTTACTGTTTAATTCTATAGGATCAATTGTGAAAGCTTCCTGAGGCTGTTAAAATGCATTTGAACTTTTCAAGATGATTAGTTCAATCCCAGAGTGGAGAAGAAAAAGTACAGTAAAGATCCTATTATAATCTAAATTCTCTCTCTCTCTCTCTCTCTCTCTCTCTCTTCTTTGTCTGTTTTAAAAGTCAAGCCCACACAATCCAGCAACTCTGTATTTTATGTTGCTGAAAACACATGTCTTTACAGTTTTGTGCCAGATTATGGGGAGGAACAGCAAATTTTGGGAGTGCTCAAAAGCGCTGGGCCACTCACAAGCATATTCTTTTATTGTTTACTCAAAAAGTATCATAGCATTGTAGATTTGGATCATCTAGTCCAGGCATATCCAACTTTCAAAAGACTGAGCTCTACTTCCACTATAAAAAACTAGCAGTGATCTACATAAGTTGTTGTGCTTTTTTTAGAAAGTCTACCACAATCTATCACATACAACCCACAATCTACCAGTAAGAAACCTTCAGACAGAAGAGCATTTCAATACCTTGAGTACTGGGATAGCTCAGTCAGTAGAGCATGAGACACTTAATCAGAGGGTTGTGGTTTCAAGACTTATGTTGGACAGAAGATTCCTGCATTGCCAGGGTTTTGACTAGATGACCCTTGTAGTCCCTGCCAATTCTATGATTCCATACAATCTTCATTTTTCATTTCTCCCCTGGAAGCCTGATCACTTCTGTTTCTAATGCTTTCTAATTTATGAGAAAGGAGAGTTAACAATGTTTCATCCATTTATCTGTTGGGGGCAGTGGTCAGAATTCAATAACATTTGAAAGAGAAACGAATTTGTAATAATTAAACCAAGCAATCAAGGTAGAACAAACTGTTTTCTGGGCTTTACCAGCCCAACTTGTACAAATAGATTTTTTCCATGCTTACAAAATATGAAAACATCACCCCTGAAGTGACTGCATGTTTTGAAGGGAGGGAGGTTATGGGAATAGCTTAGTTGAGTAGGAAAGCTGAAAATAACGCCAATATATTTCACATCTGGCAACCAATGTGCCCCTATGGTTTCAGATAGTGCATGTGTAGGTGAGTCAAAAAAGCCTGAGACACAAATTTTCACAGCCCTCTAGTGGCTATGGTGGCTCATTTACCAAAAACAATGCATTTAGCGTCAGCTATGGGAGTGTATACTTGATTCTGACTGAACTAAGCCTCCTAGGAGAATTGAGTGTGCACTTCCAGAGTTAATACCAAATACGTTACTTCTGGTAAATGAGCCGCTAGAGCGCTGTGAAAATATTTATTTGCGCTGCAGAGGTAGAATGTTGAAAAGCTACATCTGCTGAAATTCCCTTTTCCATATTCACCCTACTGTAGATGCTCTCTAAGGCAGAGTTGATGGTTCATCAAGAGATACGCTCTGTGTTCACCTAAAGGTTTGGGCTAGGTTGGAGGGGGGGAAATCTCAGTTTCGGCTTAAAAATGAATGGAAAGCTTCTTGAGAGCTTTGAGTCCAGTTTGAAAGAGAGATAATTGCTTGAAACACCCATTTGTCCATTGGTGATAGTGGGACAAAAGGGGGGAAACCTTATAAGAAGCCAAACCTGCATAAAATGCATTGCATGTTTCCAGCCTAAGATTGAAATGCTAGGTCTTAGAATATACAATTCTTTTCAGTGAGACTTGCGCTGGAGAAATTCCCAGTGCATAGTGTCTAAAAACCATGTAAATATTAGTGCAAGAAATGCATAGGAACTCTGGTGTTAACCCTGAAGGGGAAGCCAGACTACCAGAATATTCAAAATAAGTTTACTTGCCAAAGAGAGCAAGAAAGGGATGCCTACTGATTTTTCTCTTTCTTGCCAAGACTGTACTCCTAACCCCTGCCTTTGCTGTCACATTTCTGTCTGATTATTCTTTCTATACCTCCCTGCTTGCTCTAAGATCGTGGAGTCAAATTCCAGTAACTCCTTTGTAGAGGCAGTGGAAACTCATCAATTTTTCTTTATTAAGGGAGAGTGCTGTAAATCAGTGTTCCCTGAGGGGGGTGCTACACCGAGCAGCAGAATTGACTGAGAGTCTCCCTCCCAGCCTCTCCTCATGCTCTGGTTTGGTGCATTAAGCGATTGTGCCTGAATCTGCTCAACACTGAGCACAAGAGGAATGCTAAGCAGACTTGTCCTGGCACAGCATCTCTCCTAACAATGAAGTCATTCTTGAGGGTTTATTTTTATTTTTTGCAATTCTCACTGGAGCTTCCTAAAACCAATTGTTGCTTATCTGCCTTATCAGGGACAAGCTGAGCTTATTCTTAAGCTAAAAAGACCTCCATGCAGCAACCCTCAAACTCCCCCAACCGCCTTCTCTACTCAGTTCCCCTTGAATGAGGCAAGCGCCTCATTTTACATGACACAGAGGCCACCAGCCTTGACAGTAGAAGCCACTCCTGAAATACTTATTATTTATTAGGTGTCTGCAGGTGGAGGTAATGAATGAACGAACATATGAATGAATGAGCGAGCCAGCGAGCAAACAAATGAATGACTAAGAGGCTCAGGACAGCAGTTCCAAATGAAGGTTGTCCAAACAGATAGCAGAACAGCTTCTGCAAAGTGTGTGTGTGTGCTCTCCCCTGACATATCACACAAAACATGTGCAAAGTGCTAATGTGAACTGGAAATTATGTTTCCCCAATCCTAATGACATTTCAAGCTGCATCCCATTCACCCACTGGGAGATCCCACATCTCAGCATTCAACAGGACGGCCATTCTTGTTTTGCTCCCTTAAGTGAGAGCTTTGGAACTTGCAGGAATCTAATCTTTTTGTTCACAGCTATTACATGGAACTACAGATTTAGGGCTGCATTGACTAGTTTTCACCTTACAATTTCAGGTCGAAATTAGCAAAATCAGCAAGGAGGAAAATTTCCCTGAAAAAGACTTAAATTGCCTGTTTGCCTTTGTCACAGAGAGATGGGAAGTTTAGGGCTAAATTACAGAAAATGCCAAAGATGTTTTAAGTTTGACCTTGGGTTGCGACTGAAGGCCCCTGTGCTCCTTTCTGCAGCCCTTCCTCTTTCCTCCGGTCTTCCTGGATATACAATCAAGGTGTATGTTTGTTTTGCCTCCGCCAACATCCTGATTCAGTTTAGGCCTCTGTGCCAATTGCACAAGCAAAGACCTAGAAATCCTTAGCCAAGTCCTGTGCTAGGTGTCTTCAGTTGGAGTTAGCTAGTGAAGTTCCATGAAGTCTGCGCAGGAGAGGTTTTATTAAGAATGTGAACTATGAGACAAGGAGGGAAAGCAGGATGGTGATTTAAGAAAATACACATGAAAGAACTAGGTAACTTATGGAAGACTATTGGGGAAGGGTCATAGCTTCAGTCCCTGGCATCTTCTGGTAGATTGGGAATATCTGCAGGGTACGATCCCAGACCCTCCAAGTGTCTCTATTTTCCAGGGACGCCCCTGATTTACAGAAGCCATCCCAGTTTCTGATTTGATCCCAGAATGTCTCACTTTTCCTTAGGAAGTCCCTGTTTTCATTGGAGAAATGTTGGAGGGTACGCAATCCTAAGCTATATAGACCTGAGGTATAAGGCAGCTTCCTAGAATCATAGAATCACTGAACTGTAGTGTTGGAATGGGCCCTGAGGGCCATTTAATCTAACCTCCTGCAATGGATGGTCTATTGGAGAGTCTCAGCATTCACACAGGTAGGGACACCCAATATAGATTGCAGCACACAGTATACTTCAGTGGCCAAGGCAGGAACAAAGGAAAAGAGGCACTCCATTCATGGTATTTGCCTCCATGTGACAAGCTGCCTGGAACAACCGATGGAGGTGAGGCTGGGAAGGTGTTAATGAAGGAAGCTCCTGACAGACAGAACACATCCAGATTCTCTTTGTCAGATTCTCTACTCAAAATTGACCTGGTTGCTCAGAAGGACTGGTGAATAGAGTAGTGGTAAGTTTTAAAGAGACTAGGAGGTCAGGCCTACTCCCCAATAAATGGGCCAAGTCCTCAAAAAAAAAGAAAAAAAAAAGAGAGAAGCATTCTTTGACACTGCCAAAAATGCTCAAAACTCACAGTGCATAGTTTTGTCTTGGCCTTAAAACAATGCAAGTTTTCACCATGGGAGTCATCTCAGAATTGCACTTGTGGAGAAAAAGGCTACATTGTCTTTTCAACAATTGCATTTTCCTTCCTCTGACTTCCCAGATATGTTGAAAAAATAAAAAAGGAAAATGTCATCTAGGCCTTACATCTTTAATTAGTTGGCTCGTTTCCTCGTCAATTGGAGAAGGGATGAGCAACTTAATGTGACTTACTGGTGCTTTCCACTCCTGACAGTGATGGGCCTTCTGTTATGTTTCTACATTGTTGGATGGATTGAATAGAAACCCATGCTCCTTCCTCTGCAAATCAAACACGACGTATTTGGTGGCCACTACATGCTGATTAAACAAGAAGGATTCACTTCGATGCCTAGCAGGTAGTCTGCTGCTTGGATGACTCAGCCAATGGTGCTGTCTATGCTGAAGTAAGACTTGCTTTTATTTCTTGTGTGCATTCTTTAATCCCTCATTTTCTAGGTCAACTAAGAGATGTTTTGACCCTGAGGCAATGTTTCTTGCATTCTGCATATTGAGAGTTTCATCTTCCCTGAGTTTCTTCTTCCCTTCTGGTGGGAGAAGCTCCTGGTTTCATTTCAGAGCGATTTATGTTTAGTCTGCTCATTCCTTCATTAGTTCTTTCTTAATTGCCTTATACCTTTATATCAAAAGGAACAACAAATTCCTTTGCCCTTGGGCAACTTTGGGAAGACCAAGTCCTCCTCTTAGGCTTAGATCTGCACAGCAGGGGGCGCAGCATCCTTGCAGTCACACGTTGCTTTCAAACCCTACAAAATGCAGGGTGATCTAGGACTAGGCAGGGTAGACTTCAAACCTATGGGATCTACTTTGTTTCTTCCCTAGAACCCCCAAGGTCCATCAAAAGCAGCCAAGTGGAAAATACTGTGGTGGTTTAGGAGGTCATAGGCAGGCATAAAATTGAGGAGCAAGGCACGTTTGAGTGTATCTTAGCCTAGGAATGTGTTTCTGGTATCAGACCTGAACTTAAAGTCCTTTGTGGGAATGTTCAGGGAGGCAGGAGAAGATATATTATATAATGATATCCTTCCTAACTTGCGCTAGCAAGTTCCTTTACTTAGCAGAGTTTCACATTCCCCTTTTAAACTCACACCAGGTAGCTGGTTGCAGGTTTGTTTAAGTCTCTTGATATTAATGTCCTGGTAAGTTCCCTTATATCCCTCTTAAAAGAATAAACACGCCACAATCTTGTGTAAAGTTCCTTGAGTCAGAACGACTGAATCTGTGTCCACTGCCCATGTGCCGGTTCATGACTAGGGGCTTCTAGATTTCATGATCCTGCCCCTGTTACAATTTGCCGACCACCATGGGACTTTGGGGGTTTGGGTTGGGTTTTTGGAAGACACCTGTGAGTGAATTTGTTTTGTGTGTGTAGATCAGTGCACACTGACCAACGCACAGTCTTTGCAGTAGGGCTCTGTTCCGATGGCATGAAGTAGTCACAACGAACCGGTAGATCCCATCTGCTGCAGCCTTCATCCGCCTTCACAGCTGTTGTAACATACCGCTTGTTATCATCCACCTGTTTGGCCGTTGAGAACTTCTAGGATCATTCTTTGTCTAGCTTCTTCCCTTTGACCTTACCACCTTGGGTGACCCTGCTGGGAGTACAAGATTCCCGATGGCTTCGCTCACAAGAGTCATAGGAACGTGCAAGCCCACGACAAGGTGATGATCCAGTGAGTGAGTACAATCAATGTGTACATTGACAATGGAAGGAACTAGCTTTGGTGTATGTTTATCACAGTTGAATTCCACCTGCCTTCCCGGGATTTTAGAGTGACACCCTTAGGGATCTATCCTGTTTATATTGAGCCCTGTAAGGTAGATGAGAGAGCCCAAAGAAGCTACTTTGCTGAAAATAATGTTCTTCTCTTGACAGTAGTACTTCCCACTTAAAAAAAAAATCAAGTCATTCACAAATCTGTCTGTTCTAGAACTTAGATCTCTGAACTGAGTCATCATTGTGCTATTGGCTTCTAAGCGATTGACACTGAGAATCTCTCAGCTTGCTCCTCAAAGGCAGTGTAGATTCTAGTGGATCAAGGGCTTTAAGCAGCACCTGTGATGTTTAGTCACACATTTTCTTTTCCTCTTTCTCAGAATTGTGGGGGGAGGGGGGAGGAGTCTTCTTAATTTCTCCCCCCTCCAGACACAGTTCTTATTGTCTCCTACAGAGCTGACCTTGAATGTTCTGCGCTGCCAACTGCTACCCAGACTACTAGCTTTTTTAAAAAATTCTTAACTCCAGAAGTCAATGCCTGTTTCTAGATCTTCTGCCACATCACTAGCTTCCTGGCCCTGGCCCTGCTGCTGCTTACTGGGAGGCGGCAGGGAGGTCTGGGTTATGCATTCTGGGTGTGGATACTAGGATGTGTTCAGTTACTCCAATATGTTGCTTAATGGTTAGTTAAGCAACTGAGAAAGTATGCTATAGCCCATAGGCTAGGGATGGGGAAAGTTTTCAGTCTAAGGGACATATTGCCTTCTGGGACCTCCCACTGGCCACATGGCAGCGATAGTCAGAGCCAGAGGCAAAAGTGAGCAGAGCAACAAAAGTAAAATTCACCTTTGTGTGGTAGGGTAGTTTCTACACACACACACACACAGAGAGAGAGAGAGAGAGAGAGAGAGAGAGAGAGAACTCTATACTCCATCTAGGCAAGAGGCAATGTTCAAGGAGACATTCCACCGATTCAAAAAACCTCTCTCTGTGTGGAACATGGCCAGGAAGGGATTTGAGATTCCTCACTCTTGCCAAACCCTGGATGGGACAGCAGGGAGACAGATCTCCAGGACACTGGACCTTTCATTCAAAGCAACTGCTGGTGGAATCTATTCTTTACACCAGTTCTCTCAGAGGCCTCTTGCTCTGAGTCTAGACCCCATTCAGCAGGTGGTGCCAAGTGTGGTGGGAAAGTGTCTGGAGACCACCGATTATGCTTGAGGATGCTAAGAGATGGGTAGGCACTCTCCAAGGGGTCTGAAATCTGTTTGCTCAAAAGCTGTCTTCCCATGACTTCTGCAGCTGGAAAGGCTTCCCTGCTGTGCAATAATGGTTCTTTTTGTGGGGTGGGGGCAGTGTGTTGATAGCATTTGCTCTGGCCTCCATCACCTCCACTGTAGCAAACTTGTTACTGTCCATTGTTGTGAAAATTGCTTTGTCTTCTAGAAGTGTTATACGTTATTTTCGGTTTACATCTTTGTTGCAAAACTGCTTTAAAAGGGAAAAAGATAAACACAAGTAGTCTTATCTTTGACCAAAATGACCAAAACTAGTCTTTCAGTTATAGAAAAGCATTTCTTGCTTATCTCGGATTGAAGAGCAAGAATCTATTGTATTTTTCTCTTTCCAATTTTTCTGTATTCTCATGATTTTGTTAGCACTTATCTTTCCTTCTTTATTTCACAGCTGCCCAAGCATTTAAAAGAATACCCCCACCTTCCCAACTATGTGAGTCTAGCACCATAACCTTTGCACATTAATGTACTGGCTCCTAGATGACTCAGAGAGAAGTGCAGATGCCCGGTAAGTTTAAATCCTCAACTAAATGTCTGTTAGCATGAAAACACACAGTCTGGGCCACAGACCCTTCTGCTGCTGCACGGAGGAGGGCTATTGCCTCAGTGCACTTATATATTTATGTATGAAACCTCCTTATACACCCTTGCAACTGACTTTTAATGGAATTTCTAAGACAATGGTGGCCTCCATTTTAGCCAGTGTGTCAAATCAGAAGCACAATATAGTGCCACAAAATTGCAATCCCTACTGCACGTATTATGGTCCACTGAGTTGGGGAACTGGCCAGAGCTTAGGCCTGGTCTGAGGTTGCATAATGGGCTGTACCTTAGAATCCTAGAGTTGGAAGAGACCCCAAGGGCCATCGAGTCCCACCCCCTGCCAAGCAGGAAACACCATCAGAGCACTCCTGACATATGGTTGTCAAGCCTCTGCTTAAAGACCTCCAAAGAAGGAGACTCCACCACATTCCTTGGCAGCAGATTCCACTGTCAAACAGCTCTTACTGTCAGGAAGTTCTTCCTAAGGTTTAGGTGGAATCTTCTTTCTTGTAGTTTGGATCCATTGCTCCGTGTCCGCTTCTCTGGAGCAGCAGAAAACAACCTTTCTCCCTCCTCTATGTGACATCCTTTTATATATTTGAACATGGCTATCATATCACCCCTTAACCTCCTCTTCTCCAGGCTAAATATGCCCAGCTCCCTTAGCCGTTCCTCATAAGGCATCGTTTCCAGTAAGTGCCCGGTTTGGGCTCTGGGGCAGACAGGGGTGGGGGAGCTCCCATGCCTTCAGACCTCTGGGCTGAGAAGAGGACTGCAATGACACCAATTCTCCCTCTTACTGTGCTTAAGAGGCTCCCCATGTGCTTGGGCCCCTCTGCACACAGGCAGGCTGAATTCCCACTGTTTAGGCATGTGACCATTCTTAGAATCATAGAATCATAGAACCTTCTCAAATTGCAACCACAGTTTTCAATAATCTCCAACATCAACCCCTCCCCTCCCCCCAACAAGTAGAAAAGCAGCATAGTGGGCCATGTGCTAGGCTAGAACTGTCTGCACTAGTAGTGTAGCTGCAATGAGTCCTTCACATGGAAAGTGGTACCCACACACCACATGATCTAAAGTTGCAGAATCCACTCTAACATGCCCTCACCATTCTGCCAAGTCTTCTTGCTGCAAGTGATGACCAGACCTCAAGTGCAGACTACCATGTGGTCTGACTCTCTTCCACAATCAGGCCCACAACACTCTCTCCTCATGCCACACCTCTAAGTGTGCCTGTGCAGGTTGGCTGCCCATAATCGGACCAATTCAATTGTTGACAGGCAAGTCTACCAAAGACCAGCCTCCCCCACCTCAGGTCCGCCTTTGCCCAAAAGAGAATAGCTTTGTGCAAATTAAATATTATGTCAGACATTCAGTTACTGTAATCCAAAAGTTTGGATTCACCTAGCAAGAACTCCATTCATCAATAATCATTTGAGACCGAACCAACTCGTGGACCTTGACCTGATGATAGTGAACCATGCATGTGGATCTGCCTTCTTGAAAATCTGCTATGGTCTGAGGATTCATGCAATGAAAGTTATTCACAACTGCTTTGCTTGGAAATGCAAGAGGCTAAGCGAATGTGTGAAAAGCTCTGGGTGAAAAGCTCCTGGAGAGCTTTGAGGTGCCATTTCTCACCCGGCCCCACAGTCAAAATCCCTTGCAGCTTGGGTCTCTTATTATGACATGAAGGACTGAGGGTCCTCTTCCTGTTGCTCTCCCGTTGCCAAATATGCAAGGCATCCCTCCTATGCTTTGGACCTCCTAATGCCAAGAATACGAGGCAAGACACTATCATTTTGGGTGAAGTCAGGCCACAACTTTATTGACTCCAGATGTATGAGATTTGGCACAGGCATTAGGCAGACCCCACCCCTTCTGGCACACTCGCCAGAAAAACTTACATTTTGGGATCAACCAGAAATGAGAGAGTTCCTGACCTGCATCAACATAGCTACCTCATTCAGTGCTCTCTGAATCAGGGTCTCTATGGTATGTGGCTGGCTGCTGTGTGAGGTGGGATGCTGTGTAAAAGGAGGTCTTCTCATATAAAGTAGGAAGGAAGGAAAACTTCTTTCCTTCCTCACATGGTGCTCCCAGGCATCTGATGTTCCTGATGCTGTTAGTTCTGGGTTCTCTCCTCTTGTGGTGCCCCAGATGTCTTATTGTCCCTCCATGGATTGATTGCTCCTGAAACACACTTGCTTGCAATCTACCAGAGGATTATAGTTCCCCTTAGTACAGCAATTGCCGAACTGCATGTCACAGGAGAACTAATAGCTTTCCATGAGTAATTAAATTCTGTCCTCCCCCAATTGAGGAGGCTGCCCATTGCATCTGTGCATGATTTATTGTTCTGTCCTTGTCGCCTTTCTAATTAGCCACTTCTGGGATGGGAGGGATTATTTTGCTGCGTGATTAGATTATTCTGTCACTTTTGATGCAGAGATAGGCAGAAGAATCTGCCCCAGTGTGGTGTAGTGGTTAAGAGCGATAGACTCGTAATCTGGGGAACCGGGTTCGCTTCCTCGCTCCTCCCCATGCAGCTGCTGGGTGACCTTGGGCTAGTCACACTTCTTTGAAGTCTCTCAGCCCCACTCACCTCACAGAGTGTTTGTTGTGGGGGAGGAAGGGAAAGGAGATTGTTAGCCGCTTTGAGACTCCTTAAAGGGAGTGAAAGGCGGGATATCAAATCCAAACTCTTCTTCTTCTTCTTCCCCCTCCACAGGAGGCTGGCACTAGTGACAAGTCACTGTTCTGGGCTTGCTTGTGCCAACCAGGAGGTGTGGCCAAATAGGCAACTTCTGCAAAAAGACAGGAGATGTGTTCATCCGACTGTGAGTACCTCTTTCTCTATGTTCACTTTAAAACAACACCTTTTGGGAGTGAAACGTGACTCCAGTTTTGATTCAGAAGGAAAAACTGTGCCTTTGGCTTTCAGAAGTTTTGGAAATGCTGGGTTGTAACATCTGCCAGCACCTGTTGCCCTTGAAGCAATCAAGGGCAAGACTGCTACCTCCTGTTTTCTTGAAATGACGCCATTGCAAGAACAACAAACATACTCATTGTTGCACTGTGGTTGTCTCTACCAGCAGCTGCAATGGCAAAAATTATAATTCTGGTGCCTCATTGTATTATGGGGCTCTCAACCCTTTTATTAGAATAACTGTTTTTCCTAACGTGGCTGTCATCACCTCATTATAATTCCATTACCTTTCTCCATCCCAGCTCCATTACCTTTAACAACAACTGCCTTACAATCCATTATCTTCCTTATCATCTCCTGTGCAGTTGTTATCCTCACCTCCTCGTTTGCAATCATCACCTCACCACAATTACAGTCCCATTATCTTTATCACTACTCTGTTAAAGCCCTAATTATATCCATTACCATTTTCCTATCTCTCTCTTTCTTGCAAATCCGTATCTTCACTAATAATAATAATAATAATAATAATAATAATAATAATAATAATAATAATATCCTCATCTCTCTGGCCACCCCATTGCAACTCAGGCATCTTCTTCATTTTATCCATACCTGTAGGATAGTTTCATACTTGCAATTGTTTTCTCATTTCAAAATTATTGCCATTCATTGTCGGAGTTGTCTTCGTCCATTGCTGTTTTGCAAGTTGCACTTGGTGCATGGGAATCAGAACTGAATATGACAGGCACACTATCTATTTCATTCGCCCCCCTCTTGGTGCTCCTTCCATATTGATAATACCTTCACCTTTGTTGTCATCATCTTTACCATAATCCAACATTACGTTCACCCCTGTTCTGGTCACAATTATTTCCATTATCCTCTCTGTTATCTCCATTGCAAATTGTACAGCAGCTTTTTCATAATAATCTGTGTCCCATTTCTACCAACTTCTCTTCCAGCCGAACATGAAGCTCCCGCCACCTCTGTGTTTCAATGCCATTAGTTTAATCATCAATGGTTCTCTGCCGTATTGCCATTCCGTTCCCTCATTATCCCTCTTACAGCCAGCTGCTCCTGCACGACAGTGCTATTTCCCCCCATTTGGTATCCATGTTATAATTTTCTCCAGTTGCAATGGAAAACACCTCCAACACTCATTGTGCTATTAATTAGCAATTTAATTCTTCAACATGCCTGACAAATACCAAGTGCTATGATAACTATATTCACTTCAGACCTTCCTCAGCATTGCCCAAGGTCCTCTCAGATCTCCTCCATAACCTCAACAACACCTGCCCACAAACTATTATCTTTCTCATCTCCTGTTCCTTTAGATCACGCAATGAGATCCTACTAATCAGGGATCATGTGCTGAGTGTGATAATGCCATGATGCGAAGAAGTCGGTGAGATTTGGTTATGTTCCACCCTTTATTCAAAACCATCCTCCTCCACTGGCATTATTCTTTTGCCACACTTTGTGGCAGATTACTGCTATCTCCTGCCTCTGTCACCAGTATAGTATGAAAAGCCCAGGGAGAAACCATTGATTAACTACTAAACAAATTAGTAAGGCCCTGTCCTAACCATTCAGCGCCAGGAGTTCACAGACAGTTTGGTGTCCTTCATTTCTGCAATTTATTCCAATAGCAGGATTTATTCTTCCAATATCGGAAATGTACTTGGCTGCAACTCTAATTCAAAACTGCAAACTCTTCTGAGTGTTGCCCCAGCACCCGTTTGCCAGCTACTGTTGTACTCAGAGTGCAACATGAAATCCTTTCACATATGTCAGCGATTTGGCAGGGTGCAATATTCTCCTAAAGCCTCTGTTTTTTCTGCCTTGTTCTTTTAGCAAAGTTGCCACAAGAAAGTGAATGCTACTAGGTAAGAGTCTTCCTGGCTTCCCACACCTCATCCCACCCCACCAACCACGTGTTAGAAATATTTACCTTTATGAATTGGGACACCTTTTCAATTGATCAAAAGGTTTTTAGTCAAATAGTACAACAGATTAAGTGATTAAATAGTGCAGTCCTAGAAGACATGAATATAATTGAGAAAATAATAATAATAATAATAATAATAATAATAATAATAATAATAGTCCTTTTTATAGTATAATTATTTCCCCCTGAAATTTGAGAATTTTGGCAAGCAGCTCAAAACCTGTCATTTGTAATTGATTGCTTTTCCATTTAGAAACCGAGGATAATCATGAATCCAGTGAATGTGTTTGGAAGTGCCATTCATTTACATGATCATCCAGTGCTGCTTTACACAAGCATGTGCACTGATGTGGCCATGCTGTGCATATGTGCCATGTCTCCTGTCATACGTAAGGGGGGGGGAATCACTTCTTTTTACCGCATGTACCTTGTGTGCTGAGCTCAGTTGGGTCCCTCTGTGCAAAAAACCTGCCAGATTCCCTCTCGCACATGATCTGCACCACCTGGCTCTTGGAGCATTAGCAGGATACCCTGAGGCTGGGATGAGTATTTGTCAATCTCAAACAAACGAGGAACTTTATTTTGATTGATTGGTGGCATTGCTTGACCACACTTCCTCCCACAGGAGCCCAGGGTGGTTTTCAACATGGTCAAATAACCAATTACAACAACAACAAAACCACACATTTAAACTTATCTGCCAAAAACTTTTCAACCAATTTCTTTTGTAATGCAGCAAACAAAAAAATACAAGTAAAAGATGCAGAATTACCTTCAGCATCGCAAAGCCCAAGCAACAGATGCGCCTTTGAATTATGCCCAGAGATCATCAGGGCATTATTTGTAGCTCTATAGAAGAGGAGCTACGTTAAGCATTTTGGCCTCAGGCCTTTCAGAGCTTTATACACCAGGACCAACACCTCGAATGGAGCTCAGCAGCTCACTGCAGCCAGTATCCTATGTTTCCAGCATCAGTGAAATGTACTTCATTTATTCGATTCCTTAGATTTATCACAAGATCTCAGGGCAGCTCACAAGATGAAAATACTTCCAATCTGTTGCACTGGTTTGTAGCCTTGTAGCTGCATTCTGCACTAACCACCTTGAAGAGTAGCTCCACACAGTGCATTGCAGTAGTCCAGCTGTAAGATTTACCAGAACATAGATGGCTGAAGTAAGGCTATCCAGATCCAGGGACAGCCATAGCTGACAAACCATCCAGAGCTGGACATAGGTATTCCCTGCCGCTGAAGCCACTTAGGATTCTAGCAACAGCATTGAATCAATATTAATTAATTACTTACCCCCAATTACTTAATTAATTCCCTTTTATATATCACTTTCCAGCCTCCCCTCTGGAGCTCAAGGTGGGATATGTGGTTGAGAGCAGTGATTGGCCCAAGGTCACCAGTCCCTGGGGGTTTCACCCGTTGTCTCCCAAGTCATAGTCCGCAGTTCATAGGTTCCCCTTGCAGAACAGGTCATCTTTGTAATTCCCATTCACATGAACTCCCTACCAACAGCACCTCTCTCTTTTCAGGATTCAGTCTCAGGGTTTGTTGCTCTCATGACTGTCTCCAGACATTAGTCCACTCTGCAGAGTTTGAAGCAGGCAGTACGAGGCAGCAACAACTCCCTGGAGGATAGCGGTAACAGGAAAGGGGTGGAAAGTGCCAATAGAAGAAGAAGAGTTTGGATTTGATATCCCGCTTTATCACTACCCGAAAGAGTCTCAAAGCGGCTAACATTCTCCTTTCCCTTCCTCCCCCACAACAAACACTCTGTGAGGTGGGTGGGGCTGAGAGACTTCAGAGAAGTGTGACTGGCCCAGGGTCACCCAGCAGCTGCATGTGGAGGAGCGGGGAATTGAACCTGGTTCACCGGATTACGAGTCTACTGCTCTTAACCACTACACCACACTGGCACACATAGCCAGCAGAGAAAGGAAAGGCAGAGAAACAGAAGCAATAACAGGTGCAGCCTTAATCTCCTACCAATAAGCCCCAGATTTCACAGACCTTCAAAGTAATTAAGGCTGGGCAGAACAACCTGCCTCTGCTACGTGGCGTTTTAACCATGGACGGCTCCTGCAATTTACTCCACAGCAAGAGGGTGGTAGTGTTTACTGATTCCATACTGCATCATAGTCACCATATCTTGGGGTGTGCCAATCAGAAGGTTGGCGGTTCGAATCCCCGTGACGGGGTGAGCTCCCGTTGTCTGGTCCCTGCTCCTGCCAACCTAGCAGTTCGAAAGCATGCCCCCCCAAAAGTGTAAGTAGATAAATAGGTACCACTCCGGGAGGAAGGTAAATGGCATTTCCGTGCGCTGCTCTGGTTTGCCAGAAGCGGCTTAGTCATGCTGGCCACATGACCCGGAAGCTGTATGTCGGCTCCCTTGGCCAGTAAAGTGAGATGAGTGCTGCAAATCCAGAGTCGTCCACAACTGGACCTAATGGTCAGGGATCCCTTTACCTTTACTGCATCATAGTCGCCATATCTTGGGGTGTGGATTTTCCAAGGAGGGATGGCCTTGATCCAGCAAGAATAGTTAAAAACAAACACCCTCCCCTTTTCTGGATTGGAGCAGTTCAGGATGTGAAATGAGAGTCTCATATGCAAGCTGGTGGTGGGTTGGGGAAGTCGCACTAGATGCCCACCTCAAATGCCCCAATGTATCTCAGGCACAACATCTCCCTTTCTTTACTGGAAGTCTCTGTATATTTCCAGGGTGGACCCAGGTCCTGTAGTAAAGCAGGGCTTCCACATGGAGAATGTTTTCACCTCAGTCAAAAGCTGTATGGATCTGCCCCAGATTCTAGTGAGGGTAGAACTCTGATGCACTCCTAAAGATAACTAGCCTAACTGAGGAAAATCAACATAGGCTATACTTTGATCTACATAAATGACATTTCCCCCCTCCCAGAGTTAAGAGAATTACACATGAACATTGGTGGCTTGGGGTGTTTGAATAACAACACAATTACCGTTTATATCACATATTTGAAGTTTCAAAATACTTCTTATCTCGGTCAGCCCTGGAAAGCAGAATAAAATTAGCTCCATATTGCAACGGAAAGGGGGAATGGAAGTTGAGAGGATAGTGCCTATCTGCTGAGTCTATGGTTGAGATGAGATTTGAAGTGGGCCCACATAGCTCGTACTCTTAGACATGGCCCTCAAACCATCTCAGCACCACTAACTGCCCACAGAGAAAGCATAGCCACCCCATAGCTCTTCAGCACTTTGCCACCTTACTTTACTTGTTGCTGATGCCCCCAATTCAAATTTCTATCTGGCTTAGAATGCAAGCAGGACTAAAATTGTGGATGCCAGGTGGAACCATGCACATGTCTCACACACGCAAAGCTACAGCCTGGGACAAATACACCTTTTGCCCTATGAACGCGGTCGGTTCTCTAACATACCTGCACAAATGTCTCTACTCCTTGGAAACCTCTTTATGTGATAAATTAAACCAAAGTTTCTCTGGAGACCATAAAGCAAGGGGAGGAGGGAATGTTTAAAAGAGGAAAGCATACCAACAAAATAACTCATTCTTAGAAGAGTTTTGCACAGGCTCAGCTGTTCATCATACCCACAGCAGGCACCTCACAGAGGAGAAAAAGAAATATAGAACATCTGGAAACCTCTGAAATTAAAAGGAAGCCCAAGTTTGTGTCTCCTTCCACCAGGCAAAGAGTTATGGTGAGTACTGTAGGGACATGGCTGTGTTTTATGATAGGCTTTTGAAGCCCTGGAAATGTTCAGTTAGGTTAGTAAATAATTCAAAAAATGATTTGTGCCAGCCCATCCGAGATCACATAATGCAGGAGTAGAGCATGCATTCCCCGGCATGAGTGAGCACAGTAATATGCTTTTATTGCCAGTCACGTAATAACCCACGTCCTTAGGTACCTTATTAAAAACAACATTGTTAGCGCTGTAGCTTCCTCATGTCAGCCATGTTAGGCCTTCTATTCTGCGCTTATGCCTTGTGAAATCCAACACTGGCATTAGGGGGTGGAACCTGTGGGCAGCAGCTGGGGCCCCAGAGCCCTGGGAGGGGGTCCCACTACCCCTCTGGACTGCCTCTGCTTGCTTGCTCACCTGCCTGCCCATGCCCTTGGGTGAGGAGATGAGCAGTGAAGTAGACGGCTTGGTATTCGGACCCAATTGTTCCCTGGCCTCTGAAAGAGGCAGGGCCTGAAGCTGGGATCTAATGCATGCTCACCTTTAACTCCAGTCCTTCCCATTCTCTGCATGACCAGTTCTTCTTTATACTGGTTTGGTGGGAAAGGAGAAGCACACTGGGTATATAAAAACTAGCCCTGCACAACTTACGACTCTTTGAACTAAATGCAACCCATGCGTCACACACTGCAGCCTTTAGAGATGCTTGCCCTATGTTTGGTTGGCGAGCTGAATTTGGTGGGTCTCAAGCTGCACACGCTTTATCTAACTGCAACACCGCGGAAAGGAGATGGAGCCCACAACAGACTGGGAGCCAAGAACCTAAAGGGGACAAGAGCCCCGTCATTAAAAAGATGGAATCCTCCGGAAGGTTTAATGAAAGGCGGCAGGGATTGTGTGGAGAATGGAATTCCCTTCTATGTGGAATTTGAGCTTCTCCCAGAACTAAAGAGAGAAGTCGCTACACACTGAGTGATGGGAGGAAAGGGGTGGGGAGAACCAAGAAGGCCCAGTACCTGCTGAAACAGGCTGTTTGATGTTCACCTCTGTGACTCGTTCCTTGATTCAGTTCCCCAAAGCAAGCAGCCTCTTTATCAAGTCAACACTCCACAGCCGCCTAGAGAGAGAGCAAAGAGAAAAGGAAGAGATTAAATCTTCTCATTCAAAGGGGGGAACAAACTTTATATTTTGGGAGAGGAAGTTGCTCTCCCCCCTTTTTTTAAAAAAAGTCTACTAACAGCTGAAAAAATGTTCAAAACTGCCAACCTTTTCTTCCACACATCGGGAGTACAAATGGCACCTTTTCATGTCTGAATTTACTCCCCGACACTTGTCCATTGTCAGTGGGGTGTATGGTGTGTTAAGATATGAACTGAGGATACCCCACTGTCAAATTTGGGAACTGGAGAGCTATCAGGTTGCAAGAAATGTGTTATTTTTGGCTATTAAACCAGGGTCTCTTCTGAACCTGAACCTGGGATCTAAGATGCAGAAATATACCTTGTATTTCACCACCACGGAAGTACAGACAAATCAGCCAGACTAGCAAGGAAGTATATTGAACAATGATAGGCCTGAGCAGGTCATGTGGTACTGTTGACCCTTATAAAAGTTTTCAAGTTAGGCATGCTCACTACGTTGAGCAAAGTTGGAGGCTGCTATGCTGCGCCCTGTGATAGGCTGCATTTTCCCCTGCCCTTTTGCAAGGAACTTGATTCTATCTGCTACACCCAACCCACTAGCGTGGTCTTTGCCATCAGACTAAGCTAGCAGTGCTGTTGGTGCCTGGAAAGCTACATCAGGCTGGCAAAGACTGCACTAGAGTTTCTGAAGGCTTCCTAAGGCCTGGCACCTGTGATGGGGGCAAAGACTGGGAGTGCAGGGAATATGCAGGTTAGGGGGCAGAGGCTGGGTCTACTCGTGTGTGGAAAGGGCAGAAGGGAGCAGCACCCTGTGAGTCAGGTTTCACAGTTTGTGGTGGGCAAGAAGCTGGATCCGATGGACAAAATGAAGCATCAGTAGCAAATGCTCAATCCATCTGCACACATCATTTTCATAGAATCATAGAATCATAGAGTTGGCGCTCCGGACTTGGCAGGTGAGGGGGGTCCCCAGTGGGCGGCAGAGAGAGCCGGGAGGGCAAAGGGGAGCCGGGGGGGAGCAGCGCTGCTCCCCGAGCCGAGCCCGGGGGGAAACTTCGGCGTCGTTGCGCCGGGTGTTGGAAGCGGAGGCTGGCGGGGGCCCCTCACCTGCAAAACCTGGTCGCCTCTCATATATTTCGTGCATTGCATTCATCGCCCGCTTTCTCCTCCAAGGAGCTCCCGGGGGCGCGCGTGGTTCTCCCCGTGTTATCCTCACAACAACAGCCCTGCGAGGTGGGTCAGGCGAGTGGCCCAAGGGAGCACCCAGGGATTGTCCTGGCCAGGTGGGGTGATTTGAACCCTGCTCTCTGCCCGGTCTTCGTCCTCATTTAGCCCCCACATGTGCATGACTGTGCATGACTGAGGTTTTCCCCCCTCGTCTTGGCTATGGTGTGAGTCTGTGCTGTTAATTAATGGGGTTCTGCCTTCGGAGAAGATGAGCCAGCCCTCAAGGAGGTGATTATGTAATTTGCTAGCAATTCATGTCCCTCCCGGCGTGACGCTGCGCGCTGACGTCACGGGGCTGTAATGGTGGTGTGCCTCGAGATTTTTTTCATGAAACAAGTGTGCCTTTGCCCAAAAAAGGTTGAGAAACACTGATCTAGATGCTATACTCCTATTGATGCAGCCCAGAATTGCATTGGCTTTTTTAGCTGCCGCGTCACACTGTTGGCTCATGTCAAGTTTGTGGTCAACCAAGACTCCTAGATCCTTTTCACATGTACTGCTCTCAAGCCAGGTGTCACCCATCTTGTATTTGTGCCTGTCATTTTTTTTTGCCCAAGTGCAATACTTTACATTTCTCCCTGTTAAAATTCATCTTGTTTGTTTTGGCCCAGTTCTCTAATCTGTCAAGGTCGTTTTGAAGTGTGATCCTGTCCTCTGGGGTGTTAGCCACCCCTCCCAGTTTGGTGTCATCTGCATATTTGATCAGGATGCCCTTGAGTCCATCATCCAAGTCGTTGATAAAGATGTTGAATAAGACCGGGCCCAAGACAGAACCCGGTGGCACCCCACTAGTCACTCATTTTACAAAACAGTCAGTTCAGATGGTACTATTCAGGTACTATTGTACAAACCAGTCAGTTCAGATGTGTTTTAATTTGTTGGAAGCCACCCAGAGTGGCTGGGGAAACCCAGCCAGATGTGTGGGGTATAAACAACAACAATTGCTACTACTGCTGCTACTACTATATGTGCATTTCATATTTCTTTGGAATGGTGGCAGGAGGCCACCAGCCCGGAGCTCCCCTGATCTTGCCACTGCCACATAGCCCCATCCTGATAAGTGCAGAGATGCTACAACCCTACACACCTTGAGTCACTGCTGGAAGCATCCAGGGAGGCCAAAGAACCTCAGGGTGGAGTCTGGTTTGCTTAGGTATGGACCTGAAAGTTCTCAAGCCAAACAGAAAATAGCTTGCACCCTTGCATCTGGCTCCTCCACCTGACTATTTTCTGCTTCCTTGATGACTTGGAGAAGATAAGAGTCCAAAACTGAAACCTCAGATCAGTGCCTGAAGCCTGCTAGCCCCATCATCTCATTTTTAGACAGTGGACAACTGAGCCTTTACAGAACTTCAGTATGAAAAACACTCCCTCTTTATTTTAAAGAAAGCCTGCTGAGGTTTTTGCATATACAACCATAAGCCACAAGCAGGAGGGAAACCAGCCACCAGCGAGAGGAGAGCAAGAGTCTTCTCCTCTGCTGGTCAGCCTTATCCTGAAGGGAAGCACTTGAGCCTCACTGTACTGGCAGAGGAATCCCCTATTTGCCTTCAGAGTCCTGGAGTCACCCTGCTAGTTCTGCCGGCAAAGTTCACCCAGTGCGGACTCAGACCATCACGTTCCAGTTCCCACGGCTGCCACCCAACATGAATCCCCATTGGCTACAGCAGCAGAAGCCTCATGGGCAGCAGCTGAAAAATCTCAAGGACAAGGAGATGGTTGCATTATGCTATACTTCTGTTGTTGTTGGCGACTGCCTTGTACATCACTTGTCAGAAGGACAGACCACAAGTTTAGCTTAATAACTTATAACGTATAGCTCTGTTGTAGGTATTCCTGTTAGATCAGGGTTCTCCTGTATAATGGATGTGTATGTGTATTTTAATAAGCTGAATAGAGTGAAAGGTTATGAGTCATTGGATGGGGGGCGGGGGGAGTGCGTATGTATGACCATAATAGTGTTTAGCATAGTTTTTTTAGTTGCTATTCTGCTGATATTGTTTTACAGATCATAGATGCCCTCTTGTTTTGTTATGCCTGGAGACAATTTGGTTGTGCCTGGAAGTAGTGACCAAGGAAGAATGACCCCTGGGAGGAGCGCAAAAAGAAGAAATGCAATGGTACACCAACACAACTGGACACCTTCATCTGCCCCAGCTGCAACAAAAACATGTCTCTCCCGCTTCAGTCTCTGCAGCCACAGCAGGTGCTGTAACTCTCCAACATTTTGACTTCACCCGTGAAGGCACACTCTTCCATTGTCTCCTGAGACAGGTGGATGCCAACCAAACCATATAATATGATTTACACTGTAATTGCAATGTATAGCTTACTTTTTAGTTGTTGGTTTGTTAATACAGTAGTGTTTTATGGATTGTAACTGTTTGTTAATTATATTATTTATGCTGTGCTTGTGATGTTCTATTGTGTTATTGTTGTTTATTGTTTGTAAGCCACTTTTGGATTCTTTTGAATGGAAAGCGGAGTAGAAATCCATCCATCAGGTAGGTTTTCCCCACCTACTAGCATAAACAGAGCCATCTTCTATTATACGCTACAATTTTTACCTGCAAGTTTCCTACATACATAGAAGACAACCAGCTCTTGCAGAAACGGGTTGTATTTGACATCACACTCCTGCACAAGCACAGAAATAGAAAGGGACCTGTTACACATCTATTCAGATAATTGCTTCACGCCTGGGTCTCAGAGGAATTGGCAAACACTAAAGGATGAGAAACCAGACAATGCTCTTGTGAGGGAGGCAAATGTTATTAGCTGCATTTCTCAGCCACGGGGATTTGAAAGCAGGGAGAAAGAAAAACAGCCCATGGAAAAACATGGAAATGGCTGAGATGACTGGCAGAATCCGGGACCAGGGAGAGGAGTTGGTGGAAGAAGATTGGGAAAAGTTTAAAGAATATCTACAGAAATACTGTAAAATTTATGAATGTTAAATGGATGTTGGATGGAAAATAAGTGGTGTTGGTAAAAAGATTAATAAGAATATGTAAATATAGATAGATAATGAGGGAAAATGTATTTTTAATATAGGTTAAGATTTTGAGTAAAGTTAAGGATAGAGGGTAAGGATTTGCTGAACTAAATATCTGAACTGGAATACAAAAAGGGAGGTGTGAGGAGGTCAAGAAACTAGTGATGAAGTATAGGATATGGAAACTCAATTTTTTTCTCTGTTCTGTTTGTTGGTGTTTTTTTCTTTTCTTTTTTACTCTGTTAAATGTTTTTTTTTATTCTGTACTTTTATTAATTGTTCAATAAATATTACTTCAAAAAAAGAAAAAGAAAAACAGCCGAATTCAAGAGAGGGGATGGCCCACTGGGCCAGTCCACCACCACAATGCTATTGTTGGCTGGTAGAGCGAAGGCCATTTACTCCAATCGCCAGGGACAGCCTCTGTTTCCTAGGACTTGTCTCTGCTATCCTAATTTGAATCTGACAGATAGAAATCACTGGAGCATTAGTGCATTTCAAGCTCAGCTCTAGCCAAGTAAGCAGAGGGACTTTTCAAGGCCACTGCAGATTTCAGCCCAAACTTAGCGTAGGCTTGAGCTGATTGTGAACTGGGGAGGTGAAAGACTGTAGTGGCTGTACTAATGCTTACAGCTTTTAATCACACCAGAGTTTGGGTGTGTGTGTGTGTGTGTGTGTGTGTGTGTGGAATCAGCTGCTCCTGCTCAACTGTGTAAGATATAGGAAGTCACTGGATTGCAAGTCTACCATTTTGGAAAGGTGCTGAAATTGAAGGGAGGGCTATGGAGTTAAAAAAGGAGAAGGAAAACTCCCAAAGAGAAAAACACCACGTGGAGAAGCAAAAAGCCTTATAGCACAGGAAACTGAAGGTGCTTACATACTCTCCTGAGTCGTTTCACTAACTGACCAAAGATATTAGCTATTGCAGCTGAACGGACTCTGCAGTTCTCACCAAGGAGCAGAGAAGACAGCGCTATCACAAGTGTAGCGGGTAGAACTGGGATGTGGAGCTAACCCCAGACACTTAGGCAATCCAAGCACTTCTTAGCTAATACCTGACATGATGCTATAAGCTTAATATCTTTATGGTCATGACATCCACCCCCTTCAGCCCCCACCCCCCAAATCCTGAGGTTGGAATTGACTATCGAAGGTGCAATACATCCTGAAGAGTCTAACAAGCGAGTTCTTTGCATGTTTACTCAGCAGTAAGTCCCACCAGAGTCAATGAGGCTTACTCCTAAGTAGGGATGGGGAGAGATTTGATTCAGTTCATATTTGAATCCAAATCTACCAAATCAACACTTTCTGAAATAATTTGAGAACTTCAAAAGTTGCACTTATCCATATTTTGCGGTGCAGTTCTCCAGTCCAACAATGTCTACAGGAATGGATAAATTTGTGGAAGGTGTGCATAAAAATGAACATATTAATGGAAGTATAAGATCCATTATATTAGAGCTTGCTTTCAAAAATATACCCATTAGTCAAAACTGCATTTTAAAAACTGGATTGTGAAAAATTTGCACTAAATTGCTGCTGAAAGGTGGAGAACTGAATATAAAATTGAAAGAATGAGAAACCAAGAGAACCAAAATCAAAGACCCTCCCATCTCTACTCCTAAGTAAGTGTGCATAAGGATTGCAGGCAAAATGCAGAGCTCTGTAAGAAGCCTGAGGTGGCTTTCAGTTGACTCCCTTCCTTCAGAGCGGAAGCAATTTTCCCCTTCTGGTGGGAGTCTCATTTATGCCTCAGTTCAAGTGTCTTTTGAAATCAGAGATACTTGAAAGGTGACAGAATATAAAGTGCCTGGTGTCAACAACGATGCATGCCATTGTACAATTGTTCTCTGATGCTTATTTTCTGAACTGATGTAGGTCTATGGCATCTATTTAGTTGCTGTGCACTGTTTATAGATTTTATTAAATGATTAATTCAATACCCCAAGCTATCACAACTTCTCATGTTTTTGCAGCATGCTTATCTGGAATCTTTGGTGGGTGCTTTGGTGCATTTTTAGATATTGATATTTGTCTGCTTTCTTCAGTTAATGGATTCTGTAATGTAACAAAGACACCTTGATAGCATTTGGGTTGCTTAGACTGTTAATGTAATTCAGGTGTTGTTTGCTAATTCCATTTTTTTCACACTGAATTAATTTATTTGCCATTTTGGTTTTTATTCGGATCACATCTGTGCATAAATATTTTGCGAACTGAAAGCCAAATTCCTTTTGTGTGGACAAAATAATGTCTTCTGGTGTGGGCCACGATCAAGCCACAACATGGGCACGTTTGAGCATTTTGAGGTAGTGATGGGTAAATCCCCCCTGGCTCATGCTGGGTTGCCTCTGAAATTAGCCAAGCTAAATTAAGGAATTAGTTCAGGTTATTTTGAAGCCCATTTGTATTTGTGCCCCTTGGTTATGCAAGAAAGAAGCAAACAAACACCTGGCCCACTGCCAGTTTCCCAAGTCCCTCCCTTTCCTTTCCAATCCCGCATACTGTCCTGTCCTGGTGGTCTGGTGCTGGTAGTAAAAAATAAAAAGGGTAAAGGATCCCTGGCAGTTAAGTCCAATCGTGAACGACTCTGGGGTTGCGGCGCTCATCTCGCTTTACTGGTCGAGGGAGCCAATGTTTGTCCACAAGCAGTTTTTCTAGGTCATGTGGCCAGCATGATTAAGCCGCTTCTGGCGAAACCAGAGCAGTGCATGGAAACGCCGTTTACCTTCCCGCCGGAGCGGTAACTGTTTATCTACTTGCACTTTGATGTGCTTTTGAACTCCTAGGTTGGCAGGATCAGGGACTGAGCAACAGGAGCTCACCCTGTCGTGGGGATTCGAACCGCCAACCTTCTGATCAGCAAGCCCAAGAGGCTCAGTGCTTTAGACCACAGCACCACCCACTGGTGGTAGCTGCAAGCTATTGGGGAAGGCAAGGGAGGGACATCTCTTCCTCCTCTCCTCTCCCTTGGTTAAGTCCCTGGAGAAACCATTTCCCAAGGCCAGTGTAGTGCCAGTGTCCATGTGAAAGAAGAGATTTCCCAAGGGCTCTTTATGACTTTATGGCCTGATGTTCTGCTATGCATGGGGTGCCAAATTGAAGGAGGCCTCCATGCTGTATTCTTGCCACTGCTGTGCAGTGACTAAATTGGGTTTAAAGGAGTAGGGAGAGGAATGGAGGGCAGTCTGTGGGTGAGATGTCTCCAGGCAGCAGGGTTTCGAGGAGAATGCCCATTTAACCCAGACCAAAGTCCTAGTTGGAGAAAAACATAAGAGGCATAATCCTTGTTTCATAGTATTCTAGACCCCCTGAAACTTGCACCATGAAGCCCAGAAGTACATGTTTGATGACCTAACAATTTTGAGGTTATTGTGGTTGCCAGTTGTCAGGGGCTCAGGAACAGAGGCACAGGGGAGAGAGGAGATGGAGAGCGAAGGGGAAGGATCTGAGGGCAGCGTAGGGGAGTATGGCAGTGACCCGAGAGATTCCATGAGCTTCTCCAGCGAATCAGAAGATTCCCAGAAGGAGGCGCCGATGGTCAGGGCAAGGGGGGCCAGCGGGGACTCCCAAAGCAGCAGCTGGAGATCAGGGCCAGCTTCCCCACCAGAGCGTAGTGGGGGGGAAGGGTCCCAGGTGTCAGGGCCAGCGTCTCCTCCAGCAGGGAGAGAAAATGAGTCGAGACTGACCACACCTCCATCGGAGAGTGGGGGAACGGAGGGGAGGTCAAGTACAGCTAGCTTCCCCGAAGGGGGAAGCAGTAACGGTCAGGAGGAAGGTTGCCGGCTGGGCGCGCGCGCCAAGTTCAAATGTACAGGCGCGCGGGACAGCAGAAAGCCCGGATCGGGAACCAGGTCCTAAAGCCCGCCGGAGGCAGGGGGAAGACTCAGGGGACTCAGCGTCAGAAGAGTCTAGGAAGGGCGAGACCCCAGCTGACAGGCGGACCCAGAGGAGGAAAGAGCAGAGGAAGAGGTGGAGCAAGGCTAGAGTCTTAAACTGGTGTCTGGGGGGAGGAGACTCAGACGGAGCTTCGGCGGTCTAGAGGTTAAGACGTAGAGCTGCGCGCTGCAGCTGTGAAAGCAAAACTGAACTTCAATACAGACTTTTGTATATAACAACGAACCAGCGTTGGTCCTTTGTGAGCTGGGACCTCGGGCAGCTCTGACACCAGTCCTCAGTGTCCGACCTTAAGTATCCTCATTCTCAGATAGCTTCAGGGTGAGGAGCCAGAATCAAGGGAGAGAGGCTATTTTCTGTTTGGCTCGAGATTGCCATGTCTAATCTGAGGCAACAGGAGGGGTGACCTTGGGTAATTTTCTGTAATATGGCACCCAGTGTGAAGCCAAAAATTGGTGCCTCTCAATTATGGGTCTTCTCAATTTTGGGAACCGCCAACATTGCCCTAAATCCTACGTTGGCAAAAGGTGCAGCTAGCCGCTACACCTCACTAGTCTAGCACTATGTGGTGCTTCTTGGTGTCAATTTAGGTGCCAGTCTTATGGGCTCAGCAGCAAGCTCCCAGGCCCCAGCTGCTGATTCTTAGGGTTTGCGTCTCAAGAGACCTACCGATCTTAGGAGGCAGGGGAAGGTGGGGCAGGAAGACATAATGGGGATATAAGGTCACAAGAAGATTAGAATGGTCTTCTTGTTGAATCAGAACAATACACAGAATATACTCCTGGTGGATGTTGCTCCTAGCTGTTGTTTTAAAAGTGCAGCATGGATAGGCCTCTTTCAGTGCCATCTGCTTTGTTAACCTGGCAGGTACTTTCTTCTGTATCCTCTCCCAATAGATGATTTCCATTAAACACAGGTGTCTACAAATTAGAAATAATTCATTACTTTAAATGGGCTTCATGAACTCCGTAGAGTTACCTCCCATTATCTGTCTCTGCAGACCTGCAGGGCTGCTGTGTGTAATCTGTCTGCAGCCCAGTTTGCGGCTCCTAACGCCTGTCTCTGCCCCCTTTTTGTCTCTCAGCTCCCCAGAGAAAAGAGCCCTTTGGCAAAATCTCTGCCACGCAGCCTTCTCAAGCTCCTGGCTCTTGCACGGATCAGAAAGCAGTTTTATGAGCTCCGGATCTCTCTTGCATTAAAAAGGCCTCTGGTGTAAAGTGGTTACAAGACTGCAAAATGTGAAATGCCACATTGAGAAAGGGAAGACCTCAGAGAGCACTTAAAGGCAGTTTAATTACATTCGTTCTACACCAGTCGGGGGGCAATTTACCATCCAAAGTCATATGCTTTGCTCAGAAAAACAAAAATAAGTACAAGCATTGCCCCCGCTCACTGCTGATCTTTCCTGAGGATGTGATCTGCCTATGCGCTAATAGCTGTTTATCATACAATTTCAGATGCTCGGCATAAAGTGTCAGAATAGAGGATGCATATTTTGATCATCACATTGGTATCCTGCCCTTCCTCCAAGCCTGTGAGATAGCCTTAAAAATGGTACCTTGCCCAGTGTTATCCTCTGAGCTTCAGGGCTGAGAAGAGTATTCTGAAATTAGGTCTTCCGTGTCCAAGTCCAACACTTAATCCACGGCAGTCATATTCAGACCCATTTTCAGAGACGATGGATTCAGTCCTACCCTTCAGTCCTCCCCAATACTGAGAACAGGGGGCATGACAATTGTCATTTGGGTGAAACCAGGCTACCAGAAATGGAAGAGGTTTGGCACAGGCATTGGGTAGACCCCACCCCTTCCGGCCCACCTGCCAGAAGAACTTACATTTGGGGGTCAACTGGAAATGAGTGCGCCCCTGACCTACATCAAGGAGTAACTCCCCCACTGGATTGCACCTGGGAAGTGCTGTCTGGGGCACTCAGACAGAAGCATCTTCCCTGGATCCCTTTAATGGGATACCCCATTTCAGATGGGGCAGGTAGAGGCTACAACCTCCCCTCCGTCCAAGACGACGCTTATCCAGTGATGCAATGGCATCTGCCAGGAAGGCGGAGAGGACTTCTGCACTGAATGCCTGGATATCAGCAATCAGAAAATACAAACTTTATTGTTGAAATACATGAATATAGTAAGCCTTTTCGTTATGTGGGGCTTATGCTCTAGGGATTGCACCTAAAGCCAAAACTGTGTATAGTCAAAACACATTGGGTGCAAAGAAAGGTGGGATAGCCAAAGCCTTTCCCCCCAGACAACAGCCTCCTTTTAGTTTTAAAAAAACTTGGCGAAAAAGGGTTACATGTGTTCACTGAAACAACAATGGCATACCCTCCACATTTTCCAAAGACAGTCCTGGAATTACAGAAGCTGTCCCGGTTTCTGATTTGATCCCAGAATATCCCACTTTTCCTTTTCCCTCCCTTCCATGTCTCAGGGAACAATTAAAAGTGGTGGGTGGGTGTGTAGGTTCACAAACAGAGTCCTGTTTTTACTGAAAATAAAATTTCTGCACCAAATGAAGGACATGGTGAAGTTGGCCTATGGTGCTCTTCCTATAATTTTGAAGGAAAATGTCACCAATCCACTATAAGTTCTTTGATTGCAATGCTTCAGCAGTTTTTTTTTAGAAAACACATGGAATGTTTATTCGTTTATTGTAAATGGAGTCTTACACTGTCTACTGAGAAGTAAGTCCCACTGTTTTCAATGGAGCTTACTCCCAGGTAACTGTGTAAAGACTATGCAGCCTTACACTGCAATCCTAAGCATTTTTACTCAAAACTAAGTCCCACTGAGTTCAATAGGATTTAGTCTCTGGTATGTTCCCGATCAATCCCACAGTTTCCATTATCGTTATTGTTATTTTTGTTATTGTTATATCCTGCCTTTTCCCCTGACAGGGACTCAAGGTAGCTTACAGCTAAAATTTTATTTCATTCTGTTTATCTGTTGAAGGTGCTGTACATGCAGTGGCGTAGCGTGGGTTGTCAGCACCCGGGGCAAGGCAAGTAATTTACGCCCCCTAACCCATGGATTTGTGCCCCCTAACCCTAACCCCCAGATGTTGCACCCGGTGCGGCCGGGCCCCCCTGCACCCCCACGCTACGCCACTGTGTACATGATCTCTTCCCTTGCACATTTTTTTCTTTACAACAGTCCTATGGGGTAGGTTAGACTGGAGGGTTGTAATTCGCTCGATGTGACAGGTGTATGTGTTTATACGATGAATATATGTGCGGCAAGATCAAAGGCGGGAGACGCTTCCTGATGTAGAATATGATGTTCCTATTTTCATCAGAGAAATGTGGGAGGATGTGCAACAGACAGACACAGGCCACAACTGAATGAATTTGATGGGTCCGAAGGGTGGACTAAGCATGATGTGGCAGCCATATTTGTTGTTCGTGCAGTTGCTCTGATCACAACCAAAGTGGATGAGTGTGTGAAGGGCAGTTACATTTTGCTATAAAAATGTGCCTGGGTGAGGGGAGCCCTTTCCTTAACTCCTTGCCCTCTGTTGCCTCAGGTCATTTCCTCCCAGCTTGACTCTGATCCTAGAAGCAAGCCAAGCCAAGGTGAAAAGACTTGAGTTGATGATGGAAGAAACATAAGGTGTGTGTGTGTGTGTGTGTGTAGCTGCAGGCTTTTGCAACCCTCATTTATGATCACCTCTTGTTATAAACATTAAATCCCATTGCCTACTTCATGTGCCAATGGGGCAGACACAAGAATAGTTTGGTCCTCAGACAGAAGTCATGGGTAACTTTCTGGACTGTTCTTCTTCCAGTGCCAGAGTCTGAGAATTCCTGCTGTACTGCAGGCAGCAAGGTGGGCTTCTGGGGTTACCATCCAGGCACGGATCAGGCCCATTTCTCTTTGGCTCCAGCGGTCTTCAGTAGGAGTGGGCTTCCAGGCCATTGCCAGGCCCCACCCCCAACTCTTTGGTTTTTGTACTGATTTATGGCTCTGTGTGTAGATTTTTGCATTATGAGACATTCCTCCCGCCTCTGTGTTGGATTTATGAGTAGAGGCAGTGTTTGGAAATGGTTTCCTGTAGGAATTAATTCATTTTTAATCAGCTGAGCATAATGATTTGAAATAAATGATCTTCCTGAACTGAGGTTAATCAGCTCTGAATGGGCCTTTTCCATTATGTTATTTAGAGAGGGTATATTATAGAAATACTGTTATAGGCCTTATTTAATCATCTGTTTGTTTCACTGTGTACACAGTTTTTAATGGACTGCTCAAGATTTAATGCGAGGAAGCTTTATTTTTATTATTTGTAGGGGATTTAGTGCTGACAAAAGGTGCAGGATTGATAGCACCAAAGGCAGAAACAATCTATTTCTTTGTATTTTGCACTACCCTTAGCATACCAAGCTAACAGAGCCATGTGCTACTGAGGAACAGACTTCTGAAGCCTCCTTTCTGTACGCTGGTATACTGGTGGCAAGATGAAGTGCGGTTTTTCTGTTTTTTGTTTTTTTGTGCTACTAAATAAACAGACACCAAGGCATGCTGCACTATATTAACAAACAAGCACAAAACCTGGCATAGATTTCTGCTCCCAGTACCATAGTTTTTGAAGAATGGTGATGCATGCAGAATTTTAGTATCTGCCACAAACTTTGGATGCCAAGGGAAATTTCTCATCCTGATGCCCCAAAATGTTGGAAAACATTTTAAAGCAAAGAATATAGAAGTCTTCAGTAACCATTTTCAGGGCGCTCTCTTGACCTCTCCTGACACTCTCCCTACATTTCCCTTCCCTCAGCCAGGCCCACACCCTGAACTCACTCACTCACTCACTCACTCACTCACAGCTCTCCTTTTGCCACCATGCTGCCACATGCTTAAAAGAAAGAAAGAAAATCCATTGATAACTCAAAGATGGGTGCAAAATAAAGCACACAAACAAAGGTAACTTATTCCACATTTACCTAGATGATGTATTCAGTGATTTCATCCAATGTGTGTGTGTATTAAGTGGCTGAGAGGTTTGGCATCTTTGATGCAAGGCTGTTACAGCCCTGTTCTGGATCAACCTCCTGAGCACACAGAAGAAAGAGTGATGCCAACCATCTTTCTCCACCATCTTCCCACTTCTCCCCACAGTTCATGGGCATGTGCCACTGTCCTCACTTCCTGCAGGCAGCTGGTGACCCCACTGCAGGCAGCTGTTGCATTCTACGCACAAGATAGAGCAAATCAACAGCGCCCTGTACTGCCTTGCTGACTGTATTCAGTAAACTCTTGGCTCTCTTGCCCATAGGCAACTGCTGCTTTTGTTGCATAGAAAGGACAATAGATTGGTGCTATTTACAGTTATTTGGAATTCCAAACTAATTCACCAGGTTCAATTTTGGACACAGATAATATTGATTTGTTGCTGCAGTCAATTATCTGGAACTTTTGTTGTCTGATTCTACTTGATTTTTCCATCAGGGGTAAATACGTTTCAGTAACTGGAGGCCCAAACTCTTGCACAAGGTAGGGAGAGAAGGGCGAACCCCCCCCCCCCCCCGGAGACTGAGCGCTTGTAAGAATGTGTGTCTGAATGTGGGAGTCTGTCAGCATTTCCTTATTCTCACTGAGATGCAGATTCTTATCTACACATCCAGTCAACACGCACACATTGAACTGCCAGTATAAAGCAAAACAGATTATGTAACTGCTTTTTCCAGGAAGAAAAAGAACACATGTGCACAGAAAGACTAGGATATCTGAAGCACTCTTCAGACTTTCCATGGAGATATCTGAGATACAGAGATGCTGGCAAATTCCTCCTCAACTGAATTTCAGCGAATCAATAATTCTGTCGTCTGGGTGAAGACTGCATGTAATGTGTTTCACTCACCTGGCAGCAAAGGATTCTGAATCCCTACAGTTTTCCTTTCTGAATACTCTGCAAAATCCGAATATATGTTTTTGTACGCATGGCACCACTGAAAACCATTTTAAACTGTACTTGGTTGGTTGTTCTCTTCATAGAGCCTTGCGGTGCAAGAGAGGTCTACCACAGCACACAGGGGAAAAAAGATGGCTCATGCGCAAAGTGCCAGCAACTCCCCCATGGGGAAACCCTGAAGGGCATTGGGGTTTGGCTTTGGGATTTGGATGGAGGACCCCAAAGGGCTTGGGAGGGCAGGGTCTGTGTACAGGGGGGTTAACTTGCATGTTGGGTCAAGAGAGAGATGGGCCCTGCAGGATTGTGGGGAATCAAAATGGAAAGCTGAAGACAATAATTGGTGTGGCACATTCCTGTCTTTGTGGAGGGTTTTGGGTCCGGCTAGGGGCAGCAACTTCATGGAATGTGTGCAAGATACAATAAGGGGAAATGGCCAAAACAGCAAAGTCTGCTCTGCTTGGTTGGGCTGCTCATGTAATTCACAGGCATTGATGACTGCTTCAACAAGAGTAGGAGCCTCATATGATATAAACTGCAGTACACATGCCTGAAGTGGACCTGGCTTTCTAAATGCAGGCAGCCTGTGTCCGGGTGGGGGGGTGTCTCATCTTATGTTCCAAATTGAAGAAGAAATGGGGAAGTGGAAGTGAAGTATCGCTGCTGCGTAAGTAATGCAATGAGCAATATGAGCTGGGCAAACTCACATTCCTTCCTAGATATTTTTTTTTAAGTTGTGGTCATTTTTAATCCAGATTGTTGTCTGTTTGAGGTCATGTCATCACCCCTTAATTTAACCACTGCCGGGGGAGGGTGGCACTGTGACTGGGACCACAAACAGCATTGTAGCCCAAGCTCTACACTTTAAAAAAATATTTTTAAAATAAAATGTAATGCAGTATCTGCAAACAATAATAAACATAGCACTGAATTTATAGTATCATTTTACATAATCGCAAAACATAAATGGTCAATGTAGGCTCTCCACAGACGTTTGTGAAATTGGTGGGATAAATTTGCTATCTTGCATGTGAAAAGAAGGGGTGGGGGGAGGTCACAGGTTTAATCATAGGTGTCTCTCTTTATAACACTTGAAACAGTCATGTCCCAGATATTGTTGAACCATACCTCAAGGGGCAGCTCAACCTGGGATTTCCAGGAGAATTATTACATCATTAATCATTACTTGCTTCTGCTATCCCTAATTTTATAGTGAGAGCTCCTTGGGGCAAGCATCTGACTTTTGCTTATGCCACATTGTGAAACACCATATACACCAGGGATCGGCAACAGGTTGCCTCTGGCTTAAATCATGCCTCATGAGTACAACCGCCCCCCTATCCCCAGAGCCAAGAGAAATGCATTGGGAGGAGTGGTGGCCATGGGACGTGTCACCAGCCCTCGTTAGAACCCAGCCTGCCACCATCCAACCCAACCTTAACATGGGTTTCCGGTAAAACTAGTTCTTGAAAAGGGATGTGCAAAGGTGGCACAGTGAATATAATATGATCCATCCTTAATTAGGAAGAAGAGTGCTGATGGGTCAGGCCATTGGAGTGGGTGGGGTTTTTATCTAGCCCAGGACCCTGTTCCCAAGAGTGGCCTGCCAGATGCTTCTGAGAGGTCCACATGTGGGTCGTGACGGCCACAGCTCTCCCCCATTATTTCTTCCCAGGCATTTTGGATATCCACAGGTCCACTGCCTCTATGCATGCAGAGTCCATTTAGGTATCCAGAGACTAATGGTAACTGATAGACCTCTCTCCTCCATGAATTCATCTCAACCCCTTTTAAAGCAATTTAATCCATGGGCCACCACCGTCTCTGTAAGAACACAATAATTTACAGAAGAAGTAGAAAAAGCTGTTAAGAGTGAAAGGGAGAGACCTGATTGAGGCTGAAACAGCTACAAAATGGGCATAACCCTCCAAGAATATTTCCCAGGCAGAAACTCGGCTGAAATGGCCAGAAGCTGCACTCTAGAGCAACTCCTATTCGTATAAATGAGCTGGGCAAAATCATTTCCCAATGGGCTGCATTCAATAAATGGGAACGGGGCGGGGTGTGTGTGTGCCCATAAATAATCTTGCAGTGCAAAAGTCCTCTGTGGCTTTTTGCATTGCAGCCTCCCCTTCACCGGTTGCCAGTTAGCATGCATATATGGGCCTACTGAACCCCTAGAGGTGTTCAGTGATAAAGGTTAGGTATTTCCTTGATGAGCTGTGAAATATCAAGACTGTTTCACCTTGACTGCACATAAAGCAGCTAAAAACAACTTCTGCATGAGGACTGTATATGTGTCTTCCACCTCCGTTCTCCAGCAACAGAGGGATTTGTTTTCAAGGCAGTGGGTGGGTGTTCTAACCATTGCGAATGTTGCTTCTGAATGTTATTCTCAGGGCATGTGCACATTAGAAGCTGAAAATGCAGCCAGGTCATTCCCCCCCTGATGTGTTTCAAATCTCCTTTTACATTGCTGGGAACACTATTACCTGATTTGCTTCCTATACCTGCAACCCCTCCAACTGCTAGTCAATGAAGCCATCATCTGCGCATGCCCAACAGATATCTAAAATGTGCACATCTCAGCTTATATTCATTGGGCCACCTGTGCACATCCCTGTCCAACAACTAGTTTTACTGGAGAACCATGTTAGTGTTGGGTTGGATGGTGGCAGGCTGGGTTCTAACAAGGGCTGGTGACACGTCCCATGGACACCACTCCTCACAATGTATCCCCTTGGTTCTGGGGATAGGCTGGTGATTGAACTCATGAAGCAAGATTTAAGCCAAAGGCTGCCAATTGCTGATCCCTGGTGTACAGTGTGGACAGCAGCAGAGCATATGCCCACGCTGCCCAGGGTGGGTGCGCTCCTGAGGGGTGCGGGGCGTGGAGGGTGCCCTCCCAGGCGCAGGATAACTGCTCGGGTGCATGGAGTGGCATGTGCCCTGCAGCTGGGAGTGGAGCGAGCCGCCCACAGGGGCGGAGTGAGCCGCTGATGGCGGACATTCGGCACGCTGTAAGCCTGTGACTCCCAAGCCTCCCCCAAGCTGTCAGGACGAAGGGGGAAGGGGGGAATACTGCCAGCAAAGCGGCGCAGCTCCCCCCTTCCCCCGAGGGTAGGCTTGAGAGTCACGGGCGGGCTGGTGGTGTGCCAAATGTCACCCCCCCAGCGAAGACACCTGGGGCGGGTCCGCCCCCCTTTCCTCTGCCCCTGAGTGCGGCATAAGCCAAAGGCAGGTCTTGCCACCCAAGGAACTTTGATTTGAACCACAGGTCCAACTACTCCCATGAACCTCCCTTTGGGCAAGGGGATCAGGACAGTTCTCACTGCAAAATTAGGAATAGGCAGTGCTTTTTTTCTGGAGGTACTCGATGGTATGCAGTACTGATACCTTTTTTCTAGAAGAAAAGCACTGGGGATAGGAGAAGCAAGGAGTGACTAATGAAATCATAATTATCTAAGAGGGAATGCAAATTTGTCCAGCTTATTGTTTTGAATTGGATGGAAGCTGGTTTGAAGGAATGTGCATCAATCAACAGCCTTTCTTAAGGAACTACAGGATAGATATGGACCATGGGTAGGCAAAGTAAGGCCTGGAGGCCGGATCCGGCCCAATCGCCTTCTAAATCTGGGAATCAGCGTGTTTTTACATGAATAGAATGTGTGCTTTTATTTAAAATGCATCTCTGGGTTATTTGTGGGGCATAGGAATTCTTTTTTCCCTTCAAAATATAGTCTGGCCCTCCACAAAGTCTGAGGGACAGTGGACCAGCCCCCTGCTGAAAAAGTTTGCTGACCCCTGATAGGGACTCTGGCTAACACCATGTGTATTCAACTTCAGACCCCAGTGGTGCAAGTGGGAGTAAATACTAATGTATATGCTGGCTCACTTTCATCATGCCTTTTGAGCCAGGCTCAGGGCCAAACTACATATGACAGTAAATGTGCCATTGCTTTTAGCCTGTCAGCAAACAGCATCAGCTGAAAGTAAAGGTAAAGGTAAAGGTACCCCTGCCCGTACGGGCCAGTCTTGCCAGACTCTAGGGTTGTGCGCTCATCTCACTCTATAGACCAGGAGCCAGCGCTGTCCGCAGACACTTCCGGGTCACGTGGCCAGCGTGACAAGCTGCATCTGGCGAGCCAGCGCAGCATACGGAACGCCGTTTACCTTCCTGCTGGTAAGCGGTCCCTATTTATCTACTTGCACCCAGGGGTGCTTTCGAACTGCTAGGTTGGCAGGCGCTGGGACCGAACGAACGGGAGCGCACCCCACCGCGGGGATTCGAACCGCCGACCATGCGATCGGCAAGTCCTAGGCGCTGCGGTTTTACCCACAGTGCCAGCAGCTGAAAGTAGGCCCCAGTAATTAAGGAATCACAGCAGTTCTGGAGGAGGAGTTTAACCCTCCCCTCCCCTCCTGCAATCCTGAAGAACGTTGCTCATCCATAGCTGCTATTGGCATTGAGAGAGAATCTTCTCCTCTCAATGCAAATAGCAGCCTCAGAAGAAGGGGCGGGGAGGGGAGGAACAAGTTATACACCTGTTACAATAAGTGCAACCCCATCCCACTCTGGATGTCAGTGCTATTTGCATTTTTTAAAATGTGAAAATTAAATCACGGTCATGTGCAGTTGGAACCTTAAACTCCTATTCCCCTGAGGGGAGGATTGAAAACAGAATGTATATCAACCGAAGCTGCAAAATTTGAATAAAACTTATTGCTTAGTCCTGCTAGTCATGCAGAAGTGTGTGACATGGGTCACACACAATCAGAGTTTCTTGCAAAAATAGAAACCTGATCCTTTCTAGACATAATGTTGCCCTCTCCCTTGACCTCTCCTTGTAAAGAGGTGTTGCATGATAGTGTGACACACCAATTCAGTTTTACATCAAAAGTGTCAATGAGGATGGCACTGGGAGTGAATCATTCTGCCATAAAGCATTACTAACGAAACAATGCAGAACAGATACCTGGCACATTAAAAAGCTCTCTAATAACTAAGGATGGACTGATATATTGAAGGGGGAGGAATGGGGAAAGCAATAGCATGACTCTCCACATAATCTCTGCTTGCAGCACAACCTTTTGCATTTTTATTCAGTGTAGGTGTTGGATCTGGGAACAAAGCAGCATTCTTCTTAACTATAAAATAATCAATAACATCACAGGGTTTAGCAGAGTAGATCTTTCTCAAACTCCTTCATGCTTCCTCTCTTCACTGATGGCTCTTATATAAGGCATTCAGAACACAGCTTCTAAGAATCATTAGTGGTTTCTTTTAAAAGTAAGCAGATAAGTAAGCAAGAAAGAAATTGATGTGCTTATGACTGGAGATGCAAAGTTTCATGCTAAGCCTGTGAGCTTAGTCTATTATTCAGTCTATGGGCTGCATCATGTGTGACTCCTGTTAGCTTAGTTTTGTTCAGCATCGCTCATGTTTGTCCATGTTAAAGGTAAAGGTAAAGGTACCCCTGCCCGAACGGGCCAGTCTTGACAGACTCTGGGGTTTGTGCGCCCATCTCACATCTATTGGCCGGGGGCCAGCGCTGTCCGAAGACACTTCCGGGTCACGTGGCCAGCGTGACAACGCTGCTCTGGCGAGCCAGAGCCGCACACGGAACGCCGTTTACCTTCCCGCTGGTAAGCGGTACCTATTTATCTACTTGCCCCCGGGGGTGCTTTCGAACTGCTAGGTGGGCAGGCGCTGGGACCGAGCAGCGGGAGCGCACCCCGCCGCGGGGATTCGAACCGCCGACCTCTCGATCGGCAAGCCCTAGGCGCTGAGGCTTTAGCCCACAGCGCCACCCGCGTCCCTGTTGCTTTATGACAAAAAGCAAACAGTGAGAAGAACTAATGGGCAGGGGGCTACGCAAAACCATTGATGCCTTTTGTAAATACCTATTTATTTAAACATGTGCAAACTGAGGATGGGGGAACCAGGAAGCATCACAGACAGACCATGGGATGTAAAACAACACCAGTCTTCCAAAGCAGATGTTCAAAGCTTTCTCTGCACACTCCACCACTACCAAAATATCCTGCAGATTTAGAAACATTATATGATCATTAGCAGGCATTCAGGTGAAAAGATGGTCTTTTAGTCATTATAATATCACTGCTGAGTTGTGTGTGAGTGTGTGCTGCCTAGGTAGTTTTAGGTGAGCAGGAATGAGAGTTCAGTATGTGAGGAGGGCATGTGCTTTTAATAGAGAATTGTAGTAGCTGTGACTTCTATCACAGGTCATATCCAGGCTGGCTGACCCAAGGCATATTGGCACCTTAGAGGAACCAAAAAAATGACACACACCCCCCTATGGACTACATGAAACTGGCAGAGATGACTGGCAGAATTCGTGACCAGGGAGAAGAGTCGGTGGAGGAAGATTGGAAGAAGTTTAAAGATTACCTGCAGAAGCACTGTAAATTTAAGGAATGTTGAAATGAGGTTTGATTGAAAATAAGTGGTACTGGTAAAGAGATGCTTAAGAAAATGTAACTAGGGATTGATTATTGGAAATGGATATTTATAATAGGTTAATATATGGAGTAAGGATAAATATTAGAGGGTAAGGATTTGCTGAATTTAATATTTGAACTGGAACACAAAATGGGAGGTGTGAGGAGGTCAAGAAACTAGTGAAGAAAATATAAGATCTGAAAATATTAACTCATTTCTAGCTCTGATTCTTGGTTTTTCTCTTTGTTTCTATTTTTTATTCTCTATCTTTTTCCTTTCTTTTTCCTCTATCAACTATTTTTTTACTGTGTATTTTTATTTGTCTTGTTTTTGTAGGTTAAATGTTTAAACGTTTAGATGTTGGGTTTTGTTTTTATTGTTTGTGAAATATTAATAAAATATCATTTAAAAAACAAAAACAAAAAAATGGCACCCCCTTCCCTGCCGGAAAAGAAGGAGCGAGTTAATATCTGCTGCAGGAACAACAGGTGAATAAAGATCTGCACTGGGATCCTGCCACCCAAGGCAGTCACCTCTCCTTCCCTCGTGGGTGGGCCGGCCATGGGCCACATTCCCACCGTACACTTAAAGCACATGGCTTCCCCAGTGTATTTCCATTGTCACACCTGCCAGAAATACTAACTTAGCAGCACATTTTCATTATGATTGTTAACTTGTTAAATTTACAAAATGCTAATTTGTTATTGTCCTTATAATTCCTTCATGATAGAGGTCGCAGTTCCACCTGTTTTATTAGGGATGCACATAAATATCTGTGATTTTCTTTTTCAGGAGTGATTATTTAAAAACATGTTCATAGTTTTAGATGGTTAGAGGTTGTTTCTTCTTTTCTCTCTCTCCTACATTTCCATGTGAGTTTGTAATTGCTTTTTTAAAAAGCTCCTCATGAAAATTCATCAGCATTTTAGTACAAATTTCTCCTAATATATTCACATTTGTAGGCAATTTTGCCTAATCACATTTTTGAAAAGCACTTCCTCCTAATATACTACATTTTTGTATGTTATTTTTGCTAATACATGTATTTTTGTACACACTGCTTGATTAGAGAACTGCAGTGGAAAACCTGAGAAGTGAGATTTTTGAAGGATTGCTGTGTTCCCATATTGTTTCAGAAAGTGTGACTTGGATAGGTTTGTCTTGGGTGAGAGAAAGTGTGACTTGGATAGGTTTGTCTAGGGTTCTGTCTTGGGCCCGGTCTTATTCAACATCTTTATCAACGACTTGGATGATGGACTCAAGGGCATCCTGATCAAATTTGCAGATGACACCAAACTGGGAGGGGTGGCTAACACCCCAGAGGACAGGATCACACTTCAAAATGACCTTGACAAATTAGAGAACTGGGCCAAAACAAACAAGATGAATTTTAACAGGGAGAAATGTAAAGTATTGCACTTGGGCAAAAAAAATGAGAGGCACAAATACAAGATGGGGGACACCTGGCTTGAGAGCAGTACATGTGAAAAGGATCTAGGAGTCTTGGTTGACCACAAACTTGACATGAGCCAACAGTGTGACGTGGCAGCTAAAAAAGCCAATGCAATTCTGGGCCTCATAAATAGGAGTATAGCATCTAGATCAAGGGAAGTAATAGTGCCACTGTATTCTGCTCTGGTCAGACCTCACCTGGAGTACTGTGTCCAGTTCTGGGCACCACAATTCAAGAAGGACACTGACAAACTGGAACGTGTCCAGAGGAGGGCAACCAAAATGGTCAAAGGCCTGGAAACGATGCCTTATGAGGAACGGCTAAGGGAGCTGGGCATGTTTAGCCTGGAGAAGAGGAGGTTAAGGGGTGATATGATAGCCATGTTCAAATATATAAAAGGATGTCACATAGAGGAGGGAGAAAGGTTGTTTTCTGCTGCTGCAGAGAAGCGGACACGGAGCAATGGATCCAAACTACAAGAAAGAAGATTCCACCTAAACATTAGGAAGAACTTCCTGACAGTAAGAGCTGTTCGTCAGTGGAATTTGCTGCCAAGGAGTGTGGTGGAGTCTCCTACTTTGGAGGTCTTTAAGCAGAGGCTTGACAACCATATGTCAGGAGTGCTCTGATGGTGTTTCCTGCTTGGCAGGGGGTTGGACTCGATGGCCCTTGTGGTCTCTTCCAACTCTATGATTCTATGATTCTATGTGAACTGAATTGAAACACCCCCCCATGCCTACATACAACACAAGCCTGTCACCTTCTGTGCAGGGCAAGAAATTGCACTAGTGACAATTTGTGTAACATTTATTGCCTCAGAAATTATGCACAGTGTGCGGTGCAGTCCCTACATGGAGGCTCATCTTCAGACTTTACATTCCTTGCAGGGTGAGGGAGCCAGAGCAGTTCCCCCACCTTCTGAAGGACACATTGCCTAGAATGAGGCCTGAATATTCTCTGCTACCTGTGCACAGAAATAGAAGTAGCAGCTGCCATAAACTATAGCAGGACCTGGGTTCGACTCGTGATGGAGTGGGAAATTCTGAAAGGGAGGCATTTGTACGTATTCTGAACTCCCTCAAGTTCAGATTAACCTCCATCACAAGTTCAAATCGCTTCTACCATACCTAGAGTTTGCCTTCACCCTTACAATCCCATTCCATGTGCCTTTTTTTAAAAAAACAACAACTATTTTTAATGTTTGCAAGTGAACATCATATAAACCACTACAAATAAACGCACATAAACTATTCTTAGTATGTCGAGTAGAGCTGCAGCAATTACCACATACATTCCTTACAGATCTTATGAGCTTTAACCAGATACGGGTCTCAATTACAAGAATATATTCTCACTAATTACCCATTAACCACATAGCCTCACCACAAAGCAGCCTGCAATACCTGCGTATGATATCTTTCACTATTCCTGTTTCTATACCTAATAAATGGGAACCAGAATTTGTCAAGCTGATCATGGTTCAACTTAGAAGAGGGTGATATCCCAAACTCTTTTCATCTACTCCTCTCTTTCAGAGACCTTCTCTGCCTTCATCTACTGTACCTTCATATGGTAGTAGCTGTCACTTTGTTCAGGAGCCTTACCTATCAGCACGGACCTTCTGCTTGAAGAAGCTTTCAAGCAACCCCCGGACGACCAAAGACACAGTGTGAAAACCATGGCGCTAACATGCTGACCAGCTTGCATGGGTGTCAGCCAGAAGGCTGAATTCCCTCACTGGAAACATTCCAGGAGCCACATGTTAGTGGTGGGTGGGGCCAGAGGCAAAAGGGCCGGCTCACCCATGAGACAGGCTGAAGTACCTGCTTTGGGTGGCAGAATCTACAAGGCAGTGCCCTCATGGGCATCCTGCCAGGCCTAGCTGCTGCTGGGGTCACATGGTTGCAACTGCTTCATCCGGTGAGATCTCGTGAGAGTTCTATGAGATTCCACTGGAAGCCATCACCACACAATCCTGGCAAGCAAGGCTTTGATGAGGATGACAGGGGAGCAACACCTTTCCATTTTGCCTCAGGTGGAAAAATGGCCTGTCCCACCTCTGGCTGTGGCCCAAGGAGAGTCCTGAAGATGAGATAGGAGAGGGGGCCACATTCAGCCTCAGGACCTGAGATTTTCCTTTACTGGTAACTCTACACTAGGCTATAGACCATTAGAAATTCATGTGCAAACTCTATGCGCCTGCTGAGTAGTCTCATTACAACTACATTTCTTACAAGGAGCACTGCACCGTAAGTTAAGATATTCCAATCACTGCACTACTTCTAATTACAAAGGTTAGTAAATCACCCAGAGTTGAGAATTATGCAACATAATAATAAAAAAAGGAAATAACTAATAGGCACTGGGGAGGTAACAATCTTGTTCTTGACACAGCATGGGCGAGCTCTATTTTGAGACACCAGAATGCAAGTCAGCATTTTGGCTTCCCAAGAGACACAGGAGGCGTTTGGAATTGTTTGAAATTGATGTTTCTTCAGAAAGCTGCAGCTTTATGACTTAATCAATAGAAGCATACCAGCCATCATTTGAGCATCTCGGAGATGGATGCCTGGTTTCAGGAAACACATTTACTTAGCAATCCTGTTCAATGGCAAATAGGCCCAGTGGGCACACAAAGCAATTACTTGAAGGGCTAGGCCACTGATGGCTTTGCTTGCCAGGTCCCAGGGTTTGTACCATAGAGCCAGTGTAAATTTACCTCAGCCCTGTGCAAAGTCGACTCTCAGACCCAGCATGCCCTCTGGCCTGAAGTCCCCTTATGCCCAGAGGAACACTCAGTAGACGTGTTTTGAGGAGCGACTGTTCCTCCAGGCCAGAGGAGGTTGCTCTGATATGTTCCTTGGATTTGGAGGACATCTTCCCAGTACAGTCCCCATTGCCCCCATGCCATAGGAGCCAATGGCTGCAATGTCAGACAATGGCCTTTTAAAATAATGGATAGATCCCCAGAAGTAGGCAAATTTAATCACAAGGCATCATAAGGCTGCAGAAGGCCACTGACCTCTGCAGAGACAGCTCTGCTTTGGTCGAGGGAAATGCTTCATGCTGAACCTTACAAGCTACTCTGTCCAAAGCGCTGATAAGACTCTTTCTTGCTGAACCTGACGAAACCCTGTTTGTAAGTGCCTCTGCAACTGGCTGCTGCTTTTCCTTATGGTCCTAGAGGCTTTGCAACTCAGATGGAGGCGTCTGGAAGGAGCTCAGATGCAGAGCTTGGCAGCAGGGGCTGTGAAGGGGGACCACCTGGTTAGTGTGTGTGTTGTAAAGAGATTTCAAAATTCTCAGTGACTGATCTCCAGTGCATGATTATTTTCCTCTTACACACCCATATCAGCCCATAAACCCCTGCATGTGCCTCAGTCGCTCTAGAAGAGGAGTGAGAATGGAGAAAATGCATCACTGGACAGTTAGAATGCAGAGGGAAGGCTTCTCACTCTGCGTCTTGAGATTTAATTCCTTTCCCTGGAGACTCCAAGAGGGAGGCTAGAACCAGCTGTGAGTCCAACCCCCAACCTTTGTCATCACTATTCCTTTGGATTTAACAGTTGTGCAAGAGACAGAAAATCAACAACTGAGCTTTTTCTTACCTCAAAATCACCACCCTCAGCACATCAGTCCCAGCCGGCATACATTTGGGCTGGGAGGTGGATCTGAGGACTCAGTAAATGCACTTCTTGCACTTAGACTTCCTAGAGTACCTATCTTACATAGATTGGTGGTTGCAAGAATTCTATGGTGTCTTTTTTGCAAATCTTTGCAGCTGCGCCGAGTCCCACAAAACACAAATAGCCAAATAAAGCGGGTATGTTGTAAAATGTTTGATGTGTAACCTGCAAACCATGATCTATAGACTACAGAATGTTTGTTAGGGGATTAAACAGTTATCTCAAGTTGGTTCATTGCATGCATAAATGTGTACACACCTAATTTAACCACCACTCTTCATCTTGCAAAAGCAATGACCTTGCTCTGAAGCCTGCAAAAAGTTTATTGGCGGGAATGAAGCATATACATGCGCTGCATATACTGAGCCGTACATTTTACTTCACTGTAAACATTTAACAGTCCTTTAAGATGAACAGTGAGAAACACAGCCTATGCCAGAAATAAGAATGATACGCTCTATAAATGCTTAGAGTGACTACAGGCAAGGGAGGTTAAAGAGACAAATTGCGAGGGTGTAGTTTTCTCACCCCCATGACATGACAGTCTGCATCTACCAAAACTCCACCTCCTGCAAAGGTAAAGGACCCTACGCTTCATTGCATTTCATCACTCAGTGGGTGCTATAGGGAGGATTTTGACTGTTTTGATCTGTTATGGCCATTGCCAGTGGCACCACAGACAGGGAAAGGCAATTCAGAAATACTGTGAGAAATATGCAAGGACAGTAATACAGTGCTTTTCCTGCTACAAGCTGAAAGCACTGCACCTCACAGTAATTCTTGCTGCAGCCATGTAGCCACTATTATGATCCCATATATATTGCAGATGGGGGTGAGGGTTAGAAACAATGAGAAGCTTGCCTAAGGCCATCCAGAGAGTTCATGGCTAAGCTGGTATTTGTCCTGGGAGATTTCCCAGATCACAGTTCAGCACTTATAACCACTGTGTCATACCAGCTCTATTAATTTTTCCGAGAGAGAAAGAGAGAAAGAGAGAGAAAGAGAGAGAGAGATACAGATCTTTGTACAACTGTGAATGCGTCAGAAGCTATATGCCTGTCATACTGTATCTGTGATTGAAAAAAGTATATACTATAGCTTCCTGGGCTGGTATCGTGACATTTTCCACTAAGACCTGCGCCTAGAAAGTGTGGAGCGAGCAGAAAACCTCTCAGACCCATTCTTTCTAGGCATCAGACAAGCAGACGTGTGGACGAGCCCCTGGTCCAGGCTGCTGCGCATCAATGCATCTGCCATAGCACCCTTCATCTTATTTAGGCCACTGGTCCCATCACCTCCTGGCACATAGAAGGGGGAGAAATGGAGGCATGGACTCCATGACCATTGCAAATGGTGACAGCAGTCACGAAATTAAAAAAAAATGCCTGCTTCTTGGGAGAAAAGCAATGACAAACTTAGACAGCATCTTAAAAAGCAGAGACATCACCTTGCCAAAAAAGGTCCGTATAGTTCAAGCTATGGTTTTCCCAGTAGTGATGTATGGAAGTGAGAGCTGGACCATAAAGAAGGCTGATCGCCGAAGAATGGATGCTTTTGAATTATGGTGCTGGAGGAGACTCTTGAGAGTCCCATGGACTGCAAAAAGATCAAACCGATCCATTCTGAAGGAAATCAGCCCTGAGTGCTCACTGGAAGGACAGATCCTGGAGCTGAGGCTCCAATACATTGGCCACCTCATGAGAAGAGATCCTGATGTTGGGAAAGATGGAGGGCACAAGGAGAAGGGGACAACAGAGGACGAGATGGTTGGACAGTGTTCTCGAAGATACAAACATGAGTTTGACCAAACTGCGGGAGGCAGTAGAAGACAGGAGTGCCTGGCGTGCTCTGGTCCAGGGGGTCACGAAGAGTCGGACACGACTAAACAACAACAAGAAGACAATTTACCATGTACCTCTGGTTTGAAGCCTTAACTTTGTACTCCACTCCAACAACAAAATGTGTAATTACATTTATGTCCCACTTTTCCTCCAAGGAGCTCAAGGTGGCATACATGGTTTCCCCCTCCCCATTTTATCTCCACAACAGCCCTGCAAAGGTGAGGCTGAGGGTTGTAAATTAGACTGAGAAGCAGTGATTGGTCAAAAGTCATCCAGTGAGCTTCATGACTGAGGGAGTGTTTGAACCCAGGTCTCCCAGGTCCTAGCTGCCAGATAAACAGAACATAGACTCATAGAACTGCAGAGCTGGAAGGGATCCTAACAAGCCAAGGGTCTTTAACCTGGCTGCTTTTATTTTGGAGAAGCAGCATGTGCTGAACCCCATGCCAGGTTTCTGCTGACAGTTGCTCCCCACCTGCCTTCATTTTGTTCCCATGGATCCTCTTTTCACCATAAGCAGCACTTTGGGGGTCAAAAAACAACAAGGAGAGAAGGATTTGCAGCAGAAAACTGACTAGGTTCCCAATCCTTATTGGGAACAAGTTCTGGACCGGTTCATTCCAAAGCATCTTTTTTCTCAAAAATAAAAGCAGCCTGACTAAGCAAGCTCCTTTAAAGACATAAAGCCACAAGTAGCTCAGGCGCGATTGCCAGTAAGACGAAGATTTTAAATTGCAATAAAGCACTGGAAATTTAGAACATTAATTGTGCATTTATGGAAAAGAATGATTGCTTCAGAGCCACAGGGTTCCAAATTCTGCAGCAGACTGACACTGGATTGCTGTGTGCAACATAAAATTCTCCATACAAAGGATAGCAGAGGACAAATTGCCCTGCTAATTGAAGTCTGAAGTTTTGCTCATGCTAATTACAATGCAGGCAGAGCCAGGTGACTCTGAGGATAATGATATAATATCAGTTCTTAGCACTTGTCCCTCTCCTTCTGTTTCCACAGCTCAGAACTAATTAATGTTCTTTATGCTTTTGGGGAGCTACAGAAGTTCGGCCATTAAAAATGACCTGCTGGAGTAAAAGCAGGTTGGGGTCTCATTTTCCTGTCTCACAGAAAAAACTAAACCAGGTTTTGTAAAATGTTTTATTCCAACATACTGTGGTTTTTGAATATGCTGATTCCAAAGGCTTCTGTCCTGCATATTAGCAGAAAAACCATTATCCAAGATCCAGTCCTTATGTAGCCAAAACAGCACAAGAGGAACCCAAGTCCAGAAAACCTTTTGGGCAGGGGCTAAAATGAGGACACTCAATAGAGCGGAGGTGTGCCAGCTCCAGGGAGGCGAGCCTTTTTGGGGGGCCTTGTATTTGGGGGGGTAGGGGCTCCCCCCATGTCCAAAAATCACAGAGGTGAAGGATAGAGCTGACCATGGCACTGCTCCAGTGGTCAGCTCCTCCTCCTCTTCCTGTTGCTGTGGAGGGGAAGGAGAGTTGAAGCAGCCTTCCACTGGTGGTGGCACGAAGAGGAGAAGGAGGAGCTGCCAGCCCCTGGAGTCGCTCTGTGGCCACAGCGGTCAACTCCACCCCCGACTCCTGATGTCTTGATATCACATGTGTGATGTTGGGACATTCATGCATGCAACTTTGTCCTTTGTCCCCCCCCCCGCATCACCCTTGCAAGCTGGCACCTCTGCATACCCTCCATAACAGAGAAGATCCATTTGGGGTGCCTAATTTTGGCCTCACACAGAGCACCATATTATGAAAGCTTACCAAAGTCCGCCCTGAGACATGTCACTGAGCTAACATACTGTATTTATGAATCTTAGAAGGAGATCTCCTTGGGGCAGGGAACTGTTATTTTGTAAACCAATACGCACATTGATGGTTCCAAATACATACTACATATATACAGACCTACATAAAGCTGCTGGTTCATGGTAGAAACTTACATGGCATTGCACCTGGGCCAAATGTCCCATCTGTATATTGGATGGTCTATCCACGAGCATCTTTCCAGCTCAGCAGAATTCATTGCCATCGACAGAAGAGGGGAAAGCCCCGTCTTAGTGCCTGTGGCTTGTTAGCCGTCAGAGTGCAAAAGGCGCTGCCTGGGACTGGGAGAGGTTCAGTAAGTTCTGTCCTCTGAAAGGCCATGCAATTAATATCAAGACCTTTGTGCGAATGGCATGTCTAAGGAGTGAGTGGTCGGGCCGCGTTCGTTCGAGGAGGAAGGAAGCATTTGTTTACGCTTGGTATCTTTCTGCTGCAGGAAATTAGCATGACGTGAATCTTGCTTTTGGAAGGGATATATCTTCGGGTCCAGGCTGTAAAATAAATGTCAGGGTAGATGGCTCTGAAAAATAATAAATAAAATACAAATGCCTGCAGAATAAATATCAACTTGGCTGAATACAGATGAAGTGCTTCCCTTGAGCAAATCCCAAAAGTGCTAAAATGACAAGGGGGGAAATGGAAAAGGCTGGAGGGGGGAGGGCTGCTGTGTGCAGAGTTAAGGGAAAGCAGACCCAGCACTGCACAAAATGGGTGTGTTGACATAAAATAGGTGTGTGGTGCAGCAGCTGGATTGTTTTGCGTAGACCATGGAAATTCAGGCTCAAATCCGTGCCGAGCCTCAAAGCCCTGGCCATTCTCTGCTAGCCTAACCTGCCTCAAAGGGTTGTTGTAAGAAAAAAGTGGGGGCTATGCACATCCTGAGCTCCTGGAAGAGGAAGTGGGTGGGACAAAAATGATAATCTGTGCATAAAAATAAAAGCACTGTTAGGACTGGTTCCCACCAGTGAGAGAAATAAGCACATTCCCAAACTGCGTCAAAAAGAAGAGTTAACTCCATGGGCTGAAGATTTTAATTCAGTTTCAGAATACTTGCTGTCATGCTCACAGTAAATAGAAGCAAAACAAAGCAGGAACTCGCAAGGTTAAAGAGCCTCACTCCTTTTACTACCTCTTAGTTAATAGCAAAATTGCTATTATTGTGGCAACTGGGGTCTGTGAGGAAGAAGAGATTTTCTATTCAAGCGCTCTCTCTCTCTCTCTCTCTCTCTCTCTCTCTCTCTCTCTCTCTCTCTCTCTCTCTGGCTTGGTCTCATACCCAGAGGTTGCATTAATTTTTACTCCACAGATGTGTATGACAACCATTCCCTTATACAGAAGGAAGTAAATTCTTCTCACCATTAGGGTGAAGTCAAAGTTTTCTTTTTGGTGGTTCCAGCCATTAAGGTTGCTCCTATGGACATGCCCCCCATGCTGGGTGTTATTTCTTGATCACACTAACATGTGACAGAATTCTGTCGCTACACACACACACACACACACACACACACACACACAACACAAACACAAACACAAACACAAACAAACACAGTATTCTTCCATCAAATCCCTGTCACAGGTTAGGTGACAGAGGCAGTTCTTTGACTTCCATCTTTGACAGATGTCATTTCCTAAGGGTATTAACTGCCAGAGAATGACATATAACTTTGTTGCCAGGAGGCTCCAGCCCCTATCTGCTGGGTGGAGTCTTTGAGTTAAGACGCAGCTTTGATGGCACCCTCATAGGATCAGCTTGTCCCAGCATCAGCAGAAGACAGGCTCTTCCTGAGACCTTGTGTTGTTCTCTCTTGGTTCCTGTCTTCTTGGAACAAGCCCACAGGGCAAACTAACAACAAGCCAGGCTGGACAGACAGAGGGAGATGATAAGATGAGAAAAAGCAGCTTCAGGTCATGGAGCAATGCAGATCACTGGGCAAGGCAAACTCCTGGGCTACAAACATGACTATCCCAAGGGCATAAAACCATAGGGCAAGACGTGACCTGAAATCTGTTGCTGTGTTCTGAAGGTAAGGCACACACCAGCCAGTTGTGTTGTGTCTCATCTGGAAAGCAGATATATAAATGCTATATATAGACAATTAAGGATATTAGTTCCCAGCATTCTGCCTCTCTGTAACATGACAGCTGCGTCAAGCAAGGAAGTAGTGTTGAGGAAATGGACAAGAGAAACAAGGCATTAGATAGTGGCAACCCCCGATTTGTGTGGAGGTTGCATTCTGGGTCATTGCACGCTTACATAAAATTGTGTGCAACTGAAACACCACATTCTGCCCCTGCCCCCACCCCGCCCTTTAGTGGTGCATTTTATTATGTTTCCGGGTCACTTCCAGGTTTGGCACTGTGTGTGTGAGCGCGCGCAATCGCACACATATTGGTTGCACCTAAAATGGGCGTTTCCTGGACACCCTTCTCCTTTCCCCAAAACCAATTAATGGGATGGTGAAGGAAGCACACATGTGGACCACCCTGCTGGATCTAGAGCATCACTTTGCCTGGAAAGGTTGAAGGCAGCATATCAGATACAGTCTGCCTCCAACTTTCCAGGCCATCTGCCAGCTAAATTGAGAGACTATACCACTCAAAGGCCGCAGTAAAGCCCCTGACTGCCTTTCTGGATATCCACAGGACACATGCATCCAGATCCTCCTGTGAAGGTATTTTACAATAATAGAAGCAATGAAATTACATGGAGTTTTGCACCCCAGCTGTGCCACTTGTCCAGAGGACATGATTCTCTTTGCCTGCTTCGTCATCGGCCAAGGATTAAGGATGGGCTGCGTTTGCAAAGCAATCGATCAAAATGCATTGCATACATTAGCCATAGGTCATTGCAATCAACAGAGGAGAAAGGAACATGCATCAAGGAAATGAGATGCAGCTATCATTCTAGCCTTGCTGCTGTCACAGCAACTGGTAGAACCTTGTGGGTGAAGGCATGGTCCTACCTATTAAGAAGACACTCGAGTTCCTGGTGAAAAGGCCAAGAGCAGAGATGGCACAGTGATGTGGCAGGCGGACATTGCAATTCTGTTGCTATGGATCATTATCCCGAACCCACCTTCTGTATAAATGTATGTGGAACTAATTAAGAGGGACAGGACAGCAGTCAGGGAGAGAAACTTGGTGACATGGAGAGAAGGCACAGGTTAAGGGGACAGATGTCAGGAAGTGATTCAGCACAGAAAATACAGAAAGAGAGCAGGTGGATCAGAGAGAGTTAGGAGTTAAAGATTAAATACAGTTCTTTGTTTTATAGTACTTCAGCCTGATCCTTGGTGACAATTAGCTGCACTTGAAACACCTTCTTCCTGATAAGTCTTAGTTGCTTTCCCTCAGAAAACTTTACAAGCACCAGGGTGTGTCTGTTCTTGTGCAAAGTAACCAGAAGTTTAAGGATGGGGATATGCATTTGAAAGTCAGGGGCAAATCTGTATTTACATACATGCTCCCAAGCATATCCCATTTATGCCTGCGGTTCCAAATCAAGGATGTCAGAGACCCTTTGCAAAATTCCCACGGGACAGAAAAGTAGAAAACTCCATGAATAGGCCTTCCTATAGCTATAGCCTACATAAAATGGGAACATAATGTAATATCTGTCCCTTTTGTGATATATAAGGAGCTATATTTATTATCTTTCACTGAGTCAGTGGACCAGTGATGTCAGACTCTGACTGACAATGTTCTCCCCGTTATGGGCGCCATTGCAAGCTTTAGTAATGTCCATTACAGACTGAAGGAGGCACAGCTTAGTGCCTTGCATGAAGTAGCGTAGCCAGGCAGGGGTGGGGGGCTGCACAGGGCAGGGGGTGGATCTTTAGGGCATCGCAGGGGTCTGTAAAGCGGCACAATGACTGCTTGGCATTTCGGGCACTGCAAGGGGGCACTGAAATTGGCAGCTGCAGAATTTTGACAGCTCCCCTTTAAAAAAAAGCTCAAAACTTTGATTTCCTAAATAAAAGCTCAACAACTTTGGTCCACCCCAGGGCAGGGGTTGCTATGCTGCTGCTTGCATGCGGAAGGTTCCAAGATCACCCTCCACTTAAATACAATCTTTCATTTCCAAGCATTCTGCTGGAGAAATAGGAGAAAATGCAGCAACTCTGATGTGTCAGAAATGTTGCTAAAAATGTGCCCTTGGAAAAAGATTCTGTGACCCCTGAAATGTGTTGGGCTTACAACAAATGCTGTTTTGAAGCACCTTCGGTTGCTCCCTTCCCACTGTTTGGCCTGTGAGTGGCACAACACCCATTTTGTAGCTGGTTTTCATCATATGGTAGCTTTCCATGCAAACTGAAAGGAGTTTGCATGGAAATGTGCTACCACCAGTGTATTTTAATACCATTTGTGATTATTGCTTTTTCCCTTCTCATTTTCTTGTAATAACTAGTGGCAATAAGATACCTCCCTGAGGAATGATCACAAGGAGAAGGCAAATGTTCCCCACATGCTTCAACCTAAATGATGGTCCTGCTTCCCAGGTAGAGAGAATTGCTTAGCATTGTTGATTCCTTCTCCCAAGTCATTCCTTCTCCCAAGAGATTCTGGAAATTAGATTTCTGGCAGGGGGTAAGGGTGGCCAGGGATTTGTAACAGAGAATTCTTAGCACCCTCACCAAACTACAATTTCCAGGATAATTTGGGTGAAGCCAGGATAGTTGAACTGCTCTGAAAGCAATGTACATTTATGGTGCAGACATACCCTAAAGATTGCAGTGCTGTTCACACATACTTAGGAGTAAGGCCCACTGAACTCAGGGAAAATTACTTCCAAGTAAACATCCAGGCAGTCTTTCTTGTCGGCTGTTCTTAGGTGAATTCCCCTCACGAAACCCCAACCCCAACATCTTGCCCCTTTGCTTTTATTGTAGTTCTACCCTAGGAAGCTCATAAATAACCCAGCTACACTCCAGCCCAATTAGGAACTATATATCTTTAGCTGGATGTTTTTGCTGAAGGCTTTATGCTTGCTTGGTGTCCATCCCTCTCCTTAAACATTCACACAGGTTACTCATCTCCCTATACCTCTTGGCAGCCGTGTCTCTCTTGTTAATGTTTTCTATCTGTCTTGCTGCTTATTTAGCCATCTTGCATCTCTGTCACTTCCCCACATTGTGTTTATCTGCTTGTCTTCTTTTATATTCACCATCCGGCTGCATATTCCCCACCTTCCCCCAGCTTTTAGATTTTCCTATTTATATTCTCATCCCTTCCCTCTCTATCCCCCCTCCTGGACTCTCCAATCCATTTATCAATCTTGTTTACTCTCCCTGCCACCCTTTTGGCTCTCTCATTAGTGGGAATGCACATCCTTCCCTATTCTTTCTCTCTCTCTCTGCCCTTCTGCTGCCCACAGCAGCCGCACTGCCCATTAAAGGATCAGTTGTTTCTTCTAAGCATCCTCCAGGGCCGTTGTTCTCTGCCCAATGGTACCAGGGCTGAAGACAGAGGCAGAGCTGCCCCTTCTAATCCCTGATCACCTGTGGTGCAGTGGAGGAGAATGGGAAATTAAAAGGGGAGGCACAAGGATATTGCATTGAATAGGAGTTACTGTTGCTCCAGAAGTTATGGCATTGTGGGTTTTTCTTTTCCCCTTTCAAGCTGCCAGGCTGAAGGCACGGATGATCTGAAGGAAGAACTCGGGGGGGGGGGGGGACTTGGGTTTGTCACTGAAAGAGACTCAAGAGGGTCCCACCCATGCCATGCAGCTAAATGCTCAGTTAAAGCACATTGCTCCCCCTCCCCACCAAAAAAACAACCCTAGGCAGTGTAGTTTGTTAAAGGTCCTGGGAACTGTAGTTCTGTGGTTGGTGAACTACAGTGCCCAGGATTCTTTAGGTTGAAGCTACATGATTTGAATCTGTGGTATGGATGTTCCTGGGAAGTCACAAGCCAGCCTAGGGCTCCTAGTGGTTATGTAGGGTAGATCTGTTTACAAACACAAGTTTGTCCACATTTCCTGATTACAGTTTACATAGAATAATAGAATCATAGAATTGTAGAGTTGGGAGGGACCACTAGGATGATCTAGTTCAGCCCCTGCAATGCAAGAATCTTTCACCCAATGTGGGGCTTCAACCCATGGCTGAAACTCTACTAACTGAGCCTCATGTTTAAGTACACATTTCAGTAACACACCCACATGTGTAATGCATGATGTGCCCCTGAGCAAAGTGAGGGTGGCTTCCAATCTTCACTTATCACCTACATGGAAGTCACAATTTGTAATTTGTGTGATGCCTTGTAAAAGGTGTAACCATAGCTGAAAAAGCACCCATTTTCCGTCCGCCACCAGGGGAAACAGTGTCACTACGCAAGGTTAAAAAAAATAGGATATTAGCACAATAAGTGTTTTTCCTCCCACATAAAGGACTCCTTCCTAGTCCCAAAATGGAAACTGGAGAACATTTGATAGAGCGCTATTGGCTACCTATATTTCCACTGTCCCTTTCTCTACCTTTGCCAAGTTGCCATCCAAGTTTTATGGCCTGAGCAATCCCTATTGCTGTATCAAGCTGGTTTCCTCCCAACTGGCAGCTGTCCAACCTCACCATCTGTACTTGACAGCCAGCAAATGGTTCCTGGCCAACTTCAGCATCAACATTTGCACTGCCCAGACTTGGAGCCTCGCCAGCCTCCCAGACGGCAGCCTATGATCCATCCCCAGCTCTGCCAGGTTTAAGGTTGGAAATTTATGGGTTCCTTTATTAACATTTATCAAGTTTACAGTGGTTAATTCTGGAGCCTTTGCCCACTTAGCAGAAAATAACCCATTAGTTTAGCTACGGTATGTGCTTTTTAGCTTCCTGCCACATCGTTGAGTCATGGTGGATTTGCCTGTCTTCCCAACTAGTTGGGAGTTGGCACCCAGGAGTTGATGGAAATCCATTCCTCTTACGTCCATGAAACAGCCTGCTAAAGATTGCAACAATTGCTCACTGTGTACATTTATAACACAACCTCTCTGAAGTTTGGTAGATGGACACCTAGTAAGAGGTGGCTATAGGGAGAGAGCAGTTGGAGCACATCATGATGGCTCAGTGGCTTCGTCAGCTGAAATCCTTGGAGAAACCTAATGGAACCAAGGGGTTTGTGAGTTAGAAAGGCAAATGAGAAGAGAAGCTGTGATGTCTTGAGTTAGATTTCATTGAAATCAAAGGTGTTAGGAACCTGTTGAAGTCCCACACAGGTGCTAAAGTAGCAGTCTTGTTTTCTTCTCCCTCCTACCTCTCTCTGACACACATATACATTCATTCACGCTACAACCCAGATTTCCCCAGGTCATTGCCCCTTTGTTTCTTCCTCCTCCAGGAGAGCCTGCCAAACCGAGCCCGATCCAGACAACACTGTGGGGCTCATGACAAGCTCTTTGTCATTTCGGAAGATATTGTCCTTCTTTTTAACCAGAACCTTCTTCGTTCTAGAGTTTAAAAAACCCCACTGGAACTCCCAGCAGACATATGGGGACACAAGACTTACTGCCCTATCGAGAGCTGATGACTCAGCCTTTAAGGCAAATGGCTGCTCTGCACAATCCATATATGCCATGTAGTGGATGGAACAAAGGAGGGCATTCAATGGCCCTCCAGATGTGGCCCCTTCAGCTCTCATCATCCCTGACCACTGGCTGTACTGGATGGGGCTGATGGGAGGTGGAGTCCTAGGACATCTGGAGGGCATTGTGTTGCCTACTCTAGGGACAGAGAATTGGACGTGGCTAAAAACGAATTTAGATTAGCCCCTCTTAACAGGAAAGAACGTTCCATGGTCTATTGGCACAATGTAAAGTGTTTGGGCATAGTCATACACACGGTTGTTGTGGTTTTTGTTTTCTAACCATCATTACTACTGTTCCAAGCCATCACCCAGTCTTGGTACTATCAACTGGGGGGAGGGGTTGCAGATGAGAACTCATTCAGCTTTTAAAAATACTTTCTAGTGTTCTGATTAGTAACCTGCACAGGTTACTGGAGATTGGATGGCTTGATTGCCTTGCAGTACTCACAAGAGTCTGTCGACACAGACTGTTGCTCTTTAAACAATTCTGACATTACGGGATATATGTGTTATTAAGAGCAATGGGGATGCCCAAAGGGCAAGGCTGGTTTCCTGCACGACTCCCAGCCTGGAATCTTAGGTGTTCAGTTCATCAGGCCAGAGAAAGACAGCTTAAAGAACACACTTCTATCCCTTATGATTACAAGTATATTTCTGAAATGATGGGGATGGGTGACCCAAGGAAAGCCTCATACTACTACTTCAGGGTGGGGGGAGGGCACATGGCATAACCTGCAGTTTGAGCAATGAAGCAATAGCGACTGCCTCAGAGCATGACTGAAGCAGCTGCCTTAGGGGGCAGAGTCTTGTGGGGTGGTAGCTCCATGTGTTAGGATTCCTGCTCCGTGCTTGCAGTCATGGGATTGTTATCTATCACATGACGGTGTATGTTTTCAATCCACAGTGTGGGAAGTAACGGAGCTAAGTTAGAAGGCTCTGAGTGTATTATAAGTAAACAAAGTAGATTAGCCAAAATGCTGAGCTATTGAGTTTGTTACGCAAACTCCCAAAACTCTGCAGGTTCCTAAGCGTGCTAATGCCTCCTGGCATCAGTCGCTGTGAAGTTCGGGCTAGAGAAAGTTTTTGAAGCTCCCCAACGATCAACCAGAAAGGAGAGAACATGCCAGTCAGGCATGTGTCTCTGCTCACACGTGAGCAGGACGATCATAACACCATGGGCGTTCCACCCACCTCCTGCTGTCAAAGTTGTACAGGAGCAGCAGTGGTACAACCCTGGTAAGCAAGGCTTTAGAGAGAGGCGGCAGGGAGGGAGCAAAATAGGCTGAGCTGCTCCTTCAGGCATCCCAACTGTCTAGTCTAGGTAACAGGCTCCAGACCCCCTAGACATCCACATAATATAATTTCAGTGTTTCGTGAACCTGCATGGGTGGAGTGTAACTGGGACTGGGAGATAGGTCTCAAAGAGTTTACACCCCAGATCCTGGGTTCCTATGATGTACTATTGAAGGGGCTCTTTGTGCTGTTCTAGGATCTCCTTTTCTCTGTTCTGTTCCCAGCTATCCTCTCTGCCTATGGTAAGCTAGAGTATGGCCGTAAGAGACTCCCCGCTGACCTGGAGCGCATAGCCTGCTCCCCTCAAGTATAATTATTTTAAGACCAACAAGCAAAAGACAAAACAACATGTGCAGCAGCTTAAGGAATCTTCACGAATTTGCTCACTAAACAGATGTCTGGAGAAGTTATAGATCAACACTGAAAGCGAGTGAGATTGAAAGGTTTAAGAAACATTGTGGGCTAAAGAATCTAAAATGGAAATGCTCTGGTGTCTAATGTCCAAGAGACGCGGGCAATTTCCTTATCTCTCTGCGTGACTGCAATCCTGTGCACATTATTTTGGAGCTCCCACCAAGTCCAAGTGAACATGCTGTGAATCACCTCCATTCGCAAACCCTCCCTTCTCTTGGCCTGCATTTGCAAGTGTCCTTTGCCCTTCCCTTCCTTTCATTTTACTAGCCCATAATTTTGCAACGAGGACCTAACCCATGTATCTGGCAAGTTGAATGAATATTTTTACTGATGCTGATTGGCATTTGTATCTACAATCAAATAATATTTGCATAATGTATTCAATTTGCATAATTCCTTCAGTTCATGGTCAACTCTCGGTCTGGCTTTCCAATGACTCAATTTTGGTTGTTGACTTCCAGTAATCTCCCACAATTTCTGCAATTAATTCACATTTATAGACATTTAGGCTGGGTTGTTTCACTTTTCATACTCTGCTCAAAAGATTGAAGACCATTCAGAGCAGGAGAAGAAGAGGCCCTTGTGGCACTGGGACTGAAGGAATCACTATTCCATTAAGGCAGTCCCCTACAGCAGTGACTCCTTGTTCTGTTCCAGGCAGTGACCTCAGTCAGATGTGATCTGAGCCTGAGGAAAGGGATGCTAGGCATGAGTTTGGAATCCAGGAAGAAGTCAGGCAAGTCCAAGTTCAGTCCCCAGTGAGACAAGACAAGCAAAGCAGAGGTCAGATTCCAATATGGCAAAACAGGTAGCACCCTGAATAGCTTTGTGCGATGCTCTAGCTTGCAAGTCATACACGACCAGGCTCAAATGTTGATTCAGTGCAAGCCAGCCCAGAGCTGCAACTCCATCTGCTTCAGTAGCTATTGACTCAGGTAGCACAGAGGAGATCTTGGCTATGTAGGGGCTCCTGGGCCTTAGTTTGCAGAATCAGAGGATAGCAACATGGCTGGAGCGGTGCTGTCAAAATAGGCTCCTCCTGCACTGAATTTCCTGGCATAGCAGGGACACATGGAGCTGGTTCTGAAGGCAGATCCTTCTTTAACTATGATCCTTCCTCTGAATCTCTAGTTGTGCACCTCAGAGATGGAGAGTCAGACCTTGGGCTCATGATGACACCCCTTTGGTAAAGGTCATGAGCCACAATCATCTCAGAGATCTCAGGACCCCTGAGAGCCTACTGTACCTCACAACAGAGAGAAGGGTCATGCCTCTCCAGAGACCGAACCTGAGATTTGGCAGCTTAGAACTTTTGGGTGAATCTGAATCAAACAAGTTGCACAGATCAGAGCTTTCATCCACCTCTACATTCCTTGCAGCTGTACTAGCCATTTTCATGCTATGTTTGGGCATACAACTACTATGTTGGGCACTGCATATTATTGGAGCAGCTCCTGATGTTTCTGGGATCTTTCCTAGATCCTGCTTCTTTGACTAGATGGTTCAGAAACTGGCCCAGTGTCTTTGCTATCTTAGACTTGCTCCCTGCCATTTGCTCCCGCAGTTTGCCACTGGTCAACCTCTGCTCCCTAGTTTGCCCCCTCCATTTGACATGCCCAGAGGTCCGGGGACGAGTGGCCCATCTGCAATAAGACAAGTCCTGGAAATATTATCACTGCCATGGAATTATTAATAGAACAGGGAGCTGGGCATGTTTAGCCTGGAGAAGAGGAGGTTAAGGGGTGATATGATAGCCATGTTCAAATATATAAAAGGATGTCACATAGAGGAGGGAGAAAGGTTGTTTTCTGCTGCTCCAGAGAAGCGGACACAGAGCAATGGATCCAAAGTACAAGAAAGAAGATTCCACCTAAACATTAGGAAGAACTTCCTGACAGTAAGAGCTGTTTGACAGTGGAATTTGCTGCCAAGGAGTGTGGTGGAGTCTCCTTCTTTGGAGGTCTTTAAGCAGAGGCTTGACAACCATATGTCAGGAGTGCTCTGATGGTGTTTCCTGCTTGGCAGGGGGTTGGACTCGATGGCCCTTGTGGTCTCTTCCAACTCTATGATTCTATGATTCTATGATTCTAGGTACTACTCCCAGGTCAGAATCGAGCAATCCTAGCTGCACCCTAGGGGCCAAAAATTCTAATTTAGCATGCAAGCTTTTCATTTTTTAGCTTCTTTCCTGCTGCCAGGAGCTGCCAGGGCTTGAGATAGGTCTGCGTGCAGCTTCCCTGTGTGGCCACCCACTGAGCTGCATGTTGCAGCCTCTGGCTAGGCTGTTTAGGACCTCAGATTGACTCTGCCTAGCCTGGGTGGCCACTGGATCCTTTGGGACACGAAGGATTAGAGGAAGGCTTCCAGTACTAAGCCTTGCTTGAGCGACAAGATGCCCCTGAGCTCTGGTGCCTTTCTGCACGCTTTGGTTACCTTCATTTCTGTCTTGCTCTTCAGTCCTGAGTTCTGGTCTGTTTCCAAGTTTGTCCTGCTTTTCTCAGTTCTGCTTCCAAGCTTGTCCTATAGTGATAACTTAGTCTTTGGTCATGACCACAGGCTTTGTCCCACAACTCCTGGTCTCCTCCACCTGGCTCTCAGATTGATGCCCCAGACCCAGTGCCAACCCCTGTCTTTCAGATAATACAGAAAGGTGCAAGGACTTTGAAAATATATATGTTTCAATTACTGGCTCAGGATCCCAGGTGGTCATTTAGGAAAACAGAAGACACTGAATGGGTGGGGAGCCCAGATTAGTGAATCAGTCCTGATCAGATAATGATCCTGAACAACATAGGGAGGGAAAATCTGTTGGCTGCACACAAAGCATAGCCAGAATTGTCTGGGGGCAGAAGGAAGAAGTTGTCATGGTTCAACAGGAACTCAACAGATAAACAGGGCAGAGATGGAAAGTAGGTCAGTGCTGGAATGCAGCACATACCAGGATTCAAATGCCGGCTGATCAGTGCTGAAAGATGGAGAGACATGAGATGGATGGGAAGCAGCCCTTCAGTTTTTGGATGGTTTGTGTATATTCCATAATTCCACAAAAGCAACAGCATGAAACATCCAGTGCAAAATTCAACTTCCTGATAAAACAAATTCAGATTTCCTTCTTTTTAAATAGCAACTTTCTAGCCTTTATGTTTGCAAAGGTATGGCTGGAGTTATGTTGGTAATGACCAGTGAATATTGGGCGTTTAGAGGAGTTGTGGATTGTGATCTCCATGGCCAAAACCAGTGACGCTTCACAGCCCTGGGTCTACTTTTTGCCTCTCCCCATGAATAGCAGCAGAAGACAAAATAAATTATTAAAAATACTAGCAAGTACAAAATAAACCATGCAATATAATATAAATCATACCCATTCCCTAATTTGACTTGATTAAATAGTCTATAGAATCTGTATTATAAAGTTCATATAGTCCTGGTTTCAGGCTTTTCCTGCCTCTGTTACAGTCAGGTGACATCAGAAGTTCAGTCTCTGGCATAGTCAGATATAAATACCCCAAATCTCTAGGGGTATTCATTGACTGTGTGTGCACTTGAAATAACAAGGCAAATTGAGGTAATTTAGTCTTCCATGTAACTGAACCATGCCAGGGAGTGCTCAGCCTAAATAGCTCTGTTGCCTTGTCACCCCCCCCCCGCAAATACGCAGCCACACGTGCCTTTTATTTTCTGACAAATGAAATCCATCAGACTGAGGAAATGCCCAGAGCTCAGGAGGGCAGAGGGTGGGGGTATCTTCTGCTCTGACCGGCAGACAGTTCTAACTTTTAATCACATAAAACTATTTTTCTGATGTGCTCCAATTATGGTGATTTGGGGGAGGGTAGCCTGTAATTTGTAGGAGGGATGAATAAGTGAATGTCTGAGTGTTCCTTCTTCTCTGGGTTTTGCCTGTGAGAGTGTGGCATAACTGACAGAGTTAAACTATTGGGATGGCCTGACTCATTCCCAGTTGTTTTCCCCCCACCCACAACAAACAATTAAAAATCACAGGGTGTATTCAATATGGTGCTAAGTTAAAGTCACTTAGTTGTACACTTGTTCCACCAACAAAATGTTTTGCACCAGTGGAAAGTTACTGAGCAAGTGGAAGCATAAGCAGCTTGCTGGTAAAAGGTAAAGGGACCCCTGACCATTAGGTCCCGCCACGGATGACTCTGGGGATGCAGTGCTCATTTTGCTTTACTGGTCGAGGGAGCTGGTGTACAGCTTCCAGGTCACGTGGCCGGTATGATTAAGCCGCTTCTGGTGAACCAGAGCAGCTCACGGAAACGCTGTTTACCTTCCCACCGGAGCTGTACCTATTTATCTACTTGCACTTCGTGCTTTCGAACTGCTAGGTTGGCAGGAGCTGGGACCGAAAGACGGGAGATCACCCCGTCGTGGGGATTCGAACTGCTGACCTTCTGATTGGCAAGCCCTAGGCTCTGTGGTTTAGACCACAGCACCACCCATGTGTATAAAACGAGCCCCAAAATTTAACATGCTATTAACATGCCATCCACAACCAGCACGTATCCACTGTGCAACTGTTGTGTTGGATTCCTCCATTGTGCAACAGTAAATCTCACCCACCCACCAGCATAGACATAGAACTTTGGATATAACCCATAGCTCCTTTCCTTTAAAATCACCCAACATGATAGCCCCTGGACCAACTTGCCCGACTTTTTGCGGGTTTCTTACCCTGGGGCACCTTCTTCATGTTCCCAGTTTTCAAGATGACACCCCCTACAAAAAAACCAGGAGATGTAATGTGATAATCTACCCTGCCCCCAAAGGCCCAGGAGAACCACTGAACCTATCTTTCTGAAATTTGGCAAGCTTTGTCCCCTCAGAAGGGGCACTCATACCTGCAATTTGCATCCAATTCAGGCATAAAATAAAAATGTTAGGTACCTGTTAAAAATGATATTTAAAGTAGGGGTGGGGAGCATACAGCCCTCCAGATGTTGCTGAAATAAATCTCTCACGATCCCTAACCATTTGCCATGCTTTCTGTGGGTGATGGGATTTGTACTTGCAACACCTGGAGGGGTCCAGGCTTCCCAACTCCTCATTTAAGTTTCTCTGCATTAAAATGCCAGATGAAAATGTTGAAAATGCAGCAGACTTAATTTACTCTGGAGGAGCCAGAGCAATTTTCATTGCCTGAAAATTTCACCCACTTAAGTGAAAATAAAATAAAAGATACAGCTGTTTTTAGATTTCTCATTAATGCAGGCAAAACAAAGCTTTGGAATTAATAGATCTGAATCGTGAATAGAATCAGAATGACATTCAGCAGATCCAAAACAGATCGGCTTGCTTCCCAGTGCTACAGACAGAGATACAAAGCAAAGTTGCTGAACACCCCTACAAAAATCCTGCTTTCCCTTAGTATGAGCACCTGTTGTTGTCTATGCCGCTGGAGTAACCACCTTCAGCCAGCCAGCCAGCCAGCCAGCCAGCCCCTGTGCTTGAGTAATTTCACCGTCTTTGGGTCTGACATGCCTCCTTTCTCTGCAGTTTCCACAACAGCAGGTGCTGCGGAGAAAACAGCAGTGGAAGAATCTGCTGAAGCTTGACAGCTTCAATCCACCTAAGGCAGAGAAGAACGTGTTTCAATTTGAGGTCTTAATTTCATAGGGGTAATTAAGTGGGATGCAGGTGGTGCTGTGGGTTAAAGCACAGAGCCTAGGACTTGCTGATCAGAAGGTCGACGGTTCGAATCCCCGTGATGGGGTGAGCTCCCATTGCTCGGTCCCAGCTCTTCCCCACCTAGCATTTCAAAAGCACGTCAAAGTGCAAGTAGATAAATAGGTACCACTCCGGCGGGAAGGTAAACGGCATTTCCGTGCACTGCTCTGGTTCACCAGAAGTGGCTTAGTCATGCTGGTCACATGACCTGGAAGCTGTACGCCGGCTCCCTCGGCCAATAAAGCGAGATGAGGACCGCAACCCTAGAGTCTGCCATGACTGGACCTAATGGTCAGGGGTCCCCTTTACCTTTAGTTAAGTGCCCAGAGAGGTTTGTGCCCATTTTGGAGTGCCCCGGCCTGTGCCTCCCTGGCTGTTATTACCTTCCTTTTCTCCTGCTCCCACGAGCTCTTTGTCTTTCTGCCCTGCCATCTCCTGTCCTCGCCCCCCATTAACAGTGCCTGGTGGTTTCAGTCCAGCCATGGGGAATGGAAAAATACATGATGGGTCACTGCTGAGGATGCTGGCAGGTCACTTCAGGGCAGCTCTATCTTATGGGAGTGGAAAGAAGGGGAGCACTGTGCGGTGTCTCTCCAAACATGGTGAGAGACCATTTGGGAAGGTTCATACCACTCTAATATGCCCATGTTAGGGAGACACTGTTCAGGAAGACTACTGGCGATGATGTGCACACTGCTGGAATGACAATTCTCTCCATGATGAGTGACAGGTTGTGTGGCAATGAGGACGTGGACCTTGTGTTACTGCCATTGCAGTTCTGGAAGTATGGTTAGGTTAGGGGTTGCCTAGTCTCGGGGGTTGCCTGGAGATCCAGAGCTTTAGCCTCATCTCCAGGGGAAGGAGGAAGATCTCACAGCAAGGGGGTGGAACCAAGGAAACGGGATAGTTTCAGCTTGGTTTGAGGGGTTCTGCCATCTTCTTCAGCCCACCTTGTTCAGCAAACTTTGTCTTTGAGGCAACAGGAAGAGCTATACCCTTCCCCAGGGTTGCTGGTGGCTGATCAAGTGCCACCCTCTGTCCCTGCCAGGCCCCATGATGCCCTGCCTCTATCATGCCAGATACTACGCCTTCATTCACAGGCTTGGCTCCCTCACCTGAGACGCTTTAGCAAGCCCTTTAGTACACGCTAGCGAAATTCACAGGCAAAGCAAGTGTGTGGAATCTCTTGTGGGTTCCTGCTTGACCGGAAGTGCAAATGGAGTGACTTTTACAATTCTTTTCATAAAGAAACCCCTCAAAGTTATGAAACGAAAATAATATTTCATATTTAATAGACCCATCCTCGTTCTACCTACTCCTAGATGAGAGGTGTGCACACATAGTGGTCTAAGCGCAATCTTGTCCTTACATCCCAAGGCTGAGGTGGCAGCAGAGCTGTCTTTCCCATAGGGCTTAGTGGTGTGTTGCGCCAGGGCACCGGCCTCTCAGGGGCACCCCAGCAAGTGGGGGAGCTTCGCGGCTTTGCCGGTGGCCTCCCCTTGCCCTGCACGCCCACCAGCTGTGCCCCCCCAACCATAAGGCTGGTGAGCACGCAGCTTCCCTCCCAAGCCTCTGTGAGGATTGCTCTCCCGCAGTGCCAGGGGGAGAGTTGTGCCCCCCACGATAGCTGTCCGTGCGCAGCTACGGCCACCCCAACACTATCTGTGGTAATTTGGGGGCGTTGGGCAGATATTTGCACCGCAGCGCCGCATCTGCTAAAGACGACCCTGGGTGGCAGAATTCTGGATTGCACCACTTCTGTTTCGGATGCAGGTGGAGTAAAAGCTATGCTGCGCTGTGTTTGTGACCACGGGGCTGATTGGCTGAGCTGGAAAAAGAAGTGGTTCAGTCCAAGAATCTTCTACCTGAGCTGAACACTTTGTTGCTTATTACGTGAAGAATGACTTGAACATTCCATTCATAACCTACATTTTCTTTTAGCTTTTCTCAACAATGAAAATGACATAGCAAGGAATTAGGAGGATGGTAAAGGGGTTTTGGGGACGCGGGTGGCGCTGTGGGCTAAAGCCTCAACGCCTAGGGCTTGCCGATCGAAAGGTCGGCGGTTCGAATCCCCGCGGCGGGGTGCGCTCCCGCTGCTCGGTCCCAGCGCCTGCCCACCTAGCAGTTCGAAAGCACCCCCGGGGGCAAGTAGATAAATAGGTACCGCTTACCAGCGGGAAGGTAAACGGCGTTCCGTGTGCGGCTCTGGCTCGCCAGAGCAGCGTTGTCACGCTGGCCACATGACCCGGAAGTGTCCCCGGACAGCGCTGGCCCCCGGCCAATAGATGTGAGATGGGCGCACAAACCCCAGAGTCTGTCAAGACTGGCCCGTTCGGGCAGGGGTACCTTTACCTTTACCTTTAAAGGGGTTTTATATTTTTAAAAAAATCCCTGAAAATAACTAAGATCTGTGCCTGCCACTAAGTTTAGCATCACTAGGTTTGATTTGCAGAATCCTGACGTATTTCCCTGGCTTTTTCTTGAAAACAGAGACCTCCAGGAGCTATAAATATATAAGGAGGAAACCCAGGGAGAAAGAGACTGTAAAAAAGAAGCAGGCGTAGGAGTCTGTCACTGATGCCTGAGATCTGTCTGCCATAAACCCAGTTGCTGAGACAAATGCCCCATAATAGAAGCTTCAGTTTGTGATGGTGCCCTTGCAAAGTGGAGATGAGCCCGTCTCTTAGCTGCTAGCTGAGCTTTCCTGTCTAGTTTGGGTCCCCTACGATAACATGTCCTCCTTCTCAGCAGGCTTTGAGAAAGAGATGAGATATTTCACACCAAAGGCTGCGCTGACAATGGCACTGAATTCTTTTTATTGGACTCTCTGTTTCCCACTGCAATTACCCTCTGTAAAGGCAGCTCAGCAGAGTTTGGCTCTGTGGTGGGGCTGTGAATAATCCTCTAGCAGGGCTCCCTTGGAGACCCTTCAGGGCTTGGAAGAGTCTGAAACTTACGATCTCAAACTAGATGTGATGAAGGAGATATGTGCAGGATTTCCCAATAGAATTGCTTTTGTTCTGTTACTAAAATGTGTTTGCAAGGAGCTTTGAGCTTGAGCAGAGCATTGGCACAGGGAGCAAGGCTTAACCCTTTCCCTGTGAAGTGTCTGTGTGATCAAAATCACATTGGATCCCAGCTCCTTTCCGACAAGCACTGGGAAGAAGTAATACTGGTCCTACATACTTTTTCTCCTTGTGGGAAAAAGCACCAGAGGAATTTTTATCGGGAACAGAGCCTTCAGGAAAAGAGTGAAGCCCGTTCCTCCACTGCTGCTCTGATCAAGTACAGAGGACAGCCCTCCCCACACAGCTTCATTTTGGTTTTAAAAGCAACAATAATAAAAACAGCAATAATAATAATAATAAAAACAGCAATAACAACAACAACAACAGAACCATTGGGAAACTCAATATGTCTCTCTCGTGTCATTTCTAGATCAACCCTGAACCAGCAAAGTAATAATTTCTGTTAACAGTAGCCCATACAAGGGAATGGGAAGGTATCTGTTTGCTTGCTGATGTGATTTCTGCACCACCCTTTGTCAAAAGAGGTCTCAGGAGGGTTTACATTTCTGTCCAGTTAAAACATCAAAATACACAGTAACACATCAAAATATGAACAAATACCAAATGAAAAGCTGCACCACTTAAAACAATCCAAATAATTACACAAAACCATAGGAAGAATCCTAAATCACAAAAAGCAGCATTACTCTTGGTCTATAGAGTTGGTTAAAGGGGCACATTTTTCCACTGCGCCTGAAAACTCAAGAAGGGAAGAACAAAGTGAACCACCCAGGGTGACAGATTCACAATATGCCACAACCAAAACAGCCTCCCCTCACATTCCTCCCTCACATGCTATGCTTGTTCACAGAATCACAAGGAGATCCTTTCCAGCAGATACTAAAGCATGGGATGACAGGCACTGAGAGAAGGACTTCGTTAAGTACTTGTGATGTAGGGGGAGATTTTGCTATCAATATCGTCCTGACTTTATGCCTTCAGATTGTACTCATCATGCTTTTCAGCTATTCTCCTGTGCCTCTGGTGTGCTGAATGCTAATGAAACACATCCTTGGTGAAGCAATGGGTTTCCATGCTACTAAAAGGTAAAGGTAAAGGTACCCCTGATCTTTAGGTCCAATCACGGACGACTCTGGGGTTCTGTGCTCATCTCGCTTTACTGGCTGAGGGAGCCGGCGTTTGTCAACAGACAGCTTCCTGGTCATGTGGCCAGCATGACTAAGCCGCTTCTGGCAAACCAGAGCAGTGCACGGAAACACCATTTACCTTCCCACCGGAGCGGTACCTATTTGTCTACTTGCACTTGACATGCTTTTGAACTGCTAGGTGGGCAGGAGCAGGGACTGAACAATGGGAGCTCACCCCGTCACGGGGATTCAAACTGCCAACCTTCCGATTGGCAAGCCCTAAGCTCTGTGGTTTAGACCACAGTGTCACCCGCGTCCCTTTTCCATGCTACTAAATGAGTATTATTACATACCACACTGAAAAAGGTAGTAAATTGAAACATTTCCCCTCATTGTTCTTGCTCATTTTCCCTTTCTGTCCCTTCCTCCTTCTGTTTATTCCCTTGCAAGGAGTGCCCACTAGGAAACACATGTGACAGTCTCCTCAAGAGTGTGCTCACAGCTTCTTTCTCCAATTTAAATACAGGCTGCCTCCTTAAGGAATGCATCCTTTGAAAACTCATGGGGCATATACTTCAAATCACTAGGTTGTTTCTATAATGAATATAGCTCTTAGAATATGTATCAACTGCTACAGGAAGGTAACTGTTGGGTTTCTAGCTCCCCGCCACCTCTGATGTAGGCTATAGGATGCTCAGGAAAGCATCAGATACATACATTTTTCAGAATTCAATATGAAATTGCACACTCTGCCCATATATATGTGCAAACATTATCTGGCAGGGGAACTGCATCACAAAATCTGGATAAGTGCAAATTTCAAAAGATAGCTGTGTTTTGTTCTGCATGTTTAGCTATTGAATTGAATTACTCCTCCATCCCTAACTGGGACCAATCCAAACCCAATGGTTTTGCCAGCTCCAGCCTGGTGCAGCAATCGAGTCAGGACTGGACCCGATCATTCTGCCCTCCCACCTTCCTCTGTGACTGCCATGAGCCGTGGATGTGACTGCTGCTGCACCATTCCACAAAGCCCCATCTACAGGAGGGGGGAGTCTGGATTGAGCCCCATTTCAATAAATTATATTCTGCTGTCTATTGTCCTTTTCACACAGAGACATCTTTAGCTAGGAGTTGGAGCAGAAAGGCAGGCTGCTTTTCAAGTATTTCCTAGCCATCAGAAGGCTTAAGGAAAATAGCCTGATATTTATTCCTCATGAAAACCCATTATGTATGTACAACTGTTGTAAAAATGCATAAATAAATAGATATATAAAAGAGAAAGCCCATTATTGGATTAACTCTGGCCAGGCATGGTCCCAAGGCAATACGTGCAGATAGTACCGAAATCTGATGGCAAAAATCTCTACAACAGGCTGTATTGTAGCAGAACTAAAGCCAAAACTAGGACGATCACAGTAACCTTCCAGCTTCTATTTCTGACACAGATCTTGCCGCTCCGCTGATGTTAACTATTACCCCAAACTTTCCTGATTTACTTTCAGGTTGAGGAAACAAATAATTGGCTGCTGGATGCACAACTCCCGAGCAAGCTGGGGTGGGAGGTGGATAAATAGAGGCAGAATGTACATCTGTATCCTTTCAATGAGATCTGTATTCCCATCCCTAATTTGTGCAGATTGTCAACATGTATGTGGCAGCCTGCTGCAATAATGCACCTCAGTTTCCACATATGCTTCACAGCCCAACAACTCTGAAGGTGCAGAATTATTTGGAAAAACAAGCTTAAATGCAGGGGAGCAGGTGATCCACCCCCAAACCCATGCTTGTCCTAGGCAATTTGTTGCCATGTGAAATAAATAATGGCCCCAGACAGGGATGTACGCTGCTGGGCAGAAGCAGATCCAGGCAGTTAAATGGTTCTCAGGTGGACCATTAGGATGAAGGTGGGAATATGTGCGCCACCCCATCCAGAATGACTGACAGCAAGCCTCGAGCATCTGTTCTGCTGTATGGAAGCCGCTGGTATTTCTTGGAATTTTAAGAAGCACTGACCCTGAAGCCCACCCATTACCCAAAGGTGAGAGCTGGTAACCCTTAAATTGCCAGATAGAATTCTCTGCAGCAAACAATCACTGCTACAGGGGTGTGTGTGAAGATGTTGAATTAAATATGTCACTCCCTTTAAGTTTTGTTTTGCTTTTAAATGTTCTTATGCCAGTGTGGGTAGCAGGACGTAAGTATAGCGGAACCTCGGGTTACATACTGTCCTCCTTACAAACACTTCGGGTAACAAGCTCCGCTAACCCGGAAGTAGATGCTCCTGGTAGCGAACTTTGCCCTGGGATGCCAGCGGAAGTTGCGCAACGGTGGCTCGGTGGCAGCAGGAGGCCCCATTAGGTTAAGAATGGTTCCGGGTTAAGAACGGACCTCCGGAATGAATTAAGTTCATAACCTGAGGTACCACTGCAATGCGAATTCGCCTAAGAACTGGTTATGTTCTATCGCTTTATCTCATACAACATCAGAACCGATGTTAGGGCCTGTTTTTTTATTTAAGAGTTTGTTGATGTGTTCATGCACATGACTGCATTTTCAAAGAGTAAAGCAGTACAGTATGTGGTTTCAATGTGCATGACTGCTCATGCGTATGATACACTGTTGGGGAGGGAAAGCTACGACAGGAGCTAATGATACATGTGCAGGTGTTCCTTGTAAAGGTCTTTGGACAACCGAGTGGCAGATAATGATCCATGCCATGGCCAGGATCAGGAAACTCAGAATGCCAAAACCTGGAGGAAATTTTGGAAGGAGGGGATTTTGGAAGCACTTCTAGTTCAGAATCAAATAGGAAATCAATGCAGATGACAAAGAATTAGTGCATTGCTCATACCTGGGCTTATTGTGGCCCCCTTCTGCCTTCTTTCATTCCCCCTGCTCCATCTGGCATTCTCCTCCAGTTACTTCTATCCCACACTTTCTCCTCCCTAAATCTGGAGACTCCCGTGCTTTGAAAATCTGGATGGAATAGCTACATTGATATCATATGGAATCTCTGGGAGGAAATTTGGGAGGGGAAATTGTGGGAAAGTAGTTGGAGGAGAGGGACGAGGGTGGCGTTGTGGTCTAAATCACAGAGCCTAGGGCTTGCCGATCAGAAGGTCGGCGGTTTGAATCCCCGCGACGGGGTGAGCTCCCGTTGCTCGGTCCCAGCTCCTGCCAAGCTAGCAGTTTGAAAGCACATCAAGTAGATAAATAGGTACTTCTCTGGCAGGAAGGTAAACAGTGTTTCCGTGTGCTACTCTGGTTCACCAGAAGCGGCTTAGTCATGCTGGCCACATGACCCGATAAAACTGTCTGCAGACAAACACCGGCTCCCTTGGCTAGTAAAGCGAGATGAGCGCCGCAGCCCCAGAGTCGTCTGCGACTGGACCTAATGGTCAGGGGTCTCTTTACCTAGTTGGAGGAGAATGTTGCATAGATGAGGGGGAATTAAAGGGGATCACAATCACATGAAGCTGAGGTGTACAGTGGTTTTTTTGGCTGCTCCCAGGTAATTTATTGCCTCCTTTCCTACTTTGTATCTCTTATTCTCTGTGACCAAAATGGCAGAAACTCTATTCAGCTGACTGGCATGGCAAATGGATCAGCTCCCTTGCCTTAAGACAGGAGCATTTTCATTACTAGCACTTGACATTATGATTACTGCAATTGCATAACTTACGGCAGTCAGTGCAAGGATTACGATACTTATTCAGTCTTAGGCCTTTCTCGTGTGTTGGCCTTGCCTATCTTAATGTCATCCCTCAAACTTAATGTACATAAATGGCTTGTTTCCATTTGTAGCCGGAGGCAATTAAGAAACTAAATACAGCTGTTGCACAGCTGCCGGAAGTCTTTGCTGAGCAGTTAACTGCAGGCCAGCCGGCAGCACTGCAGCAAGGGCTTCCTGCTGCAATCATGTACTCCGCCGCTAATGGAGAAGTATGTCAGGAAGTGCAAAAGGCCAGCGGCAAAGCACTTCGGAATGAAGCAAAGAGGGTGTGAAGTCAGTGGCTAAGAGAATTTCACTTCTCATAGGGGCCTGAGAAGGTGCCTTATACCAAGTCAGACTATTGGTCCAGCTAGCTCAGTGTTGTCTCTGCTGCCTGGGAATGCCTCTCCCAGCCTGAGAGCTGAGAACTGAGCTTGGGACCTTCTGTGGACAAAGCAGCGTCTTACTGAGCCCCTCCCTGGGGGTGCGGAGTGAACTGGCTGATGGCTTAGTAATTTGAATTCACAATATTTATATTTTAAATATCTGGGGGTGGAATGAGAATTCAGCAATAGATTTCAGATTTGAATATGGGTGACAATGTCCCAGGATGCATTAAAAAAAAAATGTACTGGGGATTTTGGATTTGGAACTAAAGTCTGGCACTGTATGGGGAAATGTGGAGGAAAATGATTCTAAAATTGAACTGCAGATTTCTGAGCAATGGCTTTCCAGGGATTTTTAGTCTCTTCTCGTGTTCCTGCCTAAAGGAAAGTTTTATAAGGTGTTTACATTTCTATACAGCGTGAGACTCTTCTTATCCCATACATGTGTGTGCAGTCCCAAGGAGGCATAAGAACGCACAGCACTTGGTTCCTGATTGTATCACAGCTGTAAAACGAATTTTGCTAGGAGATAATGGAACCGTGCTGAAGCGATATGCAAGCCATACAAAAAAACATGACACAGCAATTTAACTCAGGGGCTAGAAATGTGTAAAACTCCAAAACAGACATGGCAGATGACTGGTAAAAGATGACTTAAAATAGCTCTACAAGGTGTGTGGTAAGCTTGTGTTCTTTACAAAAGGGTTCAAACATGTTGAATGACATCTTATGCAGGGTCTGGGGCTGCCATCAATATGTGATCCCTGTGTATCCATTTCTCCTCCATTCAACCTATGTTGACAGGGCCAGAACTTGATGGAAGTGACAGCATGATGACATAACAAGAGGTAAGTGCCACTTTGCCGTGACATCACTGTCTTGTGCATTTCCTGCTGTTACTTCATATCATTGGCTACCACTGACAAGCAAAAGGATGCAGAAATCGTGGAATCATAGAATTGTAGAGTTGGAGGGGACCCCAAGGGTCATCTAGACCAACCCCCGGCAATGCAGGAATTTCAGCTAAAGCATCCATGACAGATGCTCATCCAACCTCTGCTTAAAAACTGCCAAGGAAGGAGAATCCACAACGTCCCATGCAGGGGCACCAGCTTGAGGTGGGGGGTGAGGGGGCCCCCAAAATGTTCAAGGAGCCCCCTCAATATTTACCGGCCTGCGGCAGGACCTGCCAGGTCCTCCTGTGGCTACAACAGGCCCGGCTAGGCCTCCTCCCACTTCTTGACATCATATACACATGTGAGCCCCCCACCCCAGTTGGGGAAGCCCCCTGTGCTCCTGAGGGAGACCCATCCACTGTCAAACAGCTCTTACTGTCCGAAAGTTCTTCCTTAAGTTTAGCCAGAAACTCCTTTATTGTAATTCGAAGCCATTGGTTCAAGTCCTACCCTTCAGAGCAGGAGAAAACAAGCATGTTCCCTTCTCCATGTGACAGCCCTTGAGATATTTGAAGATGGCTCTCATATCTCCTCTCAGTCTCCTCTTTTCCAGGCTAAACATATCCAGCTCCTTCAACTGTTCCTCATAAGGCTTTCCTCCTAAGGAATGCCCTGCATGTGGAAAAGTAGGGTGTCAGGGAAAGAGTTCTACCCTTGTCTTCTCCTCATTATGCTTAATCATGTGAGCACCAACAAGCATAGGAACTCTCCCTTCAGCTAAGGTTTCTATCTTACTTTCCCACCAGGGACACAGTTACTCATTTGTTAGACTTGGCGTATTTCGTTTGAATGACATGTGGTTAATGCTTAATGTGTCACCCTTAATGACATCATTGGGAGTCACCCATGACATCATCGGAGGGTCGCCTCTTGGTCTCCGTTTTGGGCACTGCAAACTCCTGACCTGGCAACCTTAGTTCTGCCTGAATTGGGACTTAGAAATATCCTAATTAAAATGCGCCACGGCTTCAATTATCTGGGTCACTGTGCCAGTGGAAAAACAACTAGCTAAATAAGGAATAAATCCTCCCTGCCTAGCTCTCATTTGTTACACTGCCTCACACGTAGTTCTATCACAGAATAGCGATCACAAAAGCACCTGTTACAGAATAACAATCTGTAGCAATTTGGCGGAGCCCAACTAGTCCCGTAGCCCAGCAAATGCTTTGGCTTGCGTAGGGTCTCATCTCTGTTTAACAAGGTCCTGCGCTGGGGGAAACCTTATCCTGAGGACTTGGAAAGCTTCTGCCAATTGGAATAGCAGCCTTGGGCTGGATGAATTGAAGGGCCTAATCAGGATAAGGCAGCTTCAGATATCCACAAGTTCAGCAAGCTGAAATCAAGGCAGTGCACTGGAGGCTGATGCCACCTAGACCTGATCTCTGGGCGGAGCCTAGGAGATGACTCCTTGTGATGCCCCCATCCTCTTCCCTTGCAAATCAGTAGTGGACACTTGAGCAGTACAGTTGTACAAATGCTTAGTACCTAAAAGTTTTAGCATTAAACAGGTAGCATGACCTAGGAACTCCATTAAAGAAAAGGAAAGAAGGACCCAGCCTCTCTGCTTGATCATTTCCCCTTTTCTCTGACTTCCTGTCTGCTAACCTGTCACAAACTTCAGCCAAACTTTCAATCACCCTATTCACTTGCTGGAGCAAAGGTGGTCCATCAGTTACCCTGGCATCCAAGCAATTTATGCTATCACTTCTTTCCTGGAAAAAGTCCTGGAGCTGTGCTCCAATGCACTACTGATAGCTTTCTCCTTTTACTCCGTTTTCACTCATTGCCTTTCTACCTCCTTCTGCATCTTTCCTTTTTCTCTTTTTTCGTTTTCTCCTTTCTCTTTCCATTTTTTAAAAAATGAATGTGGTAAAAGGGATATGACCCACCTCCAATCAGCCATGGCCCATCAGCTAAGGACTGTGGTTTGGCACCCGCTAACATGCTGACATCAGGCCTAAGCCAAGCAAGCAAGATACAAGGGAAGAGGCAGAGCCAAACTGCAGATTACACAGAACGAGGCAGTCAAATTCCAGGCTGTTATCATTTCAGATGGCAAGTGGGAGATGGTATTTCTGAATGCAAAAGAACAAGAAGTCTCTCTATGTAGTCAACTAGAACACCACAGAGAAATGTTTAGCAAAGCTTTCTCTTGGTGCTATGCTACTTTCGTACACATCAGACTCATAGTTCTTTCCACACATGGGTCTTTTCCAGGAAATTGCCACAAGAGTGGCAACTTTTTAGACACAGGGGGCATCTATAGTTTCTACAGTCTCCATGGCCAATCATGGCAAGTCAATCTCTCCTTAGGTACAGTAGTACCTTGGTTGGAACTGCTTTGGATTACAACCATTTTGGATTACAACCACGTCAAACCCGGAAGTGCATGTCCCTTTTTTTGGATTACAACCCATTTTTGGGGGGGATGACAACCAATTTTTTTTGGGGGGAGGAGGCCCCATTGGCGAAAGCATGCCTTGGATTACAACCTGTTTTGGTTTACAACCGGACCTCTGGAACGGATTGTGGTTGTAAACCAAGGCACCACTGTATTTGGCAGAAAGAGTTGTCTGTTTTCATAAGAGAAACCAAAATAGTTTCCACAAGACTAGCAAAACTTCCAAGGCTACATACACACAACTATATAAAAGGAGGGTGTTAGGAAGTGGTGGAAGTCCTGCTTTATTAGCAGAGAGGGGTGGCTGCCAATGGGATTACACTCACATGCCCAGCATGGATGTCGCCCCACCCTCCGCAGCGGTCCTCCAATCATGGAGGTAGAGGTGGGTGTGGCCTCACCTGTGCAGGTAACGACAAAAGCAAAGGGCATCTCTCTCTCTCTTTCTCCACATGCATCGAAGAAGCAACATCTGCTTAGCCAAATATGCCCTCTTGGCTTCCAGCCAAGAGAGGTCAAAGGGACTGTCTCCTTATGAGACAGTTTCCAGGTGTATGTTACTTTTCCAAGCTAAGTCTGCCTTCTGGGATCCTATTATGAACAGAATGATGTGTGAGTAAACCTTTTTATACTTTTATAGAAGACTGTGTCGTGTCTTATCCTTTATGAGGGAATAAAGGGAAAATACCAGAACAGTTATTATAGAGGCTTTAGCGAGCCTGAGCAAACGCATCCGCTGCAAGTTTAAATAGGGGGAATGTTAATCTGCTAAATTGTGGAACTTGTTAACACAAGTTGGAAAAGGATATAATCAGACAATATATCCTCTTCTGCATCCCTGAACATTCCCACACTCCACTTGCTCCTCTCTGGCCTCCTTTTTTCTCCCCTGCTGCCTTCAGCACATGGGGGCTTCCCAGTTGCCTTAGGTGGCAGCAGCAGCAGCAGCAGAGAGGCCACAATTTTCTGTTTTGCCTCAGACAGCAAAATGTCCTGGGTTGGCCCTGGTCAGGAGGTCTGGGCATGGATACAAAACTCCCAAAGCTTTGTTCATTTTTTCCTGAAACACCCACAGAACTGTTGGGACTCCATACCAGGCCTGACGCAGGGAATTCCTTCCTATTGACTTAATCCTGTAAGGGTTAGGAACTGACCCCTCAGGTGATTGGGATACTGAGTCACGCTTTCTCAGCACACCCAATGCCAGCTTCCACATGAAACACATCCTTGGTGAAGCAATGGGTTTCCATGCTACTAAAAGGTAAAGGTACCCCTGACCTTTAGGTCCAGTTGTGGATGACTTTGGGATTGCGGCGCTCATCTCGCTTTACTGGCCAAGGGAGCCGGCGTTTGTCCACAGTTTTTCCGGGTCATGTGACCAGCATGACTAAGCCACTTCTGGTGAACCAGAGTAGCACATGGAAATGGTGTTTACCTTCCTGCTGGAGTGGTACCTATTTATCTACTTGCACTTGGTGTGTTTTCGAACTGCTAGGGGGGAAGGAGCTGGGACAGAGCAATGGGAGCTCACCCTGTCATGGGGATTCGAACTGCCGACCTTCTGATTGGCAAGCTTCCACACTTGGGCCACAGGCGTGTGGGACTGTCCACCGCTCAGAGGAACCTTCTGTGTGAGGAACTACGCGATGCGGCTGGCGAGGTTCAGGCAGGCAGGCAGGCAGGCAGCCAGTCATGCAGGTTAACAGCTGACAGACCTTTGAAAGGTCCATAATGAGAAATGTTTGTGCCAGTCTGCACCGGGGAAGAGGCTGGTGACCCCTGAAATAAAAAGCAGCGTTTGGTGCAGCGGCTGCTGAGGAAATGGCAAAGCAGATTACAATGCCGGTCCTACAATGCACGTCTCTTCTGGGTTGCCACAAGCCACGGGGAGAGCAAGCGAGGAACGTTTTAGCTTGAAGCCCACAATATTATTATGGTGGCATTAGCTCCTAGTCTCCTCGTTGTGACATGACAGCTAGCAGGCTGTACTCAGGAGCAGTGCATCTGGGCTGATTATCTCTCGCTCCCAGCGAGAGCAAATATTGGATTCACTGCTCTATCTTTCTCAGTAGCAGATGGGAAGAATCAGGGCAGCAGTAACCCTCTTCTATCCCATTACCTGGTGGAAGGGAAAGGAAAGTGGAATGTGGCAGAGGCAGAATAGCTCCGAGCCGCTAACCAGCTGCACTTCCAAAGCCCATTTTTTCTCCCCTCGGAGGTGTGGATGATTGATGAGCAGCTTAGCCAGCTGCTTGCTGAGGTGCGGCTTTTGGAGTCCAAGCAGGAGGCCAGGGAGCATTTCCCCATCTCTTGCTCATCATTTTGCAGAGGTTATTTTGCTGTTCAGGCCTGGAGTGGCATCTGGATGGAGTCCGCTTGCAAATTTGCCTGAGGCTCCTGGGTGGGGAAGACCACAAAACCCTCAAGTTAATAGAACCACATATTCTGTGAAAGGGAGCAAAATCTGGGATATATGGTATGCACAGAATCTTCTTGATGGTGTGACAACCCATCCAAACCTGTGCAGACTTTTAAAGCTGAGGTGGAATGTTTAATTTTGAGAAGGAGCTGGGGGGGGGGGGCTGAGTTTACAGTTTGTCTGAAAATCTCAGGATAAAGCTTATAGCACAAGAAGTGTGCAGTTCTTAGTCATCGGTTGCATAATAGCAAAGTGGAAGAATTCTGTGCATCAGCATGTGTCACTAGGAACCGGACAGTTAAATCTCCTTACCAACCACACTAGCAGTTAGGAACCCTTTCTAGTGTAGCTGTGTGACAACACACATATCCTAGCCCTTGGCTGTGCAGTTCATTCCCAATAGTCTTTTGCCAGCCTGCAAAATTACACTTGTTTGATTATAACTTAGTGGTTGATCTGTGGTCATAATGATAAAAGTTGATTGATTGATTGATTGATTGATTGATTGATTACACAATTATGGCCCCATGTTAAGGGTGAGTTGGCTGAATCATATTCTGTCTTATAACAATACAGAAGAAGAAGAGGAAGAGGAAGAGGAAGAAGAAATAATAATAATGATGATGATGATGATGATGATGATGATGATGGAGGGAGTTCTATGGCTTAGAAAATGGTTGAATGGACTGAAACTAGTTCAGGAGAGGTAAATTTGCAGATGGTGCATACTAAATTTGAGGTAGAAAGGATAAAAAGTGACTTATTTTTGTATGAGGTACACATATGACTAATGACTTCGTGAAGTTGACGGGTGGTATTCATCCTTGCCCCTGCCTTCCCCAGCTGCCCACAGACTTCGCTGGGGTAGTTTTCCTGGGGAGGGGGGGAATCTCCAGGTATAATGCTCTTTGGGTGAAATGGGTTACGTTGCAGCAATTACTAATCCAGTGTTTTTATCTAATAGTAGTGTAATATGTTTGCAGTTATTACTAAAAAGGCACTTTTGTATAACAAACAAACATAAAAGAAAGACAGACAAACAAACAAATATAATTTCAAAATGTCCTTTCATAGACTTCTTTCCTCGGACTTCCCCATACCTCCCCTTTCTGCATCCTCATGTCCAAATTTTTATAGCAACTTATAAATGTTTTTTCCCGTCCTAATTCATCATAGTCCTTTCTTAATCTGATCTTATATTACTGCAACCCTTTCTCTCTGTAAAATCTCGACATTCTAAACTTCATCAAGTTTATAATAGTTCTTAAGATAAATCTTAAATTTCTTCCAATCTTCTTCCGCAGTCTCCTTTCCCTGGTCACGAATTCTGCTTGTCATTTCCGCCAATGTCATATAGTCAATCACTTTCATCTGCCATTCTTCCAAGGTGGGTAAATCTTGTGTCTTCCAATACTTTGCGATCAGTATTCTTGCTGCTGTTGTTGCATACATGAAAAGGGTTCTATCCTTTTTTGGCACCAATTGGCCGACAATGCCCAAGAGAAAGGCCTCTGGTTTCTTAAGAAAGGTATATTTAAATACCTTTTTCATTTCATTATATATCATCTCCCAGAAAGCCTTAATCTTCGGGCATGTCCACCAAAGATGATAAAAAGTACCTTCAGTTTCCTTACATTTCCAACATTTGTTATCAGGCAAATGGTAAATTTTTGCTAGCTTAACTGGGGTCATGTACCACCTATAGACCATTTTCATCACATTTTCCTTTAAAGCACTACATGCCGTAAATTTAATACCAGTGTTCCACAACCTTTCCCAGTCAGCAGACATAATATTATGACCAATGTCCTGTGTTATAATATAATGGTGTTATAATATAATGTCCTGTGTTGTTATAAAAACTCTTGTAAAACTAATAAAAATTTTATAAAAAAAAATAAAAAGGCACTTTTGTATTTCAATTCCCTCAAATACTTGTTTTATTTATTTTTATATGCTTTCATACTGCTTTTATTGGTTTTATGTAGTATGTATGACTATTATTATTAATATTAATTAATTAATATTAATTAATTAATTAATTAAATTTGTATACTGCTCTTCACCCGAAGATCACAGGGCAATTCACAACATAAAAATACAAAATGGGAACACAAAATACATAATAAGAACAGGAACAAGAACAAAAACAAGCCTATAACCCCTGCTCCCACAAACACTTTTAAAAGGACATAGGATGTTAATCAGTCAAAGGCCTAGTTAAAGAGATATGTTTTAATTTAGCACCTAAAGATATGTAATGAAGGCGCCAGGTGAGTCTCCCTGGGGAAAGCACTTCACAAACAGGGAGCCACTGCAGAAAAGGCCCCGTCTCGTGTTGCCACCCTACAAACCTCTTGTAAGGGAGGCACATTAAAAAGAGCCACAGTTGATGATCACAGGATTTGGGTCAGGTTTTTTGTTGGTTGTTTGTAAATTGTATACCACATAGAAATTTTAAAAATATTAATTGCTTTATAAAAGCTTTAAATAAAATAGTACTTTTTGCAGCCAGTGTTAATTAATGGGAATTCATAAAGCCCTACTTAAACATGCTTAGAATCATAGAATCATAGAGTTGGAAGAGACCACAAGGGCCATCGAGTCCAACCCCCTGCCAAGCAGGAAACACCATCAGAGCACTCCTGACATATGGTTGTCAAGCCTCTGCTTAAAGACCTCCAAAGAAGGAGACTCCACCACACTCCTTGGCAGCAAATCCCACTGTCAAACAGCTCTTACTGTTCATACTGCTTGGTATGAACCTGTTGTGAGAGAAGGCGAAGTAAAGGGTGGGTTAAACGAAACCTCTACATCAAATCTATATCAGCATCTACAAAGGCACTCTCCCTGGGAATATTGCAAAAATGCCCCCTTATACCTCTTGCATGCATTAATTCTCCTCTTGCTTTGCTGGCATGGATGCGGGTCTGAGGGCACGTGTCAGGCAAATGTGGTGGCATTGTGTTAAGGTGCTGAGTTAGGGGAGATAATGTTCTTAAAGGTATGCAATATCACTGGTCAACATGTCATTCATGAGATAACTTTATTGAATATACTTCAGGGTCAGAATGCAGAGATCTCCTTTAATTTTGGTATTAGTTATCTATTTGGTATCAGCAGCTAGTTTAGTTACCGTATTTTTCACCCTATAGGACGCACTTTTCCCCCTCCAAAAACGAAGGGGAAATCTGGGTGTGTCCTATGGGGCGAATGCAGGCTTTCGCTGAAGCCTGGAGAGCGAGGGGTCGGTGCGCACCGACCCCTCTCGCTCTCCAGGCTTCAGGAAGCTCTGCGCAACCCTCGGGAGACCGGCTCCGAGGGTTGCGCAGAGCTGCCTGCAGTCCCCGGCTCAGCACAGCTCTGCGCCGCCATCGGGAGCGGGGCGCTAAGTCCCGCCCCGTTCCGGATGGCAGTGCAGAGCTGCCTGCAGTCCCGGGACTGGTGCACTTCTCCCCATCGCCAGCCCCACAAGCTTGGGGGACAGTGGGGAGGCAGAGCATGCCTTCCCACTGTTCCCCGACCTGGTTCTTCCAGCCCCACACCTGGGGGGGAAATAATTTTTTTTTCTTTATTTCCCCCCCCCCCAAAAAAAAAACTAGGTGCGTCCTATGGGCCGCAAAATACGGTATTGCCTGTAAAAACTTGGACTATTGAATTGGATTAACAAAGTTTGACACTTGGCCCTAATAGAGAAATTGACCAACAAAATACAACTAGCTAAGGGACAGAGGTACAAAGGCTCATTTACAACTGGCTGGCTCTCTTTTATTGATTACACGGACAAGAAAAACAGTCCTGAACTTTCACAGACATCCAGACTTTTTTGGTTCCTCTTGGTTAAATCCTATTCTATGCTTTAAACTGTTGACTATATATTTCCATGCTGTATTTTCACAGTATACCTCGATTTTTATTTTTATTTTTTAGTAAAGAAGGTGTTATTTCCAAAAAGAAAAAAGCTCCTGCCTGAGTTTTTCTTTTGACTCATTGCCAGCACCAGCAACTCCCTGCGTGATGCGTAAAAGTGGCTGGGAGTCAGAGAAATTCTCTGGGAGAGGAGGACAGTCTATCAGGGAAAGGAAGTCTTTCACATCTCAAGGAGAAGGGCCAGAGGGGGGAATTTAGAAAGAATGGGGAAAAATGTTTGTTTGGTGTCTAAGAAAACTGAAAGGAATGTAATAGAAAGGATGGGAGAAAGTAGCAGTTTGTGGAGAGCAAAGAAGATACAAGTTAAGTCTGAAAGAAGGGGAGCAGAAATTGTGAGGGAAGAGTAAAGACTAACTGAGAGGCATGGGACATGTGTGAAGGTTAAGGTATTCAATAAAAGTCCCCCGGACTTAAAGCCTCTGGGTCAGCAAATTCTTCCTAAAATGGCGAGCTAACCTGAAATACCTCCAGAGCTAATGTCTTCAGAATTACAACTGGAAGCACAATACATTTGTCTGAAAGGGTTTTTGCTTGTGGTTAATTGAATATGCGTAAAAGGGTTCAGGACGTGATGAACTCCTGTTGCGCTCCCTACCAGTCCTCCGTGTCTCTGTGCTGCACATTCCCACCCTCTGACACACATGCAGAGGAAATGGTCTACCCATCTCGCATTTTCTGTCTTTGGTGGCCAATTAAGAGCATCCCTGAGGTTTTTCGTACACAGTATCTTCAGCGCTCTCTAGCAGGCAACCAATTTTGCTGCTCCCAGGGGTGGTAGCTTAAAAGAACCTTTTCTGTACGTGCCTCCTATGGAGGTTCTTGACTGACTTGGGGATTGATTTTGAGTGTGTTGATCTTTGTGCCGATATCTTCCTGCTGTGGCACTAAACCCTGTCAATCTTCTTCTTCCAATAAACAGCCACACTCAATTTCCGAGTTCTCCAGTTTCCCCATTTGAGTTGGATTAACCCCTATAATAAGTGAGCTTTAGGACACTGGTGCTTGGTGGGCTTTGAAGACACTCGAACTCAGGACACAAGGGAGAAATGTGCTAAGAGGAAGGCATGCTTGGCAAACCCTCACCTTGATCAACTCCTGCCCGGAAACCAATGTCCCCACTGTGGAAGGACGTGTGGATCCAGAATTGGCCTCCACAGTCACTTATGGACTCATTGATAAAACCGTGTTTATGGAAGACAATCCTACTCGGCTATGAGGGATCGCCAAAGAAGAAGAAGAAGCTTGGTGAAATGCAATTTTCCTGCTCCCCTGGGGTGAATAGCAATTGCCCTGAGGACACTGACAAACTGGAACGTGTCCAGAGGAGGGCAACCAAAATGGTCAAAGGCCTGGAAATGATGCCTTATGAGGAACGGCTAAGGGAGCTGGGCATGTTTAGCCTGGAGAAGAGGAGGTTAAGGGGTGATATGATAGCCATGTTCAAATATATAAAAGGATGTCATATAGAGGAGGGAGAAAGGTTGTTTTCTGCTGCTCCAGAGAAGCGGACACAGAGCAATGGATCCAAACTAGAAGAAAGAAGATTCCACCTAAACATTAGGAAGAACTTCCTGACAGTAAGAGCTGTTTGACAGTGGAATTTGCTGCTAAGGAGTGTGGTGGAGTCTCCTACTTTGGAGGTCTTTAAGCAGAGGCTTGACAGCCATATGTCAGGAGTGCTCTGATGGTGTTTCCTGCTTGGCAGGGGGTTGGACTCGATGGCCCTTGTGGTCTCTTCCAACTCTATGATTCTATGATTCTATGATTCTATGAGCTGAGTGGCCCTGCACATGGCAAGAACACCCTCAGTGACTGAACCAGGAAATCGGTTCCACTTCCGAGTGGGACCGGGTTGCGCTCAGGCCACCCTCAGCGTGGTGTGGGGTAGCCTCCTGCATCACACTGAGGGTGGCCCGGCCACGCTATTCACCAGGCGGCCAATCAGGGTGCTGTGGGGGCGTGGCTGGGGCCCATTTAAATGGCGGCGCGACTCTGGGAGCTCCTCTTTCAGCCTCAGGCCGCGGATCTCCCGCCCTCCCACCCTCTTTTAGGTAGGCCTTGCTATGGACTTCCGTTGGTCGCTGTTGAGGGGCCTGGTAGGACTTTTTCCACTTGGCAAATTGGCCCCAGCCACTTGATTTTTGCCTACCTCGTAGCAATCGTCACAACTTTGTAAAGTTTGGCAGCTAGGCACTGGAATAGTGATTGGGGGGGAGGGGAGGGGTGGCCACCACCTGCCCCTCCATGCGTTAAAGGTATCCAGGGGTGTGGATCTTATCTGAAGCCCGGGGAGGGGCTAGGACCATGCCACGACCCCAGTGGGAACCCAGGGGAGATTGAGTCGATCTGCATCAGTCAGGCTCCCCCTACTGGTGGTTTACCCTTCCAGACTTCATGCAAGGTGGGCAGGAATCAGATGTAGTCTGTAGATGCCAATGCCTAAGCCAATACCACTCACATTCTGTAACCAATAAAGTTGTGGCCTAAATTTTGCCCTTTAACATTAACCTAAATTCTGTGTCCTTGTGTCTTTATTCTCTTGGGGGTCTTGAGGCGCAACCGGGTTTTATACAGGGGCTGAGCCCAGGAACATGTGTGGGATTTCCCCCCCCCCCAAAAAAAGTGCCTCTGAGCATGCCTGTCATGTGCTTTTCTTCTCACTATCACATTGCCACAGGTGATTTTGGATTCGGAGAGATAGGCTTGGGACTCAGCATTTGGGACTTTTTAGTTGAGAGAGGAAGTGAGTAAGAGGCAAGTCGGGAAAATAAGTTAATTGAAGATGAGAAACTAAGAAAGAGGGAATTTTTGTTTTTTGTTATTATATGTGTTTTTATCTCTTTTTTCTTTTTCTTTTGATGTGTTCAATGTTTGTATTTTTGTATTGTACTGTTTTTTGTGATGTTATATTTTCTTTGTTTTTGTATGCTTTTTTATTGTGAAAACTTAATAAAATATTTACAAAAAAAAAAGTTTATAAAATTATGCCTGGCAGGGACAAAGTAGATAGAGAAAAGTTTCCCCGCTTCTCTCAGAACACCAGAACCCGTGGACATTCAATTCAGTGAATTGTTGAAACATTTAGGAAATAGCTGTCTTACCAATACACTTGTCCACCTCAGTGTCAATGGAAAGATTGCTGGAGCCCAGGTAAAAAAGGTAAAGGGACCCCTGACCATTAGGTCCAGTCATGACCGAATCTGGGGTTGCGGCGCTCATCTCGCTTTATTGGCTGAGGGAGCCGGCGTATAGCTTCTGGGTCATGTGGCCAGGATGACAAAGCCGCTTCTGGTGAACCAGAGCAGCGCACGGAAACGCCATTTACCTTCCCGCTGGAGAGGTACCTATTTATCTACTTGCACTTTGATGTGCTTTCGACTGCTAGGTTGGCAGGAGCAGGGACCGAGCAACAGGAGCTCACCCCATCGTGGGGATTCGAACCACGACCTTCTGATCAGCAAATCCTAGGCTCCGTGATTTAACAAAAGTAAATTAAGATTTTTCATGAGTGGACTCAAATATTTCACCTTTACAGGGAGCCATTTCAAGGTAAGTACATTGTACAATGGGGGCAACCTCTCTTGTGGCTGTCCCTCCTTGTTCCAGGTAAGCTCATATCCTTCCCTGTGTTTGGGTTCTCATAGAGATTCCTGGGATGTGAAATTTTACATCAGCTTCTAGATCCCATCCCAGCTCTGCAAACATTCTGACAGACAAAATACACACTTCTGCATCCACAGATGTTGACAGAATGATGCTGGAAATCCCCCCCTGTGAGCAGTACATGCTCCTCTTCCTACCTGGTGGTGCTGTGCCCATCATCTAGTCATCTGAGCTGGAACTGATTGTGTAAACATTGAAATGAAAAGCAATTTCATGGAGGGGAAAATCCCACAACCTGAAACGGTTTCCATTTTGGGAGATTCAAATTAGACATAGACTTCATTTGGCTTCTGCCATTGCTGGCATCTATCTAATTTAATCTATTAATTGTTGGGGAAGAATCCCTTCCTAGATAACAAATTGCATTGATTTTTGCAAATGGATCCAACAGATTGTTGCCCTTGCAGCATTGCCAGGCTCCCTTTAATCTTTCAGCGGGTGTCTCCAAAATTCCCATCTCACTAATGAGTTTTGAGAGAGAAATATTGCAAACAGTGCCTTGAATTTACAGCCTCGGCTTTTATCTCTGCAAGTGAAAAAATATGCCAAGGTTCTACTATGCCCACTCAAACATGCTGCTGTTAGTCAGGCCAGAAAAGTCAAAGTTCACCCCATCAAAACTGAAAATAATAATAAAAAAATACCAGACTGCTGCCGTCAGATGTTGAGGCAAGCACTTAAAGGATAAAAGTTATTTGATGCTTAATTTGTTTCCAGAAGGTGCTTAAAAGGGTCATGTGAGTGAGAAATCTGGGTCCACATGCAATCAGAAGAAGAGCTGAAAGAAATTTGATCCAAGGTGTTGAATAATTTTGAAATATTCTATGACATTTCGTGTATTTTCTAAAGATTCTTGGAATATCACTGCATTTGACATCTTATGACACTTTGTGGCTCAGTCCAGTACATCTTCCATGGGCAAAATGCCCACATGCGGAAGATTCCACACAGGCCATAACGGAGCCACGTTTTCCATCCCCACTTTGCATGTGGGCAGTTACAGGAAATGTGCAGAGTTTGCATGCATATCTTATGGGAATCCCTCCAGGGGTGGGATCCAATTCCTCCCAAGGACTGGATTGAGTCATTGGTATTTGACAATGTTCAATTCTATTTGAGATCTGATGTTCTATATATGTTTGAAGCCACCCAGAGTGGCAGGGGCAGCCAGTCAGATGGGCGGGGTACAAATATCATCATCATCATCATCGACATAAAATGGTATTTAGCAGTTGTCATTACTTGACAGCTGACGTGCAATGATATTTCATATTTGACAATATTGCATGGCTGGCATGCAATAGTATTTAGTACTGACTGTCATGGCTGGCATTCAGTAGTATTGAATATCTGCCAGTAGCTGAGAGTCGTCATGTAACGGTATTCAGTATTTCACAAATGACACCAGATTTCATGTTTTGTGCTTGTTGAAACAATCAAGGAAAGCCAACAAGGTTGACGTACTTCCATTTCAAATGTTGATGTAAAATTTCATATTTAAATCCTGAATTCAAATTTTGAATCTGAAAATTTACACTCGGAGGATTGCTCACACTTCCACTTGCCCCATTGCTTCCCCCTGGGAAAACCCGCTCTTTACTGCTGAATTGGAGCAAATGTCAATCAGGTTTTCAGCAGGTTGGCATTTGCTCTGACTCAGTGGTAAAGACCAGGTTTTCCCAGGGAAAGTGGTGGGCTAACTGCTTGGACCTGTGCCTAGAAAGCCCAGGACAAGTGGGAAATCGCTCAGATCCCTGCAGCACGGGACAAAGAGTGGACAACCCCTGTGTCTGTGAAGAAAAAATTAAAATTTCTGAATATTTTGAATTATTGTGAGCATTTGTCTCAGCTGTGTTCAGAATCCTAACACAGAACCAAAGGGGTCAGCCAGTGATACGAAGCGCCCGTCAGCTGCTACAAAGAACTTATCCTGCGTGTGTTACACACACACACACACACACACAAAACCCAACCAGTCTTAGATGGTTATTACTGAGGAGAGAATTTTCTGAAAATTTGGATGTTGAGCTTATCTGTGTGGATTTTTCTACTTGCTTCTTGATCTTAATGAGAAGCAAGTAAGTTGTTTGTTTGTTTTTTTTACAGGTTTTGGTAAAAGTACAAACAATACATGCATATTAAATGCATCGTTAAACCTATGGATCATTTTATTTCATGGAAATTATAAAGCTATAGAACAAATAACAATGTATATAGCTGAGCAAAATACAGTGGTGCCTCGCAAGACGAAAAGAATCCGTTCTGTGAGTCTCTTCGTCTAGCGGTTTTTTCGTCTTGCGAAGCAAGCCCATTGACGGATTAGCGGATTAGCGCTATTAGCGCTATTAGCGGCTTTTAGCGGCTTATCGGCTTAGCGGATAAGTGGCTTAGAGGCTTAGAAAAAGGGGGGGAGGGGAAAAAATCCGCAGGAACTCGCAAGACATTTTCGTCTTGCAAAGCAAGCCCATAGGAGATTCGTTTTGTGAAGCACCTCCAAAACGGAAAACTCTTTCGTCTAGCGAGTTTTCCGTCTTGCGAGGCATTCGTCTTGCGGGGCACCACTGTATTTCTCTATTAATACTTACAGAATCATGCTGCAGAAATATAACACCTCATGCAGCTTGATTTTGTAATAAGTATTAGGTGTATTTTTATCTATCACATACAATTTTGCTTATAGCCAGCCAGGCTTAATCCAAAAATGCATAAATGTCCTGAACATAAGCAGACATTAAGTGTAAGAAGTTGCCCAATGCAGGCAAAGTTGGATCAGGCCAGAGCCACCATTTAAAGTGGATTCCTCCTTCATATCTAGTTGTTATAGCTGAGTTTTATGCTGCCATCATGAAAGCCTTTCTGTTACACAGAAGTGGCAGTGGAAATAGATGAGTACAGTGGATGCTTGGGTTGCCAAATGTGATCCGTGCGGGAAGCACGTTTGCAACCTGCAGCGTCTGCACACGCGCGGGTTGCGATTTGGCGCTTCTGTGCAAAGCGTGATTTAGCGCTTCTGCACATGCGCAAGCACCAAAACCTGGAAGTAACCTGTTCCGGAACTTCTGGGTTTGGTGCAGTGCGCAACCCGAAATCGCACAACCCGATTGTAACCCGATGTATGACTGTACATGTCACCGAAATAACTGAAAATCCTTGCGCTCTTTTCCTTGCCTCCACTTTCCTCCTATTTCAAATTTCAGATTGTAAGCTCCTTTGGACAGAGACCTATCACTTGTCTTCAATAGTGTGCCATGCATACTGATGGGCACTATATAAGCAAATAAACCTAGTGCCCTTTTCAGCGTGGTGTTCTTCAGACAGCTAGGTAAGATGGTTTAACTTGCAGTGGTGTCCAAACTTTCCAAGAGGGCCAGATTTGATGAAGTGAAGGGCCACGAGAGCCGACCAAAGGGCCGACCAA